>NC_091232.1:15610558-15943195 GCF_040958095.1 Procambarus clarkii
ACACAGCAGGAACATTATCAGCTTATTGTATTAAATATTAGTTAATGGTGTCGGGTTTTCCAATACGCTTCGTGGCATCTCAAATGCCATCATAACTCTCATAAACAGTACCAGTGCCACCTGTGCTTGTGTTAAAGACATAAACGTCTTTAACACACACTCCTACACAAAATACACTTAGCATGTTAAGAAAGTACAATGGTATCAAAATCTTTCACATTTATATCCATTTTTACAACATATTACACTATTTCATTACACAAATCTTTTTTCTTCCTCGACCACAATGACACTTGTACTAATTCACACTCACTAACTATTATTAACTAGTCCATCAGCTCTTTCTCTCTTAAGAAAGAGCTGATGGACTGAAAGAGCTGGATGGATGATAGCTGATGGTATAGTTATGATATAGTTATGTCATTAATTTTGCTAAGGTGCGGTTAAGTTTTACCATCTCGTCACCTCCGCTTAGCACGTGCATTTTATTTTTACAATATCAAGTTTCTAAAATATAATCAAATATAATCCTGAAAATATATTGGGCTGGACCAGACCAATCGTGTAAAGCCACGAAAAATGAGAGGGGAACTTCTCTACAAAGCATGTGAAATGTCTACTTTCCTTAAAATGTGGACTGGTCCCTTGCATATATAAGATAGTGCGAGAATACAGACGCATCCTGCAGAGAAAAGGTTTAAGTTGAGAAGTTAGCTCGAAGGAAACATGTGTGTTTTTTCTTTTTTCAATTAACCCCAACTAAAAGTGACTACACAACACTCAACGTTTGATATAAACTGACTATTCAAATATCATATGGTCTTGTAAGAGAACAAAAATACAAGCAGATGACTGATTATTAAACTGATATAGCATCGGTGTACAGTGAGTACTAACAAAATGTTTGGTTAAAAGTAGGTGTTGAAGGTTAAAATGTCAAGCTACTAGTTTTAGCAGTAAAAATAACACGTGCATTGAGTAGAGAGGTTGTGTGGGCGTTTATATGTTAGGACTAAATATTTCAAGCCTAACAAATATTATATCAATATCTTTAGACTAACCATCAATATGTGAAATACTTTGGTGTCAATGGATAAGAAGAGACAGACGCTTTATTTTTTTTTAAGACTTGCTCCAAACAATGCTTTGCATACGGAAGTTGACTTGGAGTGTAAGAAATGATGCACTTATTAGTGGAATTATTACAATGTTAGGTGTGGGAACATGGCTTTTTTGAAAAAAAACTTTATAAAACTTTCGTTGAGAGGTTTAAAAGACAGCATAGGAAAAACTTCCCAAAAATGTCCCAACAAACAACTTCTGATATGTGGAGGAAGTGTGAATTAGCTTCTCGTAGTAAAGATAGGCTGAGGAAACATAAATGGTTGAACTGTATGAAGATACAGTATGTTGTGGAAAGGCTCTTAGCCAAAAATTACATTACTGTGATCTTATAAACAAGGTGCTAGGATGATTGAAAAGCACTAGAAGAGGTTAGGTTGAGGTCTCTTATCATATGAGAATATTAAACCTTAGTTTGATAATGGAAATAACATCACCTTCTGGGTGAGAATAAAGATTGTACTGAGAACTTGATATACTAAAAAATATTTGCAAAGAGATGAGCTAGTAAACATGTTTACTAGAACATGTAAGATTGATTAGGGAGTGGAAGATGAGCTCGTGAAAAACAAAGATTCTTACAGAAGTTAGAATACGACTTAGTGTAAGTGTTTTAAGACACTAACACTAAGAGAACTTATGAGAACAAGTCATTTGTGTGAGTTGGTCAAAAATCATATTTTGAGAAGAGTTGATATTTCAGGGATGAGTTTTTTGTCTTGTGATTTCTGTGAGAGATATGAATTAGAATTAGAAACCAGTAAGTAAACTTGATATAAAAAAAATAATTAAGCCAGTGAGAACTGAAAAGTAAGACACTGAAATCATATTGAAAAACAAATGTCATTGTGGAACAAGCTCCAAGTCACTCAGAAAAATATTGAGTCATGTGCTTCTGTTATTTAATAATAAATTGCGTCATTCACTGCTTGTATTGCCTCATTCAGAGGTAGCATACCACAAAAATAATATCAAGCCCTTTATTGGGAAAAGGTAGTACGTCCTTTGTTAGGCACATTGTGTAATCTATTGGGATATTGTACCATCTATCAGGATATTGCTTCATCTATCGGTATATTACGTCATCTATCGAAATACTGCGACATAAGTGGCGTATATTAGGTCATTACTATAATGTGATGCTTCATCAGGCAGGCGTATGATCTCCATCAACCAGTATGACTGGTGTCAGAGAGTGTAAAGAGCGAGAGAGGAAGGGATAAAAAGAAGGAGCGAGACAGCGTGCCTGAAGTGTGTATCCGCACTCTGCCTCCGGGGCTATGACTCTCTCTTACAGCCAGGGTGAGAGACCTGCTCTCTCCATCACACACCGTGCAATAAGACGACGATTGCTATCCAATAATGAGATTGGATCCGCTATTGTAGACCAGGCAAGAGGCACCTAGTCATCACAGACCAAGCGTGAGGTCTAGAGTCGCTGTTGCAAACCCGATGAGATGTTTGGAGCCGTTATCGCATACTATATGCAAGGCCAAGTGGTCTAATCACAGAGCAGGTGCTACAACTGGGACCAGTTGAGCACTGAGAGGTCAAAAGAAACTAATAAAGATCAGGCAAGCGTCTTACTCCCATTATTGCAGAGTTAAAAGCTTGCATCCAGTACTTCTGCACGGGTTAGGGTCCTGGGAGTCGTCATTTCAGAGTCGGGGGATGATATTGGAGGTCGCCTGAATTTATTGTTGTAGGAGGAGTGAGAGGCCTCGAACCACTACTGCAGGAGGGATGAAAGGCCTGTCCTAGCCATCGTAGACCATGAAGGAGAAGGAATGCTACATGAAAGCATTGTCTTTCCTGGAAGACAGATGAGTAACGGGAGACATGATCATCACCCACAAAATTCTCACAGAAATTGACCGAGTAGACAAAAACAAACTATTTATTATGCGTGGAACACGAACAAAGGGACACAGGTGGAAACTGAGTACCCAAATGAGCCACAAAGAAACCAAAAAGATTTTCTCAGTGTTAGAGTAGTTAACAAATAGTCTAGGAAGTGAGATGGTCTGTGCAGACTCCAAACACAGTTTCAAATGAAGATGTGATAGAGCCAAAAATGTTTAGGGGAATTAAACACATTTTGATTGACAGCTGAGAGATGGGACCAAAACGCTGAAGTTCAACCCTCGCCTGCACAACTAGGTAAGAACACAGGTGGAAGCAGAGAACGGGCGCCCCCCAACCAACACCCGGGACGCACCTCAGGTTACCAACACCCGGGACGCTGCTCACGTTACAAACACCCGGGACGCACCTCAGGTTACCAACACCCGGGACGCTGCTCAGGTTACCAACACCCGGGACGCACCTCAGGTTACCAACACCCGGGACGCTGCTCAGGTTACCAACACCCTGGACGCTGCTCAGGTTACCAACACCCGGGACGCTCCTCAGGTTACCAACACCCGGGACGCTGCTCAGGTTACCAACACCCAGGACGCACCTCAGGTTACCAACACCCGGGACGCTGCTCAGGTTACCAACACCCGGGACGCTCCTCAGGTTACCAACACCCGGGACGCTGCTCAGGTTACCAACACCCAGGACGCACCTCAGGTTACCAACACCCGGGACGCTGCTCAGGTTACCAACACCCGGGACGCACCTCAGGTTACCAACACCCGGGACGCTGCTCAGGTTACCAACACCCAGGACGCTCCTCAGGTTACTAACACCCGGGACGCTGCTCAGGTTACCAACACCCGGGACGCTGCTCAGGTTACCAACACCCGGGACGCTCCTCAGGTTACCAACACCCAGGACGCTCCTCAGGTTACCAACACCCGGGACGCTGCTCAGGTTACCAACACCCGGGACGCACCTCAGGTTACCAACACCCGGGACGCTGCTCAGGTTACCAACACCCAGGACGCTACTCTGGTTACCAACACCCAGGACGGTGCTCAGGTTACCAACACCCGGGACGCTGCTCAGGTTACCAACACCCGGGACGCTACTCTGGTTACCAACACCCAGGACGGTGCTCAGGTTACCAACACCCGGGACGCTCCTCAGGTTACCAACACCCTGGACGCTCCTCAGGATACCAACACCCTTGACGCTCGTCAGGATACCAACACCCAGGACGCTCCTCTGGTTACCAACACCCGGGACGCTCCTCTGGTTACCAACACCCTGGACGCTCCTCAGGATACCAACACCCTGGACGCTCGTCAGGATACCAACACCCTGGACGCTCCTCTGGTTACCAACACCCGGGACGCTGCTCAGGTTACCAACACCCGGGACGCTGCTCAGGTTACCAACACCTGGGACGCTCCTCTGGTTACCAACACCCGGGACGCTCCTCAGGTTACCAACACCCGGGATGCTGCTCAGGTTACCAACACCCGGGACGCACCTCAGGTTACCAACACCCTGGACGCTCCTCTCGTTACCAACACCCGGGACGCTGCTCAGGTTACCAACACCCGGGACGCTCCTAAGGTTACCAACACCCTGGACGCTCCTCAGGATACCAACACCCTGGACGCTCGTCAGGATACCAACACCCTGGACGCTCCTCTGGTTACCAACACCCGGGACGCTCCTCTGGTTACCAACACCCTGGACGCTCCTCAGGATACCAACACCCTGGACGCTCGTCAGGATACCAACACCCTGGACGCTCCTCTGGTTACCAACACCCGGGACGCTGCTCAGGTTACCAACACCCGGGACGCTGCTCAGGTTACCAACACCCGGGACGCTCCTCTGGTTACCAACACCCGGGACGCTCCTCAGGTTACCAACACCCGGGATGCTGCTCAGGTTACCAACACCCGGGACGCACCTCAGGTTACCAACACCCTGGACGCTCCTCTCGTTACCAACACCCGGGACGCTGCTCAGGTTACCAACACCCGGGACGCTCCTCAGGTTACCAACACCCGGGACGCACCTCAGGTTACCAACACCCTGGACGCTCCTCTGGTTACCAACACCCGGGACGCTGCTCAGGTTACCAACACCCGGGACGCTCCTCTGGTTACCAACACCCGGGACGCTGCTCAGGTTACCAACACCCGGGACGCTCCTCTGGTTACCAACACCCGGGACGCTCCTCAGGTTACCAACACCCGGGATGCTGCTCAGGTTACCAACACCCGGGACGCACCTCAGGTTACCAACACCCTGGACGCTCCTCTGGTTACCAACACCCGGGACGCTCCTCTGGTTACCAACACCCGGGACGCTGCTCAGGTTACCAACACCCGGGACGCACCTCAGGTTACCAACACCCGGGACGCTGCTCAGGTTACCAACATCCGGGACGCTCCTCAGGTTACCAACACCCAGGACGCTGCTCAGGTTACCAACACCCGGGACGCTCCTCAGGTTACCAACACCCGGGACGCTCCTCTGGTTACCAACACCCGGGACGCTGCTCAGGTTACCAACACCCGGGACGCATCTCAGGTTACCAACACCCGGGACGCACCTCAGGTTACCAACACCCGGGACGCTCCTCAGGTTACCAACACCCGGGACGCTCCTCTGGTTACCAACACCCGGGACGCTGCTCAGGTTACCAACACCCGGGACGCTCCTCAGGTTACCAACACCCAGGACGCTGCTCAGGTTACCAACACCCGGGACGCTCCTCAGGTTACCAACACCCTGGACGCTCCTCTGGTTACCAACACTCGGGACGCTGCTCAGGTTACCAACACCCGGGACGCTCCTCAGGTTACCAACACCCGGGATGCTGCTCAGGTTACCAACACCCGGGACGCACCTCAGGTTACCAACACCCTGGACGATCCTCTGGTTACCAACACCCGGGACGCTGCTCAGGTTACCAACACCCGGGACGCTCCTCAGGTTACCAACACCCGGGACGCACCTCAGGTTACCAACACCCTGGAGGCTCCTCTGGTTACCAACACCCGGGACGCTGCTCAGGTTACCAACACCCGGGACGCTCCTCTGGTTACCAACACCCGGGACGCTGCTCAGGTTACCAACACCCGGGACGCTCCTCTGGTTACCAACACCCGGGACGCTGCTCAGGTTACCAACACCCGGGACGCTCCTCTGGTTACCAACACCCTGGACGCTTTTCTGGTTACCAACACCCGGGACGCTGCTCAGGTTACCAACACCCGGGACGCTCCTCTGGTTACCAACACCCGGGACGCTGCTCAGGTTACCAACACCCGGGACGCACCTCAGGTTACCAACACCCGGGACGCTGCTCAGGTTACCAACACCCGGGACGCTCCTCAGGTTACCAACACCCAGGACGCTGCTCAGGTTACCAACACCCGGGACGCTCCTCAGGTTACCAACACCCGGGACGCTCATCTGGTTACCAACACCCGGGACGTTGCTCAGGTTACCAACACCCGGGACGCACCTCAGGTTACCAACACCCGGGACGCTGCTCAGGTTACCAACACCCGGGACGCTCCTCAGGTTACCAACACCCAGGACGCTGCTCAGGTTACCAACACCCGGGACGCACCTCAGGTTACCAACACCCTGGACGCTCCTCTGGTTACCAACACCCGGGACGCTGCTCAGGTTACCAACACCCGGGACGCTCCTCTGGTTACCAACACCCGGGACGCTGCTCAGGTCACCAACACCCGGGACGCACCTCAGGTTACCAACACCCGGGACGCTGCTCAGGTTACCAACACCCGGGACGCTCCTCAGGTTACCAACACCCGGGACGCTGCTCAGGTTACCAACACCCGGGACGCTCCTCAGGTTATCAACACCCGGGACGCTGCTCAGGTTACCAACACCCGGGACGCTCCTCAGGTTACCAACACCCGGGACGCTGCTCAGGTTACCAACACCCGGGACGCTGCTCAGGTTACCAACACCCGAGACGCACCTCAGGCTACCAACACCCGGGACGCTGCTCAGGTTACCAACACCCGGGACGCACCTCAGGTTACCAACACCCGGGACGGTGCTCAGGTTACCAACACCCGGGACGGTGCTCAGGTTACCAACACCCGGGACGGTGCTCAGGTTACCAACACCCGGGACGGGTGTTGGTAACCTCCAACAATCCTCAACAATCCTCCAACACCTCAACACCCGGGACGCACCTCAGGTTACCAACACCCGGGACGCACCTCAGGTTACCAACACCCGGGACGCACCTCAGGTTACCAACACCCGGGACGGTGCTCAGGTTACCAACACCCGGGACGCACCTCAGGTTACCAACACCCGGGACGCTGCTCAGGTTACCAACACCCGGGACGCACCTCAGGTTACCAACATCCGGGACGCTCCTCAGGTTACCAACACCCGGGACGCTGCTCAGGTTACCAACACCCGGGACGCTCCTCAGGTTACCAACACCCGGGACGCTGCTCAGGTTACCAACACCCAGGACGCTCCTCAGGTTACCAACACCCAGGACGGTGCTCAGGATACCAACACCCAGGACGGTGCTCAGGTTACCAACACCCGGGACGGTGCTCAGGTTACCAACACCCGGGACGGTGCTCAGGTTACCAACACCCGGGACGGTGCTCAGGTTACCAACACCCAGGACGGTGCTCAGGTTACCAACACCCAGGACGGTGCTCAGGTTACCAACACCCATGACGGCGCTCAGGTTACCAACACCCAGGACGGTGCTCAGGTTACCAACACCCAGGACGGTGCTCAGGTTACCAACACCCGGGACGCACCTCAGGTTACCAACACCCGGGACGCACCTCAGGTTACCAACACCCGGGACGCACCTCAGGTTACCAACACCCAGGACGCACATCAGGTTACCAACACCCGGGACGCTCCTCAGGTTACCAACACCCGGGACGCTGCTTAGGTTACCAACACCCGGGACGCTGCTTAGGTTACCAACACCCGGGACGCTGCTCAGGATACCAACACCCGGGACGCTACTCAGGATACCAACACCCGGGACGCTGCTCAGGTTACCAACACCCGGGACGCTGCTTAGGTTACCAACACCCGGGACGCTGCTTAGGTTACCAACACCCGGGACGCACCTCAGGTTACCAACACCCGGGACGGTGCTCAGGTTACCAACACCCGGGACGCTGCTCAGCTTACCAACACCCGGGACGCACCTCAGGTTACCAACACCCGGGACGCACCTCAGGTTACCAACACCCAGGACGGTGCTCAGGTTACCAACACCCGGGACGCTGCTCAGGTTACCAACACCCGGGACGCACCTCAGGTTACCAACACCCGGGACGGTGCTCAGGTTACCAACACCCGGGACGGTGCTCTGGTTACCAACACACCAATTTCTACTTTAGACGCGTTGTCTTTCACCTGATTTGTATATGCTTTTTGTGTGCACGTCTGCCAGCTGGTCCACGGCAGTGTCTGCCAGCTGGTCCACGGCAGTGCCTGCCAGCTGGTCCACGGCAGTGTCTGCCAGCTGGTCCACGGCAGAGTCTGCCAACTGGTCCACGGCAGTGTCTGCCAGCTGGCCCACGGCAGTATCTGCCAGCTGGTCCATGGTTGTTTCTATCAGCCTTTTCATGGCAGTGTCTGCCAGCTGGCCTTCGGCAGTGTCTGCCACTTGTTGCACTGCAATGTCTGCCACCTGGTCCACGGCAGTGTCTGCCACCTGGTCCACGGCAGTGTCTGCCACCTGGTCCACGGCAGTGTCTGACAGCTGGTCCATGGTTGTTTCTACCAGCCTTTTCATGGCAGTGTCTGCCAGCTGGCCCACGGCAGTGTCTGCCACCTGTTCCACTGCAATGTCTGCCACCTGGGCCACGGCAGTGTCTGCCACCTGGTCCACGGCAGTGTCTGCCAGTTGGTCTACGGCAGTGTCTGCCAGTTGGTCCACGGCAGTGTCTGCCACCTGGTCCACGGCAATGTCTGCCAGTTGGTCTACGGCAGTGTCTTCCAGTTGGTCCACGGCAGTGTCTGCCACCTGGTCCACGGCAATGTCTGCCAGTTGGTCTACGGCAGTGTCTGCCAGTTGGTCCACGGCAGTGTCTGCCACCTGGTCCACGGCAATGTCTGCCAGGTGGTCCACGACATTGTCTGCCAGCAAGTCCATTGTTGTGTCTGCCTCCTGGTCCACGGCAGTATCTGCCACCTGGTCCACCGCAGTGTCTGACACCTGGTCTACGGCAGTGTCTGCCACCTGGTCCACGGCAGTGTCTGCCACCTGGTCCACCGCAGTGTCTGACACCTGGTCTACGGCAGTGTCTGACACCTGGTCTACTGCAGTGTCTGCCACCTGGTTCACGACAGTGTCTGGCACCTGGTCTACGGCAGTGTCTGCCACCTGGTCCACTGCAGTGTCTGACACCTGGTCCACTGCAGTGTCTGACACCTGGTCTACTGCAGTGTCTGCCACCTGGTTCACGACAGTGTCTGCCACCTGGTCTACTGCAGTGTCTGCCACCTGGTCCACTGCAGTGTCTGCCTCCTGGTCCACGGCAGTGTCTGCCAGCTGGTTCATGTTAGTGTCTGCCAGCTGATCCAAGGCAATATCGACCAGCTGATATATGACAGTGTCTGCCTGCTGGTCCATGGCAGTGTCTGCCACCTGGTCCATGGCTGTTTCTGCCAGCCTTTTCATGGCAGTGTCTGCCAGCTGGTCCACGGCAGTGTCTGCCACCTGTTCCACTGCAGTGTCTGACACCTGGTCTACTGCAGTGTCTGCCAGCTGGTTCATGTTAGTGTCTGCCAGCTGATCCATGGCAATATCGACCAGCTGATATATGACAGTGTCTGCCAGCTGGTCCATGGCAGTGTCTGCCAGCCTTTTCATGGCAGTGTCTGCCAGCTGGTCCACGGCAGTGTCTGCCACCTGTTCCGCGGCAGTGTCTGCCACCAGTTCCACGGCAGTGTCTGCCACCTGGTCTACTGCAGTGTCTGCCAGCTGGTCCATGACAATGAATGCCAGCCTGTCCATGGCAGGCTGGTGACTGCCTGCTGGTGTGTTTAAGTGTCTGCCAGCTGGTGCACGGCGGTGTCTACTAACAGGTTCATGGCAATGTCTGCCACCTGGTCCAAAACAATGTCTGCAAGCTGGTTTATGTCAATGACTGCCAGCTGGTCCATGACAGTGTCTGCCATCTGGGCCATAACTGTGTCTGCCAACTGGTCCACGGAAGTGTCTGCAACCTGGTCCAAGGCAGTGTCTGCCACCAGGTCCACGGCAGTGTCTGCCACTTGTTCCACCGCCCTGTCTGTCACCTGGTCCACGGCAGTGTATGCTACCTGGTCCATTGCATTGTCTGCCACCTGATCCACCACAGTGTCTGCCAGCTGGCCCACGGCAGTGTCTGCCACCTGGTCCATGGCAGTGTCTGCCAGCTGGTCCTGCTTGATGGGTTTTTTTGAGTTCTGCTACTCCCCAAGCCCGGCCTGAGACCAGGCTTGACTTGTGAGAGTTTGGTCCACCAGGCTGTAGCTAGGAGCGGCCCGCAGGCCCACGTACCCATCACAGCCCGGTTGGTCCGGCACTCCTTGAAGAAAACAATCTAGTTTTCTCTTGAAGATGTCCACGGTTGTTCTGGCAATATTTCTGATGCTCGCTGGTAGGACGTTGAACAACCGCGGACCTCAGATGTTTATACAGTGTTCTCTGATTGTGCCAATGGCTCCTCTGCACTTCACTGGTTCTATTCTGCATTTTCTTCCATATCGTTCACTCCAGTACGTTGCTATTTTACTGCGCAGATTTGGGACCTGTGTCTGCTAGTATTTTCCATGTGTATAATATTTGGTATCTCTCTCGTCTTTCTAGTGAGTACATTTGGGGCGCTTTGAGACGATCCCAATAATTTAGGTGCTTTATCTCGTCTATGCATGCCGTATATGTTCTTTGTATTCCCTCTATTTCAGCAATCTCTCCTGCTCTGAAGGAGGAAGTGATTACTGAGCAGTACTCAAGACGGACAACACAAGTGATTTGACGAGTACAACCATTGTGATGGGATCTCTGTACATGACGGTTCTCGTAATCCATCCTATCATTTTTCTGGCTGAAGCAATACTTGCTTGGTTATGCTCCCTAAACGTTAGGTCGTCAGACATCATTATTTCCAAATCCTTGACATGCTGTTTTCCTATTATGGGCAGATTCGATTCTGTTTTGTACCCTGTATTATGTTTCAGATCCTCATTTTTGCCGTATCTGAGTACCTGCAATTTATCACCGATAAACATCATGTTATTTTCTGCTGCTCAATCGAAAACTTTGTTAATGTCTGTTTGAAGTTTTTCAATGTCTTCAGCAGAGGAAATTTTCATGCTGATTTTTGTATCATCTGCAAAGGATGACACGAAGCTGTGACTTGTATTTTTGTCAATATCAGATATGAGAATAAGGAACAGCAGTGGTGCAATGACTGTACCTTGAGGTACAGAACTTTTAACTGCGCTCGGACTCGATTTTACTTGACTGACTGTTACTCTTTGTGCTCAGTTCGACAGGAAATTGAGTATTCAGCGTCCGACTTTAACAGTTATACCCATTGACCACATTTAGTGTGCAATCACTCCATGGTCACATTTGTTGAATGTCTTGGCAAAGTCTGTGTATACATCTACATTCTTTTTTTCTTCTAATGCCTCAGTGATTTTGTCATAATGGTCAAGTAGCTGTGAGAGACATGATCGTACTGCTCTAAATCCATGTTGGCCTGGATTGTGGAGGTCATTGGTTTCCATAAATCTAGTGACCTGACTCTTGATCACTCTCAAATACTTTTATTATGTGAGACGTTATTGCAACTGGTCTATAATTCTTTGCCAATGCCTTGCTACCTTCCTTGTGTAGAGGGGCTATGTCTGCTGCTTTCAGCGCATCTGGTATCTCCTTCGTGTCCAAGCTCTTTCTCCACACTATACAGAGTGCCTGTGCTACTGGCGCTTTGCCTTTCTTTACAAATATTGAATTCCATGAGTCTGGACCCGGGGCTGAGTGCATGGGCATATTGTCAATTTCTCTTTCAAAATCTGCTACGCTCGTGTTGATATCAGTTATATTTACAGATGTTTGGATATCACTCATTAAGAAATTGTCCGAATCTTCCACTTTCATGCTGTGTATCGGAGTGCTAAACATGTCCTCACTCTGCTTTTTTAGGATTTCACTAATTTTTTTTGTCATCCTCAGTGTATGAACCTTCACTAATACGAATAGGTCCAATACTGGCAGTGGTTTTTGCTTTTGATTTAGCAAATGTGAAGAAATATTTTGTTTTTTCTTAATTTCTTGAATTGCTTTCTGTTCTAGTTGCCTTTCTTCAGTCTGATAGGAATGCTTCAGTCTCTGTTCGATTTCTTCAATCTCACTGTTTAAATTATTTCTTCTCTGTACGGAGAGTCGTGTCTGCTTAAGCATTTCCGTTAATTTCTTCCTTCTTTTGTAATGTCGTCTGCGTTTCCTTTCTACATTGGACCTCTTTCTGGCTTTCCTCAAATAAACATGTTTCAGACAGACTTCATATGCTTCAGAAGTCAGTTTTTCTATTCCTTGTATAGGATTTTTATTTCTTAGAACATTTTCCCACTGAATGTTTGTAAGTTCCCTGTTTATTTTCTCCCAATCTATCCTTTTATTTTTAAAATTGAATTTATTGAATAACCCTTCTCGCTTGTTGTTTCTCTTGGGCCTACTACCGTTATTAATGTTAGTTTGCACTTCAATGAGCTTGTGGTCCGAGTACATAGTGTCTGAGACAGTAATGTCAGTAATGTCTCTGATTAGCTCCTCATTGTTCGTGAATATCAGATCCAGCGTGTTTTCGTTCCTAGTTGTTTCTGTAATCTGCTGACTGAGCGAGAATTTGTCACAGAATCTCAGTAGTTGTCTGACCTGTAGTTGGTTATTTCAAGGTTGATTTCCTGCTATAATGTTATTGTTTACTAGTCTCAATTTTAAACTGGGTAGATAAGAAGTCTTCAAGGAAGATAATATCTGGTACAGGCTTTGCTAGGTTATCAAGGATATTCTCTATTTTGTGGGTCTGTTCAGTGAATTCCTCAATTCTTGCATCTGGCGGTTTGTATATTAAAATAATAAGTAGATTAATATTTTCCACTTTAATTCCAAGTACCTCTACCAAGTCATTGGACGAGTTCAGGAGCTCTTTGCATGCCTGCTACTCTTTAATATGCAGGCCTACTCCTCCACTTGACCAAATTACTCTGTCACATCTATATAGATTATAATTCGAAATCCAGATTTCACTAACCATGTGGTCTTTTGTGTGGGTTTCTGTAAATGCACCAAATATTGAGTTCGATTCTATTAGGAGGCCATTTATGAACTTAACTTTGTTGCTTGATTTTGATTTCAAGCCTTGTATGTTTGCAAATATGAATGATTTCCCACATTGTGTGTCACTTCGGTTGGGCTTTGGTAGTTCTCCCCCCCCACTCTTCACAGGTCCAGGGTGTGTTTTTTGGAAGTGGCTCGTCCAGTTTTGGTAGTAGGACGGGTGTTGTGTGGTGTAGTACCTGTGTGCTTGTTGATAATTTGTATTCCAGGCTTGTGGGTATCTCCCTTCCCCTCTGTAATCCTGTAGTGGTTCCATCTGACTGTTCCTCTCTCTTATATTTACTACTCTGTTTCTGCCTTCCTCTAAAAAATTTCCAGTAGTGTCATATTGATCTTCCCGTCTATAACGCTGTGTACCTCCTGTGTATGCCAGGGGGCCTCGTAGCCTGGTGGATAGCGCGCAGGACTCGTAATTCTGTGGCGCGGGTTCGATTCCCGCACGAGGCAGAAACAAATGGGCAATGTTTCTTTCACCCTGAATGCCCCTGTTACCTAGCAGTAAATAGGTACATGGGTGTTAGTCAGCTGTCACGGGCTGCTTCCTGGGGGTGGAGGCCTGGTCGAGGACCGGGCCGCGGGGACACTAAAGCCCCGAAATCATCTCAAGATAACCTCAAGAAGATAACCTCTCACGTGGAATTCCGGACACAGAAGATTGGAGCATTTTTTGTCCCTAATTGAAAATTGACATAGTTTAGGGTGGAAGTATCTACACCCCGTTCCAAAACGGCATGTACCCCTCGCCAACATGTTCCTGCATTTTCGAGGATGCAGAAAATTGCATTTAGCTCCAAATTTTCCATATTTGCATATTCCTTGAGCGTAGAATTTGCATATATTATAAGTTTTTACGTTTTTCAAGGTATTTATACCTGTGTCTGTCTTGTCTACCTCTTTATTGGAGCCATCTCCGTCTTTCGTCCCGAGTCCTTCAGTTATGCAGTCTGTCTCACTGTTGCTCTCATTGTTTATATTACCTGACTCTGCAATATTGCTGTTATTTTGTACCACAATACCCTCTTCCTCCACACTACTGCTGCAGTTCTTTAAACAATCTGTTCCTGAGTTTTGGTCGTTATCCAGTGTTTTCTTTTTCCAGTCCGCATATATCACTGGTAGCTTTTCTGTGAAAGATAATCTCTGTGACTCGGGAATGTTTTCATCAGTTTAATTATGTTCTCCCATATTAACCTGCCATCTTTGCAAACCCAGTAAATTCCTTGCCTGTTTGTGCATCCTGGAGATAATTCTGCACAGCCCAGGTGAAATTTTATGTTACAGATGCAACACTTGACGCCTACAGTACGACTTCCCAATACTTCCGAACACTCCACGGCAGTGTCTGCCACCAGGCCCACGGCAGTGTCTGCCACCTGGCCCACGGCAGTGTCTGCCACTTGGTCCACGGCAGTGTCTGCCAGCTGGTCCACGGTAGTGTCTGCCAGCTGGTCCAAGGCAGTGTCTGACAGCTGGTCCACGGCAGTGTCTGCCAGCTGGTCCAAGGCAGTGTCTGACAGCTGGTCTACGGCAGTGTCTGCCAGCTGGTCCACGGCAGTGTCTGCCAGCTGGTCCAAGGCAGTGTCTGACAGCTGGTCTACGGCAGTGTCTGCCAGCTGGTCCACGGCAGTGTCTGCCAGCTGGTCCAAGGCAGTGTCTGACAGCTGGTCTACGGCAGTGTCTGACAGCTGGTCTACGGCAGTGTCTGCCAGCTGGTCCACGTCAGTGTCTGCCAGCTGGTCCACGGCAGTGTCTGCCAGCTGGTCCAAGGCAGTGTCTGACAGCTGGTCGACGGCAGTGTCTGACAGCTGGTCTACGGCAGTGTCTGCCAGCTGGTCCACAGCAGTGTCTGCCAGCTGGTCCACGGCAGTGTCTGCCACCTGGCCCACGGCAGTGTCTGCCACCTGGCCCACGGCAGTGTCTGCCACCTGGCCCACGGCAGTGTCTGCCACCTGGCCCACGGCAGTGTCTGCCACTTGGTCCACGGCAGTGTCTGCCAGCTGGTCCACGGCAGTGTCTGCCAGCTGGTCCAAGGCAGTGTCTGACAGCTGGTCTACGGCAGTGTCTGCCACCTGGTCCACGGCAGTGTCTGCCACCTGGCCAACGGCAGTGTCTGCCACCTGGCACACGGCAGTGTCTGCCACTTGGTCCACGGCAGTGTCTGCCAGCTGGTCCACGGCAGTGTCTGCCAGCTGGTCCACGGTAGTGTCTGCCAGCTGGTCCAAGGCAGTGTCTGACAGCTGGTCCACGGCAGTGTCTGACAGCTGGTCTACGGCAGTGTCTGCCACCTGGTCCACGGCAGTGTCTGCCACCTGGTCCAAGGCAGTGTCTGACAGCTGGTCTACGGCAGTGTCTGCCGCCTGGTCCACGGCAGTGTCTGCCAGCTGGTCCACGGCAGTGTCTGCCAGCTAGTCCACGGCAATGTCTGCCAGCTGGTCCACGGCAATGTCTGCCAGCTAGTCCACGGCAGTGTCTGCCAGCTGGTCGATGGCAATGTCTGCCAGCTGGTCGATGGCAATGTCTGCCAGCTAGTCCACGGCAGTGTCTGCCAGCTGGTCGATGGCAATGTCTGCCAGCTGGTCTATGGCAGTGTCTGTCATCTGGTCCACGGCACTCTCTGCCAGCTGGTCCACGGCAGTGTCTGCCACCTGGTCCACGGCAGTGTCTGCCACCTGGTCCACGGCAGTGTCTGCCACCTGGCCCAAGGCAGTGTCTGCCACTTGGTCCACGGCAGTTCCTGCCACCTGGTCCACGGCAGTGTCTGTCAGCTGGTCCACGGCAGTGTCTGCCACCTGGTCCACGGCAGTGTCTGCCACTTGATCCACGGCAGTTCCTGCCAACTGGTCCACGGCAGTTCCTGCCACCTGGTCCACGGCAGTTCCTGCCACCTGGTCCACGGCAGTTCCTGCCACCTGGTCCACGGCAGTGTCTGCCACCTTGTCCAGCACAGTGTCTGCCACCTAGTCCACGGCAATGTCTGCCTCCTGGTCCACGGCAGTGTCTGTCAGCTGGTCCACTGCAGTGTCTGCCAGCTGGACCAAGGCAGTGTCTGACAGCTGGTCCACGGCAGTGTCTGCCAGCTGGTCCACGGCAGTGTCTTCCAGCTGGTCCACGGCAGTGTGTGCCTGCTGGTCCACGGCAGTGTCTTCCACCTGGACCACGGCAGTGTCTGCCTGCTGGTCCACGGCAATGTCTGCCTGCTGGTCCACGGCAGTGTCTGCCACCTGGTCCACGGCAGTGTCTGCCACCTGGACCACGGCAGTGTCTGCCAGCTGGTCCACGGCAGTGTCTGCCTGCTGGTCCACGGCAGTGTCTGCCACCTGGACCACGGCAGTGTCTGCCACCTGGACCACGGCAATGTCTGCCACCTGGTCCACGGCAGTGTCTGCCACCTGGTCCACGGCGGTGTCTGCCACCTGGTCCACGGCAGTGTCTGCCACCTGGTCCACGGCAGTGTCTGCCTGCTGGTCCACGGCAGTGTCTGCCACCTGGACCACGGCAGTGTCTGCCACCTGGTCCACGGCAGTGTCTGCCACCTGGTCCACGGCAGTGTCTGCCACCTGGACCACGGCAGTGTCTGCCACCTGGACCACGGCAGTGTCTGCCACCTGGTCCACGGCAGTGTCTGCCACCTGGTCCACGGCAGTGTCTGCCTGCTGGTCCACGGCAGTGTCTGCCACCTGGTCCACGGCAGTGTCTGCCACCTGGTCCACGGCAGTGTCTGCCTGCTGGTCCACGGCAGTGTCTGCCACCTGGACCACGGCAGTGTCTGCCACCTGGTCCACGGCAGTGTCTGCCACCTGGTCCACGGCAGTGTCTGCCACCTGGTCCACGGCAGTGTCTGCCTGCTGGTCCACGGCAGTGTCTGCCACCTGGACCACGGCAGTGTCTGCCACCTGGTCCACGGCAGTGTCTGCCACCTGGTCCACGGCAGTGTCTGCCACCTGGTCCACGGCAGTGTCTGCCTGCTGGTCCACGGCAGTGTCTGCCACCTGGACCACGGCAGTGTCTGCCACCTGGTCCACGGCAGTGTCTGCCACCTGGTCCACGGCAGTGTCTGCCACCTGGTCCACGGCAGTGTCTGCCTGCTGGTCCACGGCAGTGTCTGCCACCTGGTCCACGGCAGTGTCTGCCACCTGGTCCACGGCAGTGTCTGCCACCTGGTCCACGGCAGTGTCTGCCACCTGGTCCACGGCAGTGTCTGCCACCTGGTCCACGGCAGTGTCTGCCACCTGGTCCACGGCAGTGTCTGCCACCTGGTCCACGGCAGTGTCTGCCTGCTGGTCCACGGCAGTGTCTGCCACCTGGACCACGGCAGTGTCTGCCACCTGGTCCACGGCAGTGTCTGCCACCTGGTCCACGGCAGTGTCTGCCAGCTGGTCCACGGCAGTGTCTGCCACCTGGTCCACGGCAGTGTCTGCCAGCTGGTCCACGGCAGTGTCTGCCACCTGGTTCATCGCGGGCTGGATCACTGAGACAACCACTCAGATAACCAGAGTGTAGCCATTTGGAGCTCCTCACAGATATCAACAGAATACTCAGATCCTAATTTTACTCTTTTCTTCCATACTCTTCAACCTTATTCATGCCAATACTCGCCGTCTTCTCTTTCTATACATTCTTAAAATGCTGTATCAATAACGCCTCAGTGTGTTCCAACGTTCACCTCAGTCTTTGAAGGATCGTCATAGCTCAGGTACAGCCCTCGTGCCACTCAGTCTTCCCTTGAAACGCAAGAATGTAAAAATACCAAAATGTTTCTACGACACAAGAGAGGCAGTAAACCTTAATGTTCTTCGGTAATGTGTTGCGTGTGTCATACCTTAAGTAGCGCTGGTGCGGGAAGACCCGTATTTTTCCCAACTTATTCAGATATACATGGAAGTATATGCATCCAAAGGCAAGCAAAAATCGACCATGGACACCAGCATACGAGCAAATACTTAAGTATATACACAAGCATGCACACACGTCAAGGCACACATATGTGTATAATCTCCAACAGGTCTCCCACTATACACACATTGTACACTCAGGATGCAATAATATTAAGCATGTTCCAACTCACTATGGCTCTGCGCGCGATATATACAATATTCAGAATATTTGCAAGATTAATCTGGCTAATGGAGCAGGAATACAGAGATAATGGACCATTATATTTGAACGTGTTTTCCATCATATCAGCCGTTCCAGAAAGGTGATTTTGTAGATATGGTCAGATATTAGGTCTCCATTGACCAGGGCGCTGCAACGTGTACCGTATCCAGGGATCAGGGCGCTGCAGCGTATACCGTATCCAGGGATCAGGGCGCTGCAGCTTGTACCGTATCCAGGGATCAGGGCGCTGCAGCTTGTACCGTATCCAGGGATCAGAGCGCTGCAGCGTGTACCGTATCCAGGGATCAGGGTGCTGCAGCGTGTACCGTATGCGACCAACAGAATGTTTGACACTGAAGTAACCTCGGTGTTGTTCTGTTACGCTCTGACATATTAACATTTTGACACAAACTTATAATAGAGTCTCCTGATCGTTGACACTTTTACTGACGTTTTTTTTGCACCTGTGACTCATTTTTTGTAATAAAGATCTAAGCACCTTTGACCTTTTTAGTTTGACTTTAAATTAGATTTTTTGCATTTCCAGGTAATAATAATTTAACTTGTTTTATTAGAATTTAATCATGGGCCTTATTCATATAAATTTTGAAACCTTTGGTAAATTAATGGATTCTTATTTAAGTTTAACTAGGTAGATAATTCAAGTATTGCACCAGAGAAAGTCAAATGCTCTCACCATACTTGCCAGAAAAAAACATTATCCACATTTGTTGAGATCCCATTTGTGATCCCATTTGTGATCACATTTGTGATCACGTGCAGAGGCTCGCACGACACTCTGGTAACACTGAGATGCTTAGAGAGCAGCGGCTACACACAGTCTCCCCGGATTGACGCCTTCTTAATTACTAGGGGGAGCAGTGGATAATTACTTAGAAGACAGGGCGGTAGGTACTGCGAGACAGGCGAGCAGACAGACGGGGAAGCAAGCAAACATGACAGGCAAGAGGTAGACATGTGAAGGTCGCGCCCACCGCCAGAACAGGATGTGTGTTATTTTGAGGTTTGCTCGAGATGGACGAGTCATCAACATTTTTACCGCTCGTTTTTATCCCTTCCCCTTTCCTTTAGTCTTATTCTCTCGCCTCTCTTCCCTGCCTGCCTGAATTTGAATTATACATACATTTTATATATATATCATTGGCTGTTGATTGCTGGTGTTGATTTTTTATGTGTCAATCCGCCTGCTATCGCCATACCTATTGATGATTTCTTAACAAACAACACAGAAATCATCGATAGGTACGGCGATAGCAGGCGGCTTGACATCAGCGAGGCACTACACATCAAAAAGTCAACACCAGCAATCAATAGCTTTTAATGCACAACTATATTCTACCTACTTCAAGACCCTGAACCAATATGGAAGCAGCAAGAGGAAGTATGGGCCAATAGACCTCCTGCAGTTACTTCCATTCATATGTTCACTTATCCAATTTATAGCCATTGTTTCGTGTTCTGTCTTGTGTTTGTCACCTCACCCAAAACTTTTGTACCATATCACCTCATCCAACAGAGTATAAGTACGAAGAATTTGTGTGTAAATTAAGTCTTTGAAAATGTAATACGAATTACAAAACGCGTTCAGGCGTCAGACAATTTAAAAATGAATTTCGGAGAGTTGTTATTTTTATTAACACCGACAGTGAAGAAATACATTAGAAATATTGAGAAGATTCGTGTTACAATTATTAATCTTACTTTTTCGGTCATATTCAACAACATATGTTTACAAGAAAGACTGCTACCAAAATATACTAATATATATATATATATATATATATATATATATATATATATATATATATATATATATATATATATATATATATATATATATATATATATATATATATATATAATATATATATAATACACAAATGCGAACAAGCCATTTATATATGCGAGTTTTCATTCGCATATAGTCCTGGGGACCATTCAGGCTTGTTCGCATTTGTGTTCCTCACGTGTGCCCCAAAGAATGAGGTGATTTGGTGAAATGCTATGCCCAAGATTACCATCCGAGTTGCCGTCGGGGAAGTGGCTCAAATAGCCTCGGCTATCACTTCCTTTTGACGGCCGTGATGGTCAAGCGGATTAAGGCGCCCTGTAGTTACCAGTTGCGTTGCTTCTGGGAGTATGGGTTCGAGTCACTTCTGGGGTGTGAGTTTTCATTCATATATATATATATATATATATATATATATATATATATATATATATATATATATATATATATATATATATATATATGCAAACAACCCTGAATGGTCCCCAGGCATATATGCAACCGAAAACTCACTCCCCATAAGTGACTCGAACCCTTACTGCCAGGAGCACTATGCATCTGGTAAACAGAACACAGTAACTAATCGACCAACACGACCGGACAAAAGATGATTGTAGTCATGGGTATTTCCCTATCATCCCACCGGCACTCTGATGGTAATCTTGGGCATAGTTTTTTATCAAATCACCTCATTCTTTGGGGCACACGTGAGGAGCACAAATGCGAGCAAGCAAGTAGATGGGGTCGTCATGGGTTCTCCCTCAGGTGTCCTGTTTGCAAACTTCTACATGGGTACCATCGAGCAGAAGGTCTTAGTTGACATGAACTTGAGACCCGCCATATACTGCAGGTATGTTGACGACATTTTTACACAGGTACCTGATGTCAGACGTCTGCAGGAGCTGAAGGAGGCATTTGAGCGGAATTCTGTGTTGAGTTTCATTTATGAGATGGAGAAGGATGAGAAGCTGCCCTTTCTAGATGTAACAGTCACGGAAAGAAGCTGAGGCTTCCACGCTGCAGTCTACACTAAGGAAACAAACATAGGAATGTGCCTCAATGTCAATATCGACTGCCCAGACAGGTACAAGAGGAGTGTTGTCAATGCTTACGTCGACTGTGCTCTCAGCCACAGCTCAGGATGGAAGCAAGCCAATGAAGAACTCTGCTTGAGACTTCAAGAAGACTGGACAAACTGAAGAAATGGTTTAACAAATGGTTGTTAGTTTAACCCAAGCAAATGTAATGTAATGATGATAGGTGTAGGGAGCAGGAGCCCAGATACAAGGTATCATTTGGGAGATGAAATTCTTCAAGAGTGAGAGAGAGACTCGGAGGTTGATATCATGCCAGACTTGTCTCCTGAAGACCATATCAAGAGAATAACATCAGTGGCAGTAGTAGAAAATGCGCCTATGCAAAGCCATTTTGCTTTTTACCCCGGCTTCATATAGGCGCATGGGTATTTTCATATTTTCTTCGACAGCTTCACATAGGCCCCGGGGTAGCAACAAATCTTAGCTATAAAATGATCTTAGAAAATAGGAAACAGTATGACAATACCTTACTGAGAAAAACGAGCTTATAATGGTTAACACCATTGTACATTAGGCTTGACAGAAGGCAGCCTTTTAATCCTCTCTTTGTTATAAATATTGAAAATGGGAATAAATACACTATTACAGAAAACGAAGTTATCCAGGGAAAATGAAGACGGGGTGACGTCATTGACCATTAGCGATATCTGTACAAGGCAACGTAAAACTCTCAAGACAGGAAACGACGCTTTAATCCCCTCGAACAAAACGCCCGAGGGGGGGGGGGGCCTAGGAGCGAACCTTTTATTCTCCCTTTTGGGAAAATTACATATGATGAATGAGAGCGCACGATTAATGAATGAAAATATTAAGAGAGTACGAGGTACTAATGAATAAAAATTGAAAAACATACCCTGGGATAGAGACAGCTGTTGGAAAAATTGAAAACACCCCTGCAGCAAATCGCGACCGTCACGCGAAAAAAACGAATACCCCCCCTGATGCAACTCGCGATCGTTGGGGAAAAAATGAAAAAAAAAACCCTGATGCAAGTCGCGACCGTTGGGAAAAGCAAAACGGTCGTGACTTGTCTCGTTTCTGTAACTGGGTAATGATGATAGAGTTACAAGATACGAGCTAGATGGTGTTGAGATTGCGAAAGGGATCTGGGAGTTATGATATACAAGAATTTAAAACAAAAGGATCAATGCATGAATGTTCGTAATAAGGCATATAGGACATTGGGATTTATTAATGGAAGCTTTAGTAACAAGACACCTGGTGTTGTTCTTCTGTTATATCTTGCTCTGGTTAGACCCCATTTAGATTATGCAGATCAGTTTTGGTTGCCATACTATAGAATGGATATAAATTCACTTGAACGTGTCCAGCGTAGGATGACTAAGTTAATTCCCCAAATTAGAAATCTTTCATATGAAGAAAGATTAACAAAGCTTAAATTGCATTCACTGGAAAGGCGAAGAGTTAAGGGTGACATGATAGAGGTTTACAAGTAGATGACAGGACATAACAAAGGAGATATTATAGGATATTAAACGTATCAACACAAGACAAAACACGAAACAATGGGTATAAATTTGATAAGTTTAGGTTTAGGAAAGACTTGGGTAAATAATGGTTCGGTAACAGGGATGTTGATTTGTGGAACCAATTACCGCATAACGCATAACGAGGTGGAGGTGGGGTCCCTCGATTGTTTCAAGAGTGGGTTGGACATGTTTATGAGTGGGATTGGGTGGTTATAGATAGGAGCTGCCTCGTATGGGCCAATAGATCTACTGCAGTTACCTTTATTCTTATGTTCTTATGTTCATATGTTCAATTATATAACTCACGCAATGATAATCAATACACAACAGGTGTAAATACACAATTCGTTCATATACAATCACACAACATGGGCAATTAATACACAACTTGCACAAATATTATGCATCTTTAATAATTATTATTACACACTACACACAGAAATCACAATTGTGTGATGAATCAAATTAACAAAAAGAACGCCTATTGACATAGCTCGAGTGCACGGAGGGGGGGGGGGGGGCTGCAGGATCCAGTAAGTTCAGTAGAACTTCAGTTTCATCTCCTTTAGGCCATGTCATAGCTCAATCCATTAAGGCAGCGTCTGGGATGCTCTCAGACGCCGGTTCGAATCCTCGTCACGGCCCTTGTGGATTTGTTTATTATTACACAACTTGCATAAATGCAATCAAAATACATATCCAGCACAAATACATTCAGTACATAACTAGCTCTAATATGTAAATACGCAACTAGCACAAATGCACAATTCACACAAATAAAATTACAACATATGCACAATTAATACACAACTTGCACAATTAATATACAACTTGCACAAAATATAATCAATACACAACTAACCCAAATATGAACACAACTACTCAATTCCACAAATACACATACAAAACATGCACAATTAATACACAACTTGCACAAACAATATACAATTTGTAGGAATATAATAAATACATAATTGCAATCATCATACGACTTATGCAAAATACAGAATCTGCACAATTAATACACAACTTACACAAGTATAATAATTGTGCTATTTGCACAGTTACAATCACAACCAACTAGGTAAAAATACACAATTTGCATTATATTGTTCTATGTATGTTTAGGTCATCATTATTAATATGCTGAGTTTAACCAACTTATAAACAGTCAGGAATTCACATGAATGAATAGTAAGTCTGACATCCTATGAGCTCTATATAAAAACACATTTACCATAAATCTTTTAAAACATTATTAGTGCTAAACTATTCATCAAGCATATGTCCATTCTTTTTATTCCCTTATTAATACTTCTTTGTTACATCCTCTTCAATCGTATCACTCATATTTATTTAGACAAACCCTCCAGACTTATTGGTTCTAGCCTTAGTTATGTTAGGGACAGGTGGGGGTTAGCTGAAGTGAGTAAATTCTATGATAATTTAAGCAAATTTATTATATCCTTTTCCAAAATGTAACCAATTAGAACCTAAATTCATCTAAATCTATAAAAATTTATCCTTATACTATAGAAATTTAACCAAATTCAACCTAGCAAAAGCTAAACTAAATAAATATGAGCAACCTATATCCTCACATACAAGCCTATGTCGCCTCTGACCATACATAAGTAAGCTATAACATGAACCCCCAAACAAGTAAATTTACACTATTTTATGAACATGTTAGTTCATTACCCCTACGATATTATATATCCTACCATACACAACCTCACCTAACTTCACCTAACATATCAAAAGTTAGATTTGATTAAAGTTAGTAAAATTTAAGCTATTCCCCATCTAAATTCAACCTAATTTAAGACAATTTCCACAAATATACCCAAAAGTTTTGTAACATAGCACAGCCAATGCCCATTTTTACCCACATTTTCACTTATTCCATCCTACCCTACACCACCTTACCTAACCTAACTAGACCTAACATATCCAAAGTTGAATTTGATTAAAGTTGGTTTAATTTAAGCCATCCCACCTAATTTAAGCCAATTTCAACCAAATGTACCCAAATGTCTTGTGTCATAGCACTGCCATAGCCCATTTTAGCCGAGTTTTACACCTATTCCAACATATCCTACACAACTCTATCTAACCTAACCTAACATATATTTGTTTATTTAACATTTTGCGAAGAAGGAAAGTACAGGAAAAAGATATGAAATAAAATGTGACCAACAACTACTGGCCTTCTTTAGTGATTGTGGTATATCTGAAAACCTGAACCCGACCAATGCCAGTACTTAAAATAACTCTTTCAGTGCCTGAGCCTAACCTAACTTAATCTAACTTTGTCTAAGGTGCTGTCTCTGCCTTACCATTTACCTAATGTTCTCTCATTCATATAATTTCCTAAATAATCCATCAAGTCTCCATGCACTTATGCAAGCATCTACCTCAGTTTCATTGTAAAATTTTACTCTTAAATCTAATCTTACCCTATTCCATTTAAATTGTAAATTTAATTGTATTGATCTATGTCATTTATTGAAATCAATTATTGATCTCATTTCATTCTTTTAATTAAGTTCATTCTAATTATAGGTTAAAACTAAGCTAATTAAAATTTATTATCTTTAAGATTATTTTACTTTACAATTATCATTTGTCAAATTTTTTTTATATATTCATCCTGACAGTCTCTACTGATTTTTTTTGTTCTCTCCACCAAACTTGTGTATCCTCCATGGCTATCTAGTGACTTTTATTCTACCTCTAATTGTTTCAATTCTTTTGTTTACTTGCATTTATTGTTCTGTTTTGCCATAATTATTCTCTAATTTTAGCAAACTCAATACTTTGTAAGCTCTTATTGTATTGTTATATTATTATATTTCTGTGTTTTGCTATAATAACTTTCTATTTTACAGCAGATTTAGTTTTCATCTGTTCCTGAAATTGCTTATCTTATTGTATCGTGACATTATCTTATCTATATGCTTACTGATATTGATCCAGATCGAAATCTTCTGTCCCATATCCACACAAATCAGCACATTGATCATCATTATTGCAGGTATTACACAGCAAATCTTGCAAAAAACAAACTCCTAAATAGCACCTGCTTATCAGTTTACAACCAAAATGTTAGGTCACTTGGTAAACATTTTGATGATATAAATGCACTTCTTACAGCACTAGGTACTAAATTATCTTTCATCATTTTAACAGAAACTTGGCTAAGTAATGACTATACCCAACTCTACAATTTAGCTGGTTATAAAGCCATTCATAACTGCAGGCCTAATAAAAAAGGTGGCGGTACAGCAATATATTACAAAGATACCTTCACTTGCAATAGTGTCACGAGTGATAGAGACGACTATTGTGAATATACCTTTGCCAAGTTCTCCAGTAAATCCCTTAAATCCTCGCTGATAATCGGTGCCATCTATAGATTTCCTAATACCAACATAGCTTTATTCTCTGACAATGTAAGGAATCTTATCATAAATAACAATCTCAACAAAAATCACATCATTCTGGGAGGTGATTTCAATATTGACCTGGGTCTTCAAAACAACCCTCAAGTTGACTATTTCCGTAACAGCATGCACTCCTGTATGCTAATCCCCACAATCACCAAGCCCACCCGAGTCACTCAAACATCTGCCACTACCCTGGATCACCTATGGACTAATATAACAGCTCCCCTTACATCTGGGGTAATTTATGACAGAACAACTGACCACTATCCTACTTTCCTCATAGCAAACATTGACACATCACCACCAGAAACCAAAAAACTTTCATTCAGGCTACATAGTGAATCAGCTTTAGGCAATCTCTCTAATGCACTCCACAATATTAACTGGGAATCTGAATTTAATAATTCACAGGATATAAACTCATCAACTAACCTCTTTCTCTCCAAAACTCTAAGCCTCTACAACACTCACTGTCCCCTCCTTACCAAACAAGTAACTGATAAAAGAAAAAATAACCCGTGGCTCACAAGTGGCATAATTAAATCAATCAACAAAAAACATGAATACGAAAAGAAATTTAGGAGTGGCCTAGTTTCAATGGAAGTAGTTAAAAGGTACTCATCAGTGCTCACCAGTATCATAAGAAAAGCAAAACTTTCATATTATGAGACTAGATTCAAAGAAGCAAAAGGCAACATGAAAAGCACATGGAATACCATCTCTAACATCCTGGGAACTAAACAACACTCCCACAACCAGATAACACTCTCTAAGGATGGCCTTACACTGTCATCTGACTTAGAAATGGCGAATGAATTTAATAGCTTCTTTTCATCGATTGGTGCTAACCTTGCAAGTAAAATCCCACAGACTCAGACACATATCAACACATATCTCTCAGGCAGCTATCCAAACTCTCTTCTCCTCTCACCAGTCAGCCCGTCAGATGTTGTGTCCATCATACACTCACTAAAAACCAAAGCTGGGAACATCAGTGAAATCCCATCCATTGTATACAAGAGCGCCTCCCATGCCCTTGCGCCACCTATAGCTCTGCTGTTCAACAAATCCCTTGAGTGTCATACCTTCCCTGATATCCTTAAAAAAGCAAGAGTAACGCCAGTTCATAAAGGAGGTAATCCGCCAGACATAAACAACTATAGACCAATATCAAACCTACCCATACTATCAAAAATATTTGAAAAAATTATCTACAAACAGCTCTACTCCTATCTCGTAAAATTTGACATTCTTAGCCCCTGTCAGTTTGGATTCCGCTCTCAAAAGAGTACTAACGATGCAATTATTAGTCTCCTTGATATAATTTACTCAGCTCTTGACAAAAATGAGTTTCCAATTGGACTCTTCATTGACCTGAGAAAGGCCTTTGATACTGTTAATCACGATTACCTCTTAAGTAAACTCCATCATTATGGAATCCGAGGCCATGCACTGGACTATATCCAATCCTATCTTAGTGATAGACACCAATGTGTAGCCATCAATAATATAATCTCTCCCATTCTACCAATAACTGTTGGAGTGCCACAGGGCAGCATCTTGGGACCTCTTCTTTTTCTTATATACATTAATGATCTGCCTAATGTCTCTAACATTCTGAAACCTATTTTGTTTGCTGATGATACTACCCTCATCTACTCCAACCCCAACCCACATACACTAAATGGTGTTGTTAATAATGAACTAAAAAAAGTCCACTTATGGATGTCAACCAACAAACTAACACTTAACATAGAAAACACCTACTACATCCTATTCGGAAGCAAATCTACAAATGCAATTCAGCTTCAGATTGACAATGTAAACATTAGCAATAAAAATGATGGAAAGTTTCTTGGCATATTCCTAGACAAGAGACTCAACTTCAGTACCCACATACAACACATAACTAAGAAAGTCTCTAAAACAGTTAGTATACTCTCCAAAATCAGATATTATGTTCCTAACTCTGCTCTCATCTCTCTATATTATGCACTAATCTATCCCTATCTCAACTATGGTATCTGTGCATGGGGTTCAACCACTGCAAACCACCTCAAGTCCATCATCACCCAGCAAAAATCTGCTATCAGAATAATATCAAATTCTGCTTTCAGACAACACACAGCCCCCTTGTTTAACTCCCTAAACATGCTAAACATAATCTCACTCCACAAATTCTCTTGTGTCAACTACATTTACAAAACCCTGTTCTTAAATGCAAATCCTTGTCTGAAACTCTTCTTGGACAGATGTAATAGGACCCATTATCACCACACCAGAAATAAATATCTCTTTGATATCCCCAGAGTTAAACTTAATCTGTGTAAACACTCTATGCAAATAAAGGGACCCAGTTTATGGAACTCACTCCCTACTGAATTGAAAAGCTGTCCAACTTTTACATCATTCAAAATAAATACTAAAAAGTACCTGATTTCATCTTCATAGTTTCTCACTTTTTGCCTTAAAATTGCACTGTATCAATTGCTACCCAATCTCCCAACCTTTATGTTCCCAATTTGAACATCTTTACCATTGTGATCATTGCTGTTTTCTTATATGTGCTGCCAATCTGTTGTATGGTGTTTATAAATCTTGTTTATCTGTATCTTTTGCTACCCAGTCTCCCAATCTTTATGTACCCAATCTGAACATCTTTACCATTGTGATCATTGCTGTCTTATATGTGCTGTCAATCTGCTGTATGGTGTCTATTAACCTTGTTTAAATTACTAATCAAGCTGTCAATGTAATCAATCAGAGCTTTAATATAACAATGTGCTTTAATATACCTACTTATCTCTCTCATCTCATTTTTCTCTTGTAATGTATCTTTATCATTTATCAATTCTGATTGAAATTACCTACTTAAAATTATCTGCTAGATTAAGGACCTGCCCGAAACGCTGTGCGTACTAGTGGCTTTACAAGAATGTAAATACTGTACTATCCAATGTATTCTCACAAACCCAATGTACCTTCTTGTATATATATAAATAAATAAATAAATAAATAAAGCTAGATTTCATTAAAAGTTAGTGAAATTTAAGCTGTACAACCTAAATTCAACCTAATTTACGCCAATTTCCACCAAATATGCCCAAATGTTTTGTAACATAGTACAGCAAATGTCCATTTTAGCCAAGTTTTCGCCTATTCCAACCTACTCTAGACAACCTCACCTAATGTAATCTGACCTAACATATCCAAAGCTAGATTTGATTAAAGTTGGGGATATTTAAGCTATCCCTCCTAAATTCAGGCTAATATAAGACAATTTCTACTAAATATACCCAAAATGTTTTGTATCATAGCACAGCCAAAGCCCATTTTTACCCCCCCTTTTTACCTATTCCATCGAAACTTCGAGTATCCAACATCCAGTCTTGGCACAGCATTCCCCATTCCCAAGACCATTTTCATAGAGCTAGTGCTGTGTCCATCAGCACTAGCACTAGCAAGTGCTAGTGCTAGTACTATTTCCAATTTTCCAGATTAGTTTACCAAAAACAAACCTACCAAACCAGACCTAACCTAACCCATCCTTACACAGCATTAGGTAAATTCATCCAAATTATCCCAATTTGTGTCAATTCCACTAAATTTTTCCTAATTGTATCAAACCAAAACCCCAAATTCTACTAAATGTACCTATGGACATCACATCCAGAGCACGAATTGACTGTTAAGAGCTGTTAATGTCTATTCCCGACTCCCATTCCACCCTATATTACAGCTAATTTTGCTAATATATTATTATGTGACGTATGTTATTAATAGGTATTTCCTTCAAATTACCACAAATCAACCACCTCGTACCTAACCTCTGATACGACATATACTCAGAAAAGTGATGTTATTTTTGGATATGAACCTAACTGCTCCGCACCTAACCTGCAGAGGTCTTGGAGCTTTGTTGAATATTGTATCTATATGCTTGGAAAAGTGAAATTTTGGATATGAACCTAACCACACTGTGTCTGGATCTTTGTTGAACATTATAACCATATTTGTAGAAAAGTGATGTTTTGGATATGAACCTAACTACCCTGGACTTATCCTTTGATGCATGGATCTTGATTCAAAATTGCATCATATTCTTAGCCATGTTTTTTTTTTTTTTTTAACATCAATACAACCATCCCCAACCTAACCTCTATTACCTGAGGGGTTAATGGAAAATATATTATTAATGGGAATTTTCTCTTCATAAGTTGAACTTAACCATCCTTAACCTAACCTTAGTCAGAAAGGGTTGTGAATCACTAAAACTATACCATTACCCAATTTTCCTTATCCTAAATCATAACTAGGGGGTTTAGACCCTCCCCCCCCCCTCTCACCTCGAAATAATACTTAATATTTAAGGTAGGGGGGCCTCGTAGCCTGGTGGATAGCGCGCAGGACTCGTAATTCTGTGGAGCGGGTTCGATTCCTGCACGAGGCAGAAACAAATGGGCAAAGTTTCTTTCACCCTGAATGCCCCTGTTACCTAGCAGTAAATAGGTACCTGGGAGTTAGTCAGCTGTCACGGGCTGCTTCCTGGTGGTGGAGGCCTGGTCGAGGACCGGGCCGCGGGGACACTAAAAGCCCCGAAATCATCTCAAGATAACCTCAAGGTAGGACTATATTTTCACATATTAACCTATCATATCCCTAATTCACCCCTATAATTTTTAATTACCCTATAATATAATTTCGAGGTAAGGGGGGTCTAAACCCTCCTAGTTATGGTTTAGGATAAGGAAAATTGGGTAATGATAATGGTATAGTTTTAGTGATTCATAACCCTTTCTGACTAAAGTTAGGTTAAGGATGGTTAAGTTCAACTTATGTAGAGAAAATTCCCATTATTATCATATTTTCCATCAACCCCCAGGTAATAGAGGTTAGATTGGGGGTGGTTGTATTGATGATAAAAAATAAAAAAAAAACATGGCTAAGAATAGTTGACCAGACCACACACTAGAAGGTGAAGGGACGACGACGTTTCGGTCCGTCCTGGACCATTCTCAAGTCGATTCGACTTGTGTGTGGTCTGGTCAACTTACTTTAGCCACGTTATTGTGACTCATCGCCTGCACATGGCTAAGAATATGATACAATGTGGAATCAAGATCCATGCATCAAAGGTTAGGTCCAGGGCGGTTGGGTTGATGCACAAACAACACTTTTCCCCCATAAATACGATAAATTTGAAGTTAGATAAATGGAGGTTAGGTCCAGGACAGTTGGGTTGATGCACAAACAACACTTTTCCCCCATAAATACGATAAATTTGAAGTTAGATAAATGGAGGTTAGGTCCAGGACAGTTGGGGTGATATGTAAAAAACAAAAACACTTACCCAACAAAAAAGCTTCAATATCGAACATAAATCCAAGTTTAATAGGCAAGTGGTAGTTAGGTTCATATCCAAAACATCACTTTTCTACAAATATGGTTACAATGTTCAACAGGTTAGGTGCGCAACCCACTCTCGCACAAGACAGCACATATATGACTTATTGCTTTTAGTCAATATTTTGCTTATGAATTAGTACATATGTGGCATATTACCAGTTATATTTTTTTCAAGGCCCAAACTCTTCCTCACTTACCAATTTACGTCTCATAGTACCTGTCCATCGCCGTAGACAGCAGAATAGTCGTGATTGGTTCAATTATAATAAAAATTGTAGTTATCAGGTCCCACATGGGTTGTGAAATTTACCTACTATTGTCCATGCTCTTAGAAAATTACAGATCAGCTACAACCTATTGAAGGCTCGTAGTTTTGTTTTGAGAAATATTAGTTGTTCTTAGTAAATTATATTAAGCACTATAATTTATTACATAAAATAAAAGTGCGTCACCAATCAACATTATATACACTAGTTTGTGCTCTAAAAATCTTTAGAGAATGTTGTGTAGGAACGTCAACAGAAAACGATGTTACGTTGGAATGTCTATGGGGTAAACTACTGCAAACAGGATGGTATAGTATCTACTATCTACTGTAGGAAGGGTATAGGGTCTATTACCACCTGTTAGGTGGGATAAGGGGGTCCATACCACTTGTAGGATGGGTCTGGGCCCAGCAACTGCCAATAGGATGGGTATGGGAACCACTTTCATCCACAAGGTGGGTATGGGGTCCAATACCGCCAATTTTTTTTTTTTTTGCAGGGATATTCCTGCGCGAATGGGTACATGGTCCTCTACAACCCACAGGATGAGTATGGAGTTCAGTACCGCCTGCAGGATGGGTATGGGGTCCACTACTGCCTACAGGATGGGTTTGGGGACCACTATCATCTACAGGATGAGTATGGGGTCCACTAGTGCCCACTGGATGGGTATATTTATTTATTTATTTATTTATTTATTTATTTATGCATATACAAGAATGTACATAAGGAATGTGAGGATACAAATATGGTAATTACAGTCTTGTAAAGCCACTAGCACGCGCAGCGTTTCGGGCAGTATATGTTCTACTTCCGCCCAAAGGATGCGCGTGGCGTCCACTATACCGCCCACAGGATAGGTATGGGGTTCACAATCACCCACAGGATGAAAATTGTTTCTACTACTGCCCACAGGATGGGTATGGCCTCCATTGCCGCCCACAGCATACCACCCACAGGGTACAGTACCATCCATGGAATGGGTACATGTTAACTACCGCCGACAGGATGAGTATATCGTTTATTACGGCCCAAAGGATGGGTATGGGGTTAACTACCACCCATAGGACGCGTATGGGGTCCACTACCGCCCTCAGGGTGGGTAGGTAGCCCATTACCGCCCACAGGATGGGTATGATGCCCACTGCCGCCTACATGATAAGTATGGTGTCCACTACCGCCCAAAGGATAGGTATGGCCTCCACTGCAGCATACAGGATGAGTATAGGTTCCAGTACCACCCAAGGGATGGACATGGGTCCATTACCGCCCATAATTTACTTATGGGGTCAAGTACCGCCCACAGGATAGGTATGGGGTCCACTACCGCCCACAGGAAGGGTTTGGGGACCACTATCATCCTCAAGATGGGTATGGGAGTCCACTACCACCCACAGGGTGGGTATGGGGGGTCATATCCATCCACAGGATGGGTATATGCACAACTGCCGCCCACAAAGTGAGTATGGGGTCCACTACCGCCTACAGGATTGGAATGAGATCCACTACCGCCCACATGATAGGTATTGGGTCGACAACCACTCAGAGGATGGGTATGGGGTCCACTACCGCCCACAGGATTGGTATGGGCTACAGTACCGCCCATAGAATCGGTATGAGGTCTACTACTGCCTACAGGATGGTTATGGGGTCACTACCACCCATATGATGAGTATGGGGTCCACTACCACTCATATGATGGGTATGGGGTCCACTACCACCTACAGGAAGGGTATGGGGTCCACTACCACCCACAGGATAAGTATGGGGTCCACTACCATCTACAAGATGGGTATGGGGACCAATACTACCTACAAGATGGGTATGGGGTCCAATACTACCTACAAGATGGGTATGGGGTTCACTACCAACCACAGGATGTGTATGGGGTCCACTGCCACTTACAAGATGGGTATGGGGTCCACCTCCACCCACAGGATGGGTATGGGGTCCACTACTGCCCATACGATGGGTATGGGGGTCCACTACCGCCCACAGGATAGGTATGGGGTTCACTATCACCGACAGAATAAGTATGGGGGTCCACTACCATCTGCAAGAGGGGTATGGGGTCCAATACGACCTAAAAGGTGGGTATGGGGTTCACTACCACCCACAAGATAGGTATGGGGTCAACTACCACCCACAAGATGAGTATGGAGTCCACTACCACCCACAAGATGGGTAAGGGGTCCACTACCACCCACAAGATAGGTATGGGGTCCACTACCGCCCACAAGATAGGTATGGGGTCAACTACCACCCACAAGATGGGTATGGGGTCAACTACCACCCACAAGATGGGTAAGGGGTCCACTACCACCCACAAGATGGGTATGGGGTCAACAATAGCTCAAGGATTGATATAAATTCCACTACTTCCCACAGGGGTTTGGTGTTTGGACTGGTGGTGGTGTTGGGAGTGGTGGTGGTGTTGGGAGTGGTGGTGGTGTTGGGAGTGGTGGTGGTGTTGGGAGTGGTGGTGGTGTTGGGAGTGGTGGTGGTGTTGGGAGTGGTGGTGGTATTGGGAGTGGTGGGGGTTGTTGGAAATTTCCAACATAATACAACACTGTTGTATTATTATTAATTATTACTAAATCTACTAATCACTGTAGTAATTAAAATTAACCAACCGTAGAGTTCACATGTACTAATAATTGCATCTGTACAACAAGGCTAGAATTCTTACGTCACCAGACGCCAGTATTGCGTCAGATTCCATTATAAAAAACACATCTATATCCAGTGTGTCAGAGAATTGAGTTTGATTCTCTAAAAACAACGGTGTTCTGAGTGATAATTATTTACAGATAACCTGACTCCCAAATAATGCCAAATAGAGCGTTTCTAGTTACAACTGTTATCTGGTAATAAATTTAACGTCATGCGTGAATGCCAGGGAGAGAATTACATTCATCTCCATTGTTCGCTTACCATCATAAAACGAGCAAATAATAATATTTAACTCCTCTGAATAATAAACCCGTCATTATCCAAACATTTCAGTCGCAACTGCGAGAAATGATATTATCCGTAGTAAATAATTTGTGTATCAAATGCGGGACACGAGCAGAGGAGACGCCATTACTCGAGAAGACGCCACCGAGAGCGTGTGGAGGAGGAAAGTCGCCACCGTGAGGTGTGAAGAATTGTTGCAGAATATAGCAACTTAGCTGGTGTCAGTGTCACAGGATACATCGTGGTGAATCGTCAACGAGAATTAACTTGACGTTCAGCCTGGAACCTGTTAATTTGTTCCGTGTAGCCCAACGTGACCGGCCAGAGAAGTGCGTCATCATCTAGGCTAGGCTCGACGACACGTGTTCGTTATTACGACGCCAGAACCTAGGACGCGAGCTTCGGCAAGCCTCAACTTACACAGTGCCCTATTAGCTAAGTACCTTTATTCCCTTTTGATGCATCATTATGGATAGGTTATAGCCGGGTAGCTTGTCGTCACGTCGAGCGACTAAAATAAAACACAGGTTATTATCTGTTTCCACTCTCCATTTTTAATTTCTTGAATATAGATATTTGGCAATCCAATATGTTGCTACGTAATATATCTTGATTTACAGCTTGTGTGTGAAGAATTCCCCGAGCTGTCATTTCCCGTGTTAATCATCTCCCAGTGTTCCATGATGAGTTCAGGAGATTCCTAGGATGATTCATGACCGATGTCTTGGAAAACGTCTTCAAGCTAAGACCCTTTTCCGTATTCCATTAATTACATTATCTGTGGTGTATTATTGCTACGGATCACTGTTTTCTGTTTTAACACGTGTTTATTATAATCATTAATTTCTGATGTTCATAATCTGTATTCTTATTGGTGACAAATTTATTGATTCCATAATTGGTCATAAGATTAGTTTATTGCATAATGAACTGGTGCACGAACCACACTAGTTCCTAGACATATATGAAGTTCTAGTAATACCCCCCCCAATGTAGGTGTTTGAGGCTTTGATTCAGTTAAATTATATACAGCCCATTAATTATATAAGTGATTATCCATAGTTATTGGTTTGTGATTATCTCTAGTATTTATCCATAGTTACTGGTTCATCTAGGAATTTTCTAATGATCACATTTTATCAGTTTCCCTCTTTACTATAAAAGCGGGTGGTCCTTGGTAATTGATTTATTACATTAATATTTAAATAAATAGAGTCAAGCCCCAAATGTCCCACAGGGGTGTTGGGAGTGGTTGTGGTGTTGGTAGTGGTGGTGGTGTTGGGAGTGGTTGTGGTGTTGGTAGTGGTGGGGGTATTGGTAGTGGTGGGGGTGTTGGGAGTGGTGGTGGTGTTGGTAGTGGTGGGGGTGTTGGTAGTGGTGGGGATGTTGGGAGTGGTGGTGGTGTTGGGAGTGGTGGTGGTGTTGGGAGTGGTGGTGGTGTTGGTAGTGGTGGGGGTGTTGGTAGTTGGTAGTGGTGGTGGTGATAGGAGTGGTTGGGAGTTACAAGTAGAATGTTGGATTTCAAGATAGAACAAGTATATACTATGCCTAAAGCACTAATACGCACAGCGTTTTGGGCAAGATCTGGGAAAATCCTTAAAAACTAAGACCCAAGATTAATTGAGATCAACAGCATGAATTGAACTGACACATGTTGACATTTGGGAGATAAGGTAGGTTACAAGGAGTTGATTATGTAGTACTTAGTTGCTATTCTTTTAAACTGGATGACAGAGGGGGAGTCTTTAACGTGATTGGGAATACATACTCACATATATACTGTGACGGTGTCCACCACTGAATTTCTTCCTTCCCAGCTTAGAAGTCATATCTCCGTAGCCTAGGTATTCTCTAATGTTCAGGGAACATTTTCATGTATGGGAAAGTGTGAAGCGTGATGTAGCTGGCTGAAAAGGGGCCAGCTAAGATTGAAAATGCAAGGGGCTTACGCCTTTTGAAGCACAGGACGGTGACGAGCCATCCTGTTTCCCGCCAAGACGTCCTGACCCTTCCCAGCACCTGATTGGCCAAGTGAGGTCACGTGCCGGAAGTGACCAATGACGAGAGCCCTCGGGCGGTGTGACGTCATGAGGCGGAGGGGCGAGGGGCGGCTGGCGCCTGGGGCAGGAAGATAGTACGTCACGAGCCATCAGAGATTGAAGACGTGCTCGAGCGAGCTCCGGACCTAGAGAACCCTTACCGATAGATTTAAGCTCCGCTTCGATTCTGCATACAGTCTGGGAAGCCATCCAACTTCCCTGGAGTGCCCGGAGGCAAGGACGGACCGGATTGAAGAGCCAAGAGCCGTATCAAGAGTCTGCAGCAGAGGGAACGTTGGGCTGGTGACGTCTGGGACGCCCATTAGAGGACCACGTCCTACACTTCAAGCGAGAAGCTAGGGCCGGGCCCAAATCTACTGGCAGTTAAGGCGAGGGGGAGCTGTGCTGGACTGTGAAGAGTCGACAGTGCCAGTGAGTGTGGAGGACGACGACGGAGGTAACTGTCTCCAATACCCCAGAGAATAGGAGGAGGAAGGCAGTACCTGTTGGATGTGAGCACGGCGAGGACGCGTTACCACGAAGGCGACAGAGGAACCTGTGTGTGTGTGGGAACTGTTCATCAGGAGACCAGAAGCCAGAACCAGGAACCTCAACATCCCTCAACTGAGGACGAGTCAGCTTCATGGTTGGAGTGAAATAAGGTAGATAATTATCCCTCCCTTACCCCTTAGAGTATTTTATATGTTGTGAATATTTCCACTCATCATTTTATTGTCTAAGTGACAGGACGTTAGGCTAGGAGCCAAAAAACTCATTTAGGCATGAGTTGGTGTGTGTGAACATTAACGTGGTGATGTTAGTGATCCTGGAAGGGTAGTTGGTGTGCAAGGAGCCAGCAACTTACTCTGAAACGCACAGCTGATCGCATCGCTGGAGGCGTGGGAAACTACGACATCTGACAGCTAGAGCCGTCAGTTGATCGTGCTGCCAGAGGCGCGAGGTGTGTGCCCGCGCCGGGGGAAGTGGATCCAGTCAGCTGACCGTGTTGCCAGAGACGTGTGATCGAAAAACGCGGCTGCCAGCGGATGATTCCAACATAGACATTTCTTTATGCCATTTGTAAATGTATATATGTTTTTTTTTAGTAAACTTTTAAACCAACTGAGGAGTTTAAGTGAGCCTCCATTCTCTAGAGCTAGATATATTATATATTTATGAGACCATAAGTGACACCTTGCACTGCACGTGACATTGCTTCCTTACCCAAGATAATTAATGAGACCACTGATGTGTTGCTGGGACACGAGTATAAACGCCCAGCTGGCGACCTCAGGACAGATGCAGGAAGAAAGCGTTCCAGTGTCAGGACAGGCAGGTTTGAGTGAGTTATAAGAAGCTTGAACCTCCCCACTCGCTAGGGGTGTACAAGCCTGCCCTTAGTTGACTAGGGGAGCCCAAGGGCGAGCAGTGGCGCCTGGTACTGAGAGGCTAAGACCTGTGGGACGACCCCAACCACAGGGTGGAAGGGGGTGAACCCTGACAGTGGCGACCTCACCAGGATCCATCGAACGACAGTGGACAAAGGATTGCAAGTGCAGTATTAAGGTCGATATTGGTCTCGGTTTACACCACTCGCTAGTGTATTCCCTGTATACAGTTACTCAATAGCCTAAGGATGGAGGATGACAGAGTAAAGAAGTTTATTGACTCGAGGGATGCGCAGGAGTTGGAAGAGTGCACCAAGGCTAAGCTGCAGCTAGTGGCGGACCATTTTGGGTTGAGATTGAGGTCCTCCAGGGTGGCGGAGCGTCAGATTGAGATCATGGCTCAGCTCATGGCCAGAGAGGAGGCTTCCGAGGAAGGACCGCCCCAGGTACCTGCCAGTGTTGGTAGGAACCGGAGCGATGAAGGTAGCAGTACATAAGAACATAAGAACAAAGGTAACTGCAGAAGGCCTATTGGCCCATACGAGGCAGCTCCTATTCTATAACCACCCAATCCCACTCATATACTTGTCCAACCCGTGCTTGAAACAATCGAGGGACACCACCTCCACCACGTTACGCGGCAATTGGTTCCACAAATCAACAACCCTGTTACTGAACCAGTATTTACCCAAGTCTTTCCTAAATCGAAACTTATCCAATTTATAACCATTATTTCGTGTTCTGTCTTGTGTTGATATTTTTAATACCCTATTAATATCCCCCCTGTTATGTCCATTCATCCACTTGTAAACCTCTATCATGTCAACCCTAACTCTTCGCCTTTCCAGTGAATGCAACTTAAGCTTTGTAAATCTTTCTTCATATGAAAGATTTCTAATTTGGGGAATTAACTTAGTCATCCTACGTTGGACACGTTCAAGTGAATTTATATCCATTCTATAATACGGCGACCAAAACTGAACTGCATAATCTAAATGGGGCCTAACCAGAGCAAGATATAGCTTAAGAACCACACCAGGTGTCTTGTTACTAACGCTTCGATTAATAAATCCAAGTGTCCTATTCGCCTTATTACGAACATTCATGCATCGATCCTTTTGTTTTAAATTCTTACTAATCATAACTCCCAGATCCCTTCCGCAATCCGACTTTGCAATCTCAGCACCATCTAGCTCGTATCTTGTAACTCTATCATCATTACCTAGCCTCAGAACTTTACATTTATCAGCATTAAACTGCATTTGCCAATCATTTGACCATTTCAAAACCCTATCTAGATCAACTTGAAGTGATAGTGAGTTCTCCTCCGAATTAATTCAGTAGGGGATCCAGCAGTAGTAGTAGGAGAAGCATGAAGCTAGAGATGATGAAAATGTAGCTGAAGCGGGAGGAGCGCGAAGCTCAGCTGAAGCGTGAGGAGCGCGAAGCTCAGCTGAAGCGAGAGGAGCATAAGCGCGAAGCTCAGCTGAAGCGAGAGGAGCGTGAGCGCGAAGCCCAGCTGAAGCGAGAGGAGCGTGAAGCCCAACTGGAGCGGGAGGAGCGTGAAGCCCAGCTGAAGCGGGAGGAGCGTGAGGCTCAGCTGAAGCGTGAGGAGCGCGAAGCCCAACTACAATGGGAAGAAGGAGAAAGACAACTGCGACAGGAAGAAATAAAAGCGAAGAAGGAGGTTGAGATAGGCAACATTTGCAAATTTGCCGATGATACGAAAATCGGTAGGGAAATTAATTCGGAGGAGGACTCACTATCACTTCAACTTGATCTAGATAGGGTTTTGAAATGGTCGAAGGATTGGCAGATGCAGTTTAATGCTGATAAATGTAAAGTTCTGAGGTTAGGTAATGATGATAGGGTTACAAGATACGAGCTAGATGGTGTTGAGATTGCGAAGTCAAATTGCGAAAGGGATCTGGGAGTTATGATTAGTAAGAATTTAAAACAAAAGGATCAATGCATAAATGTTCGTAATAAGGCAAATCGGACACTTGGATTTAATAATCGCAGCGTTAGTAACAAGACACCTGGTGTGGTTCTCAATCTATATCTTGCTCTAGTTAGGCCCCATTTAGATTATGCAGTTCAGTTTTGGTCGCCATATTATAGAAAGAATATAAATTCACTTGAACGTGTCCAGCGTAGGATGACTGAGTTGGTTCCCCAAATTGGAGGTCTTTTATGTGAAGAGAGATTGGCGGGGCTTGGGTTGCATTCACTGGAGGGGCGAAGAGTTGGGGGTGACATGATGGAGGTTTGCGGGTGGGTGGATGTACATAGCAGGGGGGATGTTAATAGGGTGTTGAGGGTATCAACACAAGACAGAACACGAAGCAGTGGGTATAAATTGGATAAGTTTAAATTTAGGAAAGACTTGGGTAAATACTGGTTCAGTAACAGGGTTGTTGATTTGTGGAACCAATTGCCGCGTAACATTGTGGAGGTGGGGTCCCTCGATTGTTTTAAGCATGGGTTGGACATGTATATGAGTGGGATTAGGTGGTTATAAATAGGAGCTGCCTCGTATGGGCCAACAGGCCTTCTGCAGTTGCCTTTGTTCTTATGTTCTTCTTATGAGATGCGTCGGGCAGAGCGCAGGCTGCCCTCAGTGTCGGCTCGGCGGGATGACCCCAAGGTCCGGGAACGTGACCTACCAACCTTTGACCCTCTAGAGGCCGAAGCTTTCTTCGACCACTTTGAGAGGATAGCGACATAGAAGGAATGGCCGGAAGAGGATTGGGCTGCGTTAGTGCAGAGTAGGTTGACTGGTGAGGCCAGGGAAGCCTATAACATGTTGGATCTTGAGGAATGTGCCGTTTACGACATGATCAAGAAAGCTGTGCTCCAATCGTATCGACTAACCCCGGAGGTTTACAGGAAACGCTTCCGTGAGTGCACAAGGGCTTCCGGAAGGTCGAATGCTGAAACTGCTCGGGACATGGAGCGCAAGTTCCTGCAATGGCTGAAGGCTGAAGAGGTGGAGACGATCGAGGAGCTGAAGCAATTGATGGTGATGGAAAGATTTATGTCAATGCTCCATCCAGAACTAAGAGTCAGGATCAAGGAGGCTGGTATTAGAGAACTTAAGGTCGCTGCAGACAGAGCCGACCTACTGGAAAAGGCACTACATCTCGAGATGGAGGGGACCGCCTAGGCGCTTGCCTTACCCAAGGTTTGGGGGAAACTTCAAGAGTTCAGGAGTTGTATACTAAGGGAAGGGAAGGGAATTATCAGGGGGGGGGGGGGAAGTGCAAGGCCATTACGATTATATAGCACTTGGAAGGGGTCAGGATAAGGATTTGGGACGAGACGGGGAGAAGGAATGGTGCCCCAATCACTTGGACGATCAGGGATTGAACGCAGACCTGCATGAAGCGAGACCGTCGCTCTACCGTTCAGTCCAAGTGGTTGGGGGGAGGGGCGAGGACGGGTGGAGACTCTCCCAAGGATAGTGCACACAGTGAGGTGAGTCGGTCCAAGAGTTCAGGGGAACAGGTAGTAGTAGGGTTGACACCCCACAGACGAATTTTTTTTTTCTGGGAGAAAATTCGTGTCTGTGGCACAGGGTTTTCAGGTAAATTTAGAAATTCGTGTTTGTGAGCCAGGGTTTTTCAGGCGAATTTGGGCAGTCACAGATTTGGAATTAGGGGATTCTTATGAGAAAGATAATTTCCGAGACTTTAGAAGTTTGTTAAAAGTTCTTATAATGAAAATAATTTCCGAGACTTAGAAGTTTGTTAAGGGCTTATGGGAGAAATTCTAATATCATATGTAGCGCTTTAGGGTTTCCAGGAGAACTCTACGGACATATTTTACATGTTTTCAACTTACAAATATCGTCTATGTAAGCCTTAGTTATTCATGTAAATTTAGAAAATCACCAGTGTAAGTCAGGGTTTTCAGGTATCATACCTCACATCACCTCCCTCCCCCCTTACCTCGCAATCTCTCGCGTCACCTTTATTTACCTTAGGCCCGGCCAGCCAGACGCTTCTTGTAGGTCGCCTCTTATCATATCTTATCTTCTCCATAATATCTGGACCGTCCCTCCTCTCTCTCTCTCCTCTTCATATTATTCTCTCTCTTCCTATTTTTTCTGACATACTAATGTTTTATTCCTTTTTCATTAACCAGTCAGTTTTATACAAATCAACCGAAGCATCTCAATGTAACCTTTAATACTGAAACTGCCTCAGAGACTAACTAAGCTGGCCCCGGCTACCTGCCCCAGGCTATCTGCCCGAGGCAATCATCACCTGATTACCTGCCCAGACATCTACCAGTCATTGTCAGCGTTCGCCACCGTAATAATTTATATATATATATACATTAGGCGTTAATAAAACTTATTTATTTATTTATAATTTATTTAGTCATCTAATTCATAGTTTACACAATTTATAATAAAAGAGTTTATTCCCAGTATTTGCCAATCATTCTCGCTATTAATAAAACAGCCAAACGCTCACTCAGGGGCACACTATCGTTATTACGCTCATTCAGGGGCCCCCTCAGATTGCCTAAGTCTCAGAGGCCTACACTTTCAGTCAACATTCAATCTTCATCCTGTTCACAAGGTTCCCCCAGTCTAGTCATATCATCATGTCAGTGTGTCCTCTGTGCCTGTCTCCTCTCAACAACGAAATCGTGCATGTGTGTCAAACTCAGTGTTTAACATGCCTAGGTGAAATGTCTATCAACGCTCTTCAAGAATGCAGACTGTACTGTATAGGATGCAACGGGCCTACACCGCCGGGGCATTTTGACGTAACCTGTGCCAGCTGTGGACAACTCTATTGTGCACATCGTAAGTACCTCTTTTTCTCGCACATTCAATAAACTTTCAAAGAAAATATATATCTGAAACATATATACATACATACAGACAGTCAATTTATATATATTATTCTTATTTCAGTTCATGGTTCTACTTCCTGCCCGTACTGTCGTTGGTCCGTTAACCGAGAACCTCCCACCGATGCCAGAAACGTCATTGAACCTCCACCCAAACGCCGTCGCATCATAAATAACCGTACGTTTTCACAATAATTTTCGTAATTTAAAAAGTTAATAATTGTATATTTTAACAAGTGTATAAACAAGTAATAAGTACTCATACAGAAAAATGTTTCCATTACAGGAGTTCCTATTCGTGATCAAGAGAATCTCATACTTGGTGGAATCAACATCCCAGCTCGTAAGTAATATTATTATTTATCTGTAATTCAGTTTTTCCTCTTATTTAGACTTTTTGTTTTTCCTCTTAATAATAAATCCTCTTATTTACACGATATTTTCCTCTTAAAGTTACAAACATTGTTTTCCTATTAAGGTTTTCAAATCCTCTTAATGTTTTCAAATTTGCTTTCCTCTTAATGTTTATTCATTGCTAATATTATATTACAGAATCGCCCCTGGATTCAACCCAACCCTCTGAGTGGAGCACGCCTGTACGCAGTCAACCCCAGCTGTCCCAGGAGCTAGAAGAAGATGCACCAGACGGCAACCAGCAGGCATCCTCAGATGAAGAAGAAGAAGAAGACAATCAACTCCCTGTTCACGACATATCAGATGAAGAAGTCAACGCTCCAGATTCCCCAGAGGTACTTAACTTAGATAACGTTGTTCCGCGAGTGTTAGAAGTCATACGCCATTTCGAAGGATCATTCTCAAGACATTCGTTCTCCATTCCCGGTCATTTAGACGCCGACCCCAGCTTATATATAAATAGGTATAGGGAATTTTTTATAGAATATATAGACAATCAGTTCAGACAAATACAGGAAGAATTCCCTCCCTCATTTCATATTTACCCTGATGTAAGCCTAATTTTGCAAAAACTTAATCATGCCGACGATCAATATGAAATATTAGATGAAGTATTTTCAATTAGAGGCGAAACTCAGACTGTTACACAGGAAGAGGTGGAAGTTCTTGTAAATTCATGGGTTGACGAAATGTCTGCTAAAATTGACGAATGCCTAAAAAATGTCCAATCCTCAAGTGTAGGAATTCATTCCATGTCAGGCTTTGCCATTAATTTTTCATATATTCGCCACCCTATGCGCCTTGGATCTTACGTACCATATCCTGCAAAATTAAGGGGTAAAGAAACAGTATTTAATCCTGAAAGTGAAGGAGATGAGTGTTTGTTACAGTGCATTGCGGCGTATAAAAACTTAGCATTGGGCAGGACCCTGGATAACGTTAGAAAGAGTTACAAAAACCTTCGATGGTGTAGAAGATTCGTAGTATGGGCAGATGAAATCAGATTCCCCGTATCATTTGATAACCTTAAGAAAATAGAGAAGCTTAACAAAATTTCTATTTATATTTATACAGTAACTCATGAAAGTAACAGATACTATCTTAGTTTAGCTAGGAAAAGCCAGGAAAAGTATGCCAATAAAGTCCCTTTGTTGTTATTAGAAGGCAAGCATCTTTGTCTGATCAAGGACTTTGATAAATTTGAAAAGAATATTAACCATAACCACGGTAGAATTCCTGACACTCATAAATTCTGCAAAATTTGTCTTTTGCATGCTCCCTTAGATGAAATTCAGGCTCACGAAGAGTCATGCACTGTATCCCAAGTATTTTCGTTCTATAATCCTAGTGATAAAATCAGTTTTAAAAATTACGGTAGGACCTATAGCCCAACTCACACCGCCTATTACGATTTTGAATGTCTATTAGACCGTCAAAATCCTAGAGGCATGGTGGAATGTAAGCATAAAGCAATTGCTTATGCTTACATGATTTTAGACAGGGAATTCAATGTCGTAGAAACGTATTCATACGTAGGCCCAGACGCGGTCAATCATTTTATTACAAAGCTAGAAGCCTCATGGAAAGCTATTCATGCTCAGCTCCCCAACTTCCCTAAGAACTTGTCTAGAGAACAGGAAAGAATGTTTCAAAGACAAAATACGTGTCAATTGTGTCATCAAACTTTCAAGGATAAGAAAGATAAACATAGACATCATAATCATGCTATTCAGGAAAATAATTACTTAGGTGCTTATTGTGCTCGTTGCAATTTACAATGTAAAAATGCTCGTAGATACTTGACCACATTTTCCCATAATGCTGCCTATGATCTTGGAATTATACTTAAAGAACTGTCCAAAAATCCTCACCGCGATGTAGAAATTCTAACCAAGGAAGGATTGAAATTTATGCAAGTCATCATAGGTAAACTTAAATTCCTAGATAGCCTAGCTCTCCTTAATGGGTCATTAGGAACCTTAGCAAGCGAGCACGTTGCCGGTAAGAAAGCCACCAAGTACACTGAACACATACTAAATGGCGTATCCGATGAAGCTAAAGCTCTGTTAATTAAAGGTAAACAAAGCCTATGTTATGATTATATTTCTTCCATGGACGTGTTAGACGAACCTCAGCTCCCTTCGCGAGATAAGTTTTACAATGTTTTACATGACTCTCCACTTTCTGAAGAAGATTATAACAATGCTCTTAAAGTATTTAATTTAGGGAACTGTACAAACATCAAGGATTACCTCATGTTATATTTAAAAGTTGACGTGGGAATGCTAGTTGATATATTTACACTTTGGCGAACATCACTGAAAGAAATTTATAAACTAGATATTGTTTTCTATGTATCACTTCCTAGTTATGCTTGGGACGCTTTCTTATTTAAATCAAAAGTTGTACTTGACTATGTGTATGATCAGATTATATATGATTTGTTGAGAAGGAATCTTAGAGGAGGGTTCACATCTTCCATAAGACAATTTACACAGGCTGTTAACGAGCACACTACATCTAACCCTAGCTCTGATGACGATACTCATATTTTGTACCTCGACTTTAACAGCTTATATGCAGCGTGCATGGCTGAGGTACTTCCCCAGGGAGGGATTAGACAATTAACTGACCTTGAGCGGGATACCTTATTAGGGCAAGGGTTACAACATATCCCCTGTAATCAAGACAAAGGTTATTGGATTTTATGCGATACAAAACATGTATCTCCCGAGGTAGCCAGGTATACTGATGATCTGCCCCTTGTACTGTCTCATACTAATATAACGGAGGAGTTTTTGTCAGAGTACAGTAAGAAAACCCTTAATGATGAAAAACGTAAGCTCCCACCTAAAAATACTAAGTTAATTGCATCCCACTTGCCCCAAAACGACTACTTAGTAAGGCTTGATTTCCTGCAATTGCTATTAAAACTTGGACTAGAAGTTGAACGAGTAAAAACAATCTATGAATTTAAACAGGCTCCCTATTTAAAAGATTTTATTTCAACCAACATTCGAGAACGAGCCAATACCACCTGTAAAGTTAAAGAAAAAGCCTTTAAACTCATAAGTAACAGTCTGTATGGGAAATCAATGACAAATATATCTAGATATGCTAATACTCACCATCTAGTAACGACAAAACATTCATTCTTAACTCATGCAAGAAACCCTTTGTATAAACGAGCTGTCTCTTTAGGTCAAGATAGGGTTCTCTGTACAGTAATGAAAGACATCCTTAAAGTTACCACTCCTTCTTACATGGGATATCAGATCTTACAGATAGCCAAGAGGCGTTTATACGAGTTCTGGTATAATGTAGTTAAAGCCCATTATGGGGAGAGAGCTAGACTAATTTATACGGATACAGACTCATTCATATTTACTCTGACCTGTAAAGATGCTTTCCAAGAAATGACTAAAGCTCCTCTAGTAGATTATATGGATTTCAGTAATTTCGACAAAGATCATCCCATGTATTCTGCTACTCGCAAAGGTGAATTAGGACTCCTCAAGTCAGAAGTAAAGCAGAAAATTATAACTGAATTAATTGCACTCAAGCCTAAAACTTATTCTCTCCTAACCCTTGATAATGAACATTTATGTAAATGTAAAGGGATTCCTTATCACCAACAAAAGAAAATAACACATGCATCTTTTCAGAACACATTAGAGACAAATACAACTTTTAATTTTGTATCCCGATCCATTCGTAATGTTAATGGACAGATATGCACGTGTAAAACAACTAAGCGCGGCCTGTCAGCTTTTGATGACAAGAGGTACCTCATTAGTCCCACAGAGTCATTAGCTTACGGTCACCCAGACATTCCAGAGCGTGAGGTACAGGAAGAGGTACAGGTAGAGGAAGAGGTACAGGTAGAGGAAGAGGTACAGGTAGAGGAAGAAGTACAGGTAGAGGAAGAGGTACAGGTAGAGGATCCAGTAATTGTAGATAATCCCCAACCAAGACGTCAATTGTTCCCCGTTTTTAATCTTTGGGAAAAGCGGGATAGAGTCGCTCAGCAATTATTCCCTAACAACAACTAAGTCTGTTACTGTATTGTCTATGTATTATCTATAACTATATTCTATTGACTATGATATTGTATTGGCTATGATTTGCTACTGTATTTGATATGAAATGACTATGATATGACTATGATTTATTTTGTTACTGTATTGGATATGATTTGTTACTGTATTGGATATGATTTGTTACCGTATTGGATATGTTATGACTATGATTTAATGTCTATGATATTTTATATTCTATGATTTTATTACTGTATTTAATATGAAAATGACTATGATTCAAATGGCTATAATAATGTATATTCTATGATTTTATTACTGTATTGGATAAGAAATGACTATGATTTTATTGGCTATGATATTTTATATTCTATAATTTTATTACTGTGTTGGATATGTTATGACTATGATTTTATTGGTTATGTTTAAAATAAAAACTCGAATGTAGATTTCGTTTAAATACTCCTTTCATTATATATTTGTAGTTAGTCTATTGAATCCTAGCAACATGGAAGGGCAGAAAAAAGTTATTACTGAATCCCAGTTGAATATATTTAGTGAACCGTCAAGAATTATTATTGCTGGATTTTCAAATGGTGGGAAGAGCTATTTATGTGCTAAAATGATAGAGAAATATCAGCAGAACTTTGCAAAAATAATTATCTGTGGAAGCGGGTATAAAGAGTTGAGAACTAATCCACTCATTAAACATAAGATATCTTTTTACTCTGAAATTGTAAACCCTTTAGATGATCGTGATCCAGAGGACACATCTCATATATTAGTTGTTTATGATGACTTGTATGTTGAATCTACAAACTCTAAAATAGTAAGTGATATATTTACTAAGGGACGGCATGAGAACATCTCTGTTATTTTTATAACCCAAAATATATTTTTCAGTGGGAAATTTTCTAGATCTATAAGTTTAAATGCTTCTCATTTTATTCTGCTTAAATCAAGAGACTTGTCCCAGATAGAAACATTAGGCAGACAAATATTCGGAAAACAAGATGCCAAGAAATTTTTAGATATATATAAGAAAGTGATTTCTCGACAGTATGGGTATTTACTTGTTGACTTGGGCGTTAAAACACCTGAATCCATAATATTTAGGGGAAATATTGTAAATGAACCCCCATATGAAATAGTGTATCAATGGTGAACATTACACAAACTCTTAATAAGATATACAATGACCCCAAGTCCATAGGTGGGTTTGGTGGCGTTTTAAAATTGTATAAGGCTGCAAAGAAAACAATCCCTGAAATAACTATAAAAGATGTGAAAGACTATTTAAAAACGTCTAATGCATATACCTTACATCTATTAAAAAAACGTAAATTTAAACGAAGACGTATCTTAGCACCTAGACCTAAAGCTTTCTTTACCAGTGACTTGGCTGATATGACATTGTTAGCTAAGCACAACAATGATATTAAATATTTATTAGTTTGTGTTGATATATTTTCAAGGTTTGCACATGTAGTTCCACTATCCACTAAATCAGGTCAGAGTGTAAGTGAAGCCATGAAAGCTGTTCTGGATTTACCTTCATCAAAAGGTGTAAGGAAGCTTAACACTGATAAGGGCGGTGAATTCTATAATAAATATATGAAACGATTGTTAGACAGTAAAAAACATTGATCTGTACAGTGTATTTTCTCAGGAAACTAAAGCCAGCATTGCAGAGAGATTTATAAGAACATTGAAAACTAAGATATATAAATATTTAACGGCTTATAACACCTTAACCTATATAAATGTTTTACCTGATATGGTTAAAACGTATAATAGAACACCACATAGAGGATTAAAGGGGAAAATACCTATTGATGTACATGCTTTATCTTCGCCTCAAGATGTGACTAGGCAATTTAAGCTCATGTATAAAGGAGAGCAGCAGACTAAGCCACGCATCAGTAATCATCTGTCTGTAGGAGATACAGTACGGCTTGCCTTATCTAATCGTATTTCAAAGTTCAAAAGAGGTTTTCATCAACAGAACACTAAGGAAATATTTACAATTGCTCAAATTGATACTAAACAACCCGTGCCTTTATATTATCTAAAGGACTTAAATAATAGACTTATAGAAGGCGGATTTTATAGAGAGGAGTTGACTCCAACCTACTTGTCAGATACATTTGAAATTGAGAGAATTATAAGTAAACGTAAAGTTGGTAATACTACTTTATATAAAGTTAGATACGTCGGTTACGACAGTTCATTTGATCAGTGGGTGAATTCAGATGACGTGAAGAAACTATGAAGAAGCAGCCCTTAGTTAGCAAGTATCGTGGATTTATTGAACTATTAGCTAGATTAGGTTATAATTCTAGGAAAAAGTTAATTAAGACTCTTAAAAAGGAACATATACTTTGCTTATCAGAAATATTTAATAATTTCTTAAAAAATAAAATTGAAGTTGGGAAGCCTATTTTAAAGAGACTTTCTAAATATAGAGCTCTACTCCATACATTAGCCTGTAAGAAGAAGGCTATTTCACTCAAGAAAGACATATTAACAAGTAAAAGAGGAGGTAATTTATTGGGCATTTTACTTCCCATAGCTATAAATTTCATTTCAAGGCTGTTTAATAAGGAATAATGAAAGAATTCTATCTTGTACCACGAAAAGCTATTGATCAACAGAAGCCTACGGCAGTAAGTGTTGAGAAGCCTACGATGACAGTGAGAACAAATCCTGTTATACAACACTTGATAGACTTAAGATTAAAGCTTAAGGATTATGATTTTGCTGTTTCCTTGTTAAATTATTTTAATACAACTGGACTTGTAAAGTGGGATGAGGAAGGGAACATTACATCGCCAGTTACTGGGATCAATATTGTTGATGACGTTTTAGGCAGGATGTGCACTCCGAAATTGTTATTCCCAGAAGATAAACTGCCAATAGCAAAGTTGTTTTTCTCTTTGACCTCTACACCTAAGAATTTATTTAGAAATGTAGATGCGAAAAATCAAGTGTTTTCTCCTCCAAGTTTGAAGAGGAAGATCAAGGCTGGAGATGAAGGAGAGTCTACCTGGATATCATATTAAGGTGAGTTTCTGTTTATTTTTATCATTTACTATTAGTCTACAGGATGGATAGTTACGTTATATATGCAGCGAGTAACTCTGATACTGATGTATTTAAAAACAATGCTCCCAATGCTTTTGAAAATAGATTACATAATCAGCTGCCTTTAGACCCGAATAAAGCTTATGAAGTGTGCCTGAAGAATATATTCCTGCCTCCATCTTATTTCGCTGTTAGGAGGAATGACCCGGAAAGTTTTATTTCAGTTCAACTTCTAGTGTCTAATAAAAATTTATCTGATTTGAGTACGGTGAATACATCTTTCACTTTAAAGTCGGATATTTTAGCCAGTGATAATTGCATAGAGCTAACGACTATTTTAAATAGAGAAATTTCTACTATATTTTCAAAAGGTTCACTGAGTTTTATAGGACCCGTACTTAATTATAATTTCCCAGATCACGGGGACGTTTATATGAAATATGATTCGAGTATTAATCGAATTAAGTTTAATGCAGCATTTAGTGAGAAGTTGTTAAAATTATTTATTACAAAGGATGGAAAATTAGTTGTTCGAATTTCTTTATCTTTCGGTCGAAATATATGTAAAGTTATTGGAGCTGAAGTAGGTAAAGCCTATGATATTTTTATTATGAATAAGCTACCTAATAACAGGTTATCTGTACAAGATACTTGCTATTATCATCCTAGGCCAGGAGGCCGTATAGATTTCTTGTGTGTATATTGTGATAAGGTGCAGCCAACCATGTTTGGTAATCAGATTGTAAATATCTTGGATGTTGTTTCGTTTCAAAGTAATGTAACACACAGGAAATTATATAAACCTTTAAATACGACTAATATTGATGGCATCAGTATTAGATTAACAGATCAAGATGGGGAGCCTGTATATTTTGAAAAGGAAGGATGTACGATTGCAGTATTACATATTAGACCCGTTGATATATAATGGCATGAGTAGAGGGAGTTTATCATTCTCTCTTGGCCTGTTTAAACATGAGGGTCGGGTTTGTACCGCTGTCTGTTGACGAGGTAGGGCGATTTATCGCTCCTCGAGGGAAGAGAGGTGGAGCACTGGGCGATATTACTGTTTTTGATAGAAGACATTTAAGAGGAGGTGGAATATTAAGTTTCTTAACTGGTCTAGCTCGTAGAGCAACTCCTTTCCTATTAAAAACTATCATGCCAGCAGCATTGACAATGGGACAGAATGTTTTGCAGGATATAAATGCTGGTCAAGGTACTTTGAAAGATTCAATTAGAAAACGCGGTATGGAAACATTGAAAAGTATAGGTCCTAAATTGTTAGCAGGTGGCCGAATAACGAAAAGAAAAACGAAAAGACCTGCCTATATAAAGAAAATGGATAGATATAAAGACGTGTTTTCATAAAAACAGTACTAGTTGTATGCTAGACGCAGACATGATGAGTGTAAATGCTCCTAGTGCAGCATTGCAAGTTCCTTTAGAAAATTATACAGCTGCTATAAGCGATGGCTTTCCTAAAGTTAATCCGCATAGAATGGTTGAAAGTACGATATTTTCAAGACAGACACAGGATATTTTACCTGTGAATTCAAGTATTAACAATAAATTTAAAGACTCTTATATTGAATTTCGTATCCCAGGAGTTAAGGGACAATTTATTGATCTTTCGAGCTTGACGCTAGAACTGATGGTTGAATTAACGGGACCTGACGGAATTACGGCTTTAGCGGATATTAAAAATGCATCAATAGTCAATGGTTTGTCCCAGACAATGTTTAAAGCTGTAACTGTTTATTTAAATGAGCAAGTGGTGGAAACTAATTCACTATTTTCATATTTATCATATGTAAAGCTAATGACGACACTTTCTGAATGTAAAGCTGAAAGATTTAAAGAACTGACGTATTTCTATAATGATGTTTTTCCTGAAAAATATGATGTAGATTATTTTAAGAATGCCTCAGAAGACCTTAAATCTAGATTTGTAAAGTTAAAAACTGAGGGAGTAAATTGTTGCTTTAAACTGCTATTGGACATTACAACTTTGAGCGAATATCTTTTGGATGGAATTGATATTCGTTTGAGATTAGAACTTAACAGTGATCCGTGGGTTATAAACAGTATTGAATCTGGATATAAGTTTAACATAAAACTAGCTAGAATGTGGATTGATCGGATAACTCCATTTGCATCTGGATTGGAGGCTATTAATAGAGCTCTGGCTGAACAAAATACGCCAGTTACATATACGTTTGATAAGACACTCCACAAGACGTTCATTCTTGGTAATGGGCAGCAGAGATTAAGTATTGACCAGCCATGGGGGAGCATTATCCCAGATAAATTATTTATTATGATGATGGATATGGAAGCAATATCAGGAGCGTATACACTTAATCCACTTTATTTCGATCACTGCGATTTATCTAATGTATATATTACACGTGATGGGACAAACTTATTTAATATAACTTGCAAGTTCCCGAATAAATGTTCGAAACTATACTACGAGACTCAAAATACTGTAGGCTTTAATGCTTGCAATACCTTGACATATAATTCATTTATAAAAGGAAGAACGTTACTGGCATTTAGACTAACGCCTGAGGAATTGAGAGATACCCTTCCTATAGAGGCTTTGGGTAACATGAGAATTACATTAGAATTTGCTGTTCCAGCGAAATCAAATAAAGTTATTATTTTATTCGGAATTACAACGGGAGTATTGAGAATTTATTCCGATAGGCGAGTTGTGTGTGATACAAGAGCATGAACTGCAAACAAATTAATACGGCATTGAATGATATGAAAGGTAGTAAAGCTAAATATATTGGATGCTATTTAGCGACGGATATATATAGAATAATGAAGCAAATACGGGATAAACCGATTATGTTTATAATAAATACCTTAGGAAGAGACTCTAAGGAAGTAATGGGTCACTGGATTGCTGTATATAAATCTAAACGGAAAATAGTTATACTTGATTCATATGGAATAAATGTGTATTCGCCATATATTTCCGAGTTTTTAAATTATTATAAAGACTGTGATGTATACACGTTTACAGAGAGACTTCAGAGTTTAAATACTTACGTATGCGGGCTATATGCGATGTTTTTCTGCTACCATCTTTCAAACAAGGATCTAAAAACTGCAATAAAGCTATTTGAAACTAGTTTTACTTATGGAGAATATATGCAGAATGATAGGAACGTAATGAGGCTATCTTATGCTTTATTTAAAAATATGCCGAGCTGCTATGAAACGCTGTGTTATGATAAGAGCGATATTTGTTGGAAAATGTGCTTGGAGACGACTGGCTGAATGAGGCTATAACAAATTATCTAATGGAAAATGGTGAGTACATTTGTTTTGAGGTTTTATGTGTATGATAAATATTGTACATGTGTAAACGCTATCTGAAACTGTTATTCTTTATTTACAGAGATGAAGAGTGAATAGGACGGATATTATACAAGCGGATTGAGGAGCGAGCTTCTTAGAACTTCGGGCTAAATGAGTCGTTTATTAAAAATTGTGTAAACTATGAATTAGATGACTAAATAAATTATAAATAAATAAATAAGTTTTATTAACGCATAATGTATATATATATATATAAATTATTACGGTGGCGAACGCCGACAATGACTGGTAGATGTCTGGGGCAGGTAATCAGGTGATGATTGTCTCGGGCAGATAGCCTGGGGCAGGTAGCTGGGGCCAGCTTAGATAGTCTCTGAGGCAGTTTCAGTATTAAAGGTTACATTGAGATGCTTCGGTTGATTTGTATAAAACTGACTGGTTAATGAAAAAGGAATAAAATATTAGTATGTCAGAAAATAGGAAGAGGGAATAATATGAAGAGGAGAGAGAGAGAGAGGAGGGACGGTCCAGATATTATGAAGAAGATAAGATAAGATAAGAGCCGACTGGCTGGCCGGGCGTAAAGTAAATAAAGGTGACGCGAGAGATTGCGAGGTAAGGGGGGAGGGAGGGGGGTGTGATGTACGAAACCCTGAAAACCATGACTTACACAGGTGATTTTCTAAATTTACATGAAAACTATGGCTTACACAGACGGATTTTGTAAGTTGAAAACATGTAAAACATGTCCGTAGAGTTCTCCTGGAAACCCTAAAGCGCTACACACGATATTTGAATTTCTCCCATAAGGCCTTAACAAACTTCTAAGTCTCGGAAATTATTTTCATCATAAGAAACCCTTACTTCTAAAATCTGTGACTGACAAAATTCACCTGAAAACCCCGACATGCTACACACGATATTTGACCTGAAAAAAAAAAATCGTCTGTGGACTGTACAGTCCACAGGGGTCCTCTGGCCAAAAAAAAAAAATCGTCTGTGGACTGTACAGTCCACAGGGGTCCTCTGGCCAAAAAAAAAAATCGTCTGTGGACTGTACAGTCCACAGGGGTCCTCCGCCCAAAAAAAAAAATCGTCTGTGGACTGTACACCCTACTACTTGTGTGTGTGTGTGTGTGTGTGTGTGTACTCACCTAGTTGTACTCACCTAGTTGTACTCACCTAGTTGTGCTTGCGGGGGTTGAGCTCTGGCTCTTTGGTCCCGCCTCTGTGTTTGTGTGTGTGTGTGTGTGTGTGTGTGTGTGTGTGTGTGTGTGTGTGTGTATGTGTGTACTCACCTAGTTGTACTCACCTAGTTGTGCTTGAGGGGGTTGAGCTCTGGCTCTTTGGTCCCGCCTCTCAACCGTCAATCAACAGGTGTACAGATTCCTGAGCCTATTGGGCTCTATCATATCTACACTTGAAACTGTGCATGGAGTCAGCCTCCACCACATCACTTCCTAATGCATTCCATTTGTCAACCACTCTGACACTAAAAAAGTTCTTTCTAATATATCTGTGGCTCATTTGGGCGCTCAGTTTCCACCTGTGTCCCCTTGTGCGTGTGCCCCTTGTGTTAAATAGCCTGTCTTTATCTACCCTATCAATTCCCTTGAGAATCTTGAATGTGGTGATCATGTCCCCCCTACCTCTTCTGTCTTCCAGCGAAGTGAGGTTTAATTCCCGTAGTCTCTCCTCGTAGCTCATACCTCTCAGCTCGGGTACTAATCTGGTGGCAAATCTTTGAACCTTTTCCAGTTTAGTCTTATCCTTGACTAGATACGGACTCCATGCTGGGGCTGCATACTCCAGGATTGGCCTGACATATGTGGTATACAAAGTTCTGAATGATTCTTTACACAAATTTCTGAATGCCGTTCGTATGTTGGCCAGCATCGCATATGCCGCTGATGTTATCTTCTTGATATGCGCTGCAGGAGACAGGTCTGGCGTGATATCAACTCCCAAGTCTTTTTCTTTCTCTGACTCCTGAAGAATTTCCTCTCCCAGATAATACCTTGTATTTGGCCTCCTGCTCCCTGTACCTATCTTCATTATATTACATTTGGTTGGGTTAAACTCTAACAACCACTTATTTGACCATTCTTGCAGTTTGTCTAGGTCTTCTTGAAGCCTCAAACAGTCCTCTTCTGTCTTAATCCTTCTCATAATTTTGGCATCGTCCGCAAACATTGAGAGAAATGAATCTATACCCTCCGGGAGATCATTTACATATATCAGAAACAAGATAGGACCGAGTACAGAGCCCGGTGGGACTCCACTGGTGACTTCACGCCAATCGGAGGTCTCACCCCTCACCGTAACTCTATGCTTCCTATTGCTTAGGTACTCCCTTATCCACTGGAGCACCTTACCAGCTACACCTGCCTTTCTCTCCAGCTTATGTACCAGCCTCTTATGCTGTACTGTGTCAAAGGCTTTCCGACAATGCAAGAAAATGCAGTCCGCCCAGCCCTCTCTTTCTTGCTTAATCTGTGTTACCTGGTCATAGAATTCTATTAAGCCAGTCAGGGCAAGATTTACCCTCCCTGAACCCATGTTGTCGATTTGTCACGAAGTCCCTTCTCTCCAGATCTGCTACCAGGTTTTTTCTCACGATTTTCTCCATCACCTTGCATGGTATACAAGTTAAGGACACTGTCCTGTAGTTCAGTGCCTCTTGCCTGTCGCCCTTTTTGTATATTGGGACCACATTCGCCGTCTTCCATATTTCTGGTAGGTCTCCCGTCTCCAGTGACCTACTTATACACTATGGAGAGTGGCAAGCAAAGTGCCTCTGCACACTCTTTCAGTACCCATGGCGAGATCGCGTCTGGACCAACAGCCTTTCTAACATCCAGGTCCAGCAGGTGTCACTTGACCTCCTCTCTCGTAATTTCAAACTCTTCCAAGGCCGCCTTGCTTACTTCCCTTTCTCCTAGCACAGTGACCTCACCTTGTTCTGTTGTGAAGACCTCTTGGAACCTCTTGTTGAGTTCATCACATACCTCTTTGTCATTCCCTGTATACCTGTCCTCGCCTGTTCTAAGTTTCACTACCTGTTCTTTCACTATTGTTTTCCTTCTGATATGACTGTGGAGTAGCTTTGGTTCGGTCTTGGCTTTGTTTGCTATATCATTTTCATAACTTTTCTCTGCTTTTCTTCTCACCCTGACATACTCATTCCTGGTTCTCTGGTATCTCTCTCTCTGCTTTCTGGTGTTCTGTTATTCCGGAAGTTCCTCCACGCCATTTTGTTCAGTACCTTTGCTTCCATACATGCCCTATTATACCATGGATTCTTCTTTTGCTTCTCGGATTTTTCCTTTTGGGCCGGGATGTATCTGCTCACTGCCTCCTGACACTTTTGGGTGACATAGTCCATCATATCTTGTACAGACTTAGCTCTGAGGTCTGTGTCTCAAGGTAGTTCCCTTAGGAAGCTTCTCATCTCCTCATAATTTCCCTTTCGGTATGCCAGCCTTTTGTTTCCTAGTTCTTTTTTTTTTTAGGGGGGGGGGGAAATTCCTAGCTCTACCAGGTACTCAAAGTTCAAAACACTATGATCACTCATTCCCAAGGGTGCTTCCATCTTGACTTCCCTTATATCCCACTCATTTAGGGTAAATATCAGATCAAGCATTGCTGGTTCATCCTCTCCTCTCATTCTTGTTGGATCCTTGACGTGCTGGCTTAGAAAGTTTCTTGTTGCCACGTCCAGCAGCTTAGCTCTCCATGTTTCTGGTCCTCCATGCGGGTCTCTGTTCTCCCAATCTATCTTCCCATGGTTGAAGTCTCGCATGATTAGTAGTCCAGATCCATTCCTGCTCGCAACAGAAGCTGCTCTCTCCATTATGTTAATGGTGGCCATATTGTTTCTATCATATTCCTGTCTGGGTCTTTTGTCATTTGGTGGTGGATTATATACGACTACGACTATAATTTTTTGCCCTCCAGTTGTTATTGTTCCTATTATGTAGTCACTGAAACCTTCACATTCCTGAACAACCAACTCCTAGAAATCCTAGCCTTTTCTTACCAGCAGAGCTACACCACCTCCACCTCTTCCTTCTCTCTCTTTCCTCATAACATAATAGTCCTGTGGGAACTCTGCATTTGTTATTGGTCTCGTCAGCTTTGTTTCTGTGAGAGCTATTATGTCTGGGTTTTCCTCTAGTACCCATTCTCCAAGTTCATTTGCTTTATTTGTAATACCGTCTATGTTAGTGTACATTGCCTTGAGGCTCACTTTCCTCTATCCCTTCTTAAATCTCCTCCTTGGTGAATGTTCTGCTGGTGGAGGAAGCTGTGCCATGGGTGTGAGGATTTGTGAGGTGGATACCAGGGTTGCAGAGGATTCTGGGATGAGGAGTGGGAGGTCAAGAGAAGAGGGAAGGACAGGGAGGGAATGGGGTGAACGGGGCGGGAGGACAGGAAGGAAAGGGGGGTTTTCTATACAGAGTGTTTGTGTGTGTGCGTGTGTGTGTGTGTGTGTGTGTGTGTGTGTGTGTGTGTGTGTGTGTGTGTGTGTGTGTGTGTGTGTGTGTGTGTGTGTGTGTGTGTGTGTGTGTTTTATCCTTATATTTACTATATGTATCTGCAGAATCGAGTTATTAGCTCTTGGACCCCGCCTATCAAATAAATGTATTTATCCTCTTTTATATCTACTACATCTATTTCTCTCTAACTAACACACACACAAACACACACACACACACACACACACACACACACACACACACACACACACACACACACACACACACACACACACACACACACACACACACACACACACACACACACACACACACACACACACACACACACACACACACACACACACACACACACACACACACACACACACACACACACACACACACACACACACACACACACACACACACACACACACACACACACACACACACACACACACACACACACACACACACACACACACACACACACACACACACACACACACACACACACACACACACACACACACACACACACACACACACACACACACACACACACACACACACACACACACACACACACACACACACACACACACACACACACACACACACACACACACACACACACACACACACACACACACACACACACACACACACACACACACACACACACACACACACACACACACACACACACACACACACACACACACACACACACACACACACACACACACACACACACACACACACACACACACACACACACACACACACACACACACACACACACACACACACACACACACACACACACACACACACACACACACACACACACACACACACACACACACACACACACACACACACACACACACACACACACACACACACACACACACACACACACACACACACACACACACACACACACACACACACACACACACACACACACACACACACACACACACACACACACACACACACACACACACACACACACACACACACACACACACACACACACACACACACACACACACACACACACACACACACACACACACACACACACACACACACACACACACACACACACACACACACACACACACTCACACACAAACTGGAGGCCTAGCGTCTAAATGGAGAGAGTTCGATGGTTATAATCCTAATGGCCCCCGATCGAATCCCGGTTGATGCAATAGCAAATCGAAAGATATTCTTTAACCTGATTCGACTGTTAACCTAGAACAAATGTATCCATCAATGTATCCATCTATCTATCTACTTATATCTGTCAATCCATCAATCTATCTTCCCATTAAACCAACCATTTATCATTATATACATCTATCTATCCATGTATCCGTCCATCAACTCATCTTTCTATCAATCCATATAGTCATCTGTCTTTCCGTCCATCAACTCATCTATGCATCCGTCTATCCGTCAATATATATATTAAGCGATCAATGTATCCATCCATCTATCTACCAATATAAATTGTCCATTAATCTATTCATTTATCATAACCATCTATCAACACCCTCCCCACTCCCTCTCCTATTTTACTACCAAACTCCCTCCTCTCGTTCTGGCACCTTCTCCTTCCGTTTTCCTCCCTCTCATAAACCTGCTCATCCTCCATCCTTCTGCCCTTCCCACTCCCGCCCCTATCCCATCCCGCCCTTCCCATCGTCTTCCCTCTCGCCGCAGATCCATCCCTTCGTTCTCATTCCTTCTGCCGCTTCTCACTCTCGCCCTTCCCTCTGTTTTTCCTCCCTCGCGTTGCTAGTCCTTTAGTCCGTTGAGCCTCTGCATCACTCTCTTGAGCCTCTGCATTACTCTCTTGAGCCTCAGCATCCCTCTCTTGAGCCTCTGCATAACTCTCTTGAGACTCTGAATCACTCTCTAGAGCCTCTGCATAGCTCTCATAAGCCTCTGCTTCCCTCTCTTGATCCTCTGCATCACTCTGTTGAGCCTCTGCAACACTCTCTTGATTCTCTGCATCACTCTCTTGAGCCTCTGCATCACTCTCTTCAGCCTCTGCATCACTCTCTTTAGTCTCTGCATCACTCTCTTGAGCCTCTGCATCACTCTCTTAAGCCCCTGCATCCCTCTTTTGATCCTCTGCATCACTCTCTTGAGCCTCTGCATCATTCTCTTGAGCCTTTGCATCCCTCTCTTAAGCCTCTACATCACTCGCTTGAGCCTCTGCATCCCTCTCTCAAACCTCTACATCGGTCTCTGGAGCCTCTGCATCTCTCTCTGGTGCCTCAGCATCCCTCTCTTGAGCCTCTGCAGCACTCTCTTGAGCCAATTCATCATTCTCCTGAGCCTCTGCATCCATCTCTTAAGCCTCTGCATCACTCTTTTGAGCCTCTGCATCAATCTCTTGAACTCCTGCATCCCTCTCATGAGCCTCTGCATCCCTCTCTTGAGCCTTTGCATCACTTATTTAAGCCTCTGCATCCTTCTCTTGAGCCTCTGCACCACTCTCAAGAGCATCTGCATCCCTCTCTTGTGCCTCTGCATCCCTCTCTTGAGCCTCTGCATCCCTCTCTTGAGCCTCTGCATCCCTCTCTTGGGCCTCTGCATCCCTCTCTTAAGCCTCTGCATCACTCTCTTAAGCCGCTGCATCACTCTCGTAAGCCTCTGAATCTTTCTCTTGAGATGCATCACTCTCTTGAGCCCCTGCATCCCTCTCTTGAGCCTCTGCATCACTCTATGGGCCTCTGCATCAATCTCTTGAGCCTGTGCATCCCTCTCTTGAGCTCCTCCATCCCTCTCATGAGCCTCTGCATCCCTCTCCTGAGCCTTTGCATCACTCTCTTAAGCCTCTGCATCCCTCTCTTGAGCCCCTGCATCCTTCTATTGAGCCTCTGCATCGCTCTCTTGAGCCTCTGCATCCCTCTCTTAAGCCTCTGAATCCCTCTCTTAAGCCTCTGCATCTTTCTCGTAAACCTCTGCATCATTCTCTTGAGCCTCTGCATCCCTTTCTTGAGACTCTGCCTCACTCTCTTCGGCCTCTGCATCCCTCTCTTGAGCCTCTGCATCCCTCTCTTGAGCCTCTGCATCATTCTCTTAGGACTCTGCATCACTCACTTGAGCCTCTGCATCACTCTCCTGAGCCTCTACATCCCTCTCTTGAGCCTCTGCATCACTCTCTTGAGCCTCAGCATCCCTCTCATAAGCCTCTGCATCCATCTCTTGAGCCTCTGCATCACTCTCTTGAGCCTCTGCATCACTCCCTTGAGCCTCTGCATCCCTCTCTTAAGCCTCTGCAACACTCTCTTGAGCCTCTGCATCACTCTATTGACCCTCTGCATCACTCTCTTGATCCTCTGCATCACTCTCTTGAGCCTCTGCATCACTCTCTTGAGCCTCGGCATCACTCTCCTGAGACTCTGCATCCCTCTCATAAGCCTCTGCAACACTCTCTTCAGCCTCTGTATCACTCTTTTAAGCCTCTGCATCCCTCTCTTGATAATCTGCATCACTCTTGTAAGCCTCCGCATCACTCTCTAGAGCCTCTGCATAACTCTTTTTAGCCTCTGCATTAATCTCTTGAGCCTCTGCTCCTTCTCGTGAGCCTCTGCAACACTCTCTTCAGCCTCTGCATCACTCTCTTAAGCCTCTGCATCACTCTCTTCGGCCTCTGCATCACTCTCTTAAGCCTCTACTTCCTCTCTTGATCCTCTGCATCACTCTCTTGATCCTCTGCATCACTCTCTTGATCCTCTGCATCACTCTCTCAAGCCTCTGCATCACTCTCTTGAGCCTCTGCATCACTCTCTTAAGCCTCTGCATCCGTCTCTTGATCCTGTGTATCACTCTCTTGAGCCTCTGCATCATTCTCTTGAGCCTCTGCATTTATCTTTTGAGCCTCTGCATCACTCTCTTAAGCCTCTGCATCTCTCTCTTCAATCTCTGCATCACTCTCTTTAGCCTCTGCTTCCCTCTCTGGAGCGTCAGCATCCCTCTCTTGAGCCTCTGCAGCACTCTCTTGAGCCTCAGCATCATTCTCTTGAGCCTCTGCATCCCTCTCTTGAGCCTCTGCATCACTCTCTTGAGCCTCTGCATCCCCTCCCCTTAGCCTTTGCATCACTCTCTTAAGCCTCTGCATCCCTCTCTTGAGCCTCTGCATCACTCTCAAGAGCCTCTGCATCCCTCTCTTTAGCCTCTGCATCCCTCTCTTGAGCCCCTGCATCCCTCTATTGAGCCTCTTCCTCCCTCTCTTGAGCCTCTGCATCCCTCACTTAAGCCTCTGCATCACTCTCTTCAGCCACTGCATCACTCTCTTGAGCCTCTGCATCCCCTCACTTAAGCCTCTGCATCACTCTCTTCAGCCTCTGCATCATTCTCATGAGCCTCTGCATCCCCTCTCTTAAGCCTCTGCATCACTCTCTTAAGCCTCTGTATCACTTTCTTGAGCTTCCGCATCACTCTCTTGAGCCTCTACATCCCTCACTTGACCCTCTGCACCACTCTCGTAAGCCTATGCATCATTCTCTTGAGCTTCTGCATCCCTCTCCTGAGCCTCTGCAACACTCTCTTAAGCCTCTGCATCACTCTCTTGACCCTCTGCATCACTCTCTTGATCCTCTGCATCACTCTCTTGAGCCTCGGCATCACTCTCTTGAGCCTCTGCATCCCTCTCATAGGCCTCTGCAACACTCTCTTCAGCCTCTGCATAACTCTCTTAAGCCTTTGCATCCCTCTCTTGATCCTCTGCATCACTCTCGTAAGCCTCCGCATCACTCTCTTGAGCCTCTGCTTCCTTCTCTTGAGCCTCTGCAACATTCTCTTGAGCCTCTGCATCACTCTCTTAAGCCTCTGCATCATTCTCTTGAGCCTCTGCATCACTCTCTTGAGCCTCTGCATCACTCGCAAGAGCCTCTGCATCCCTCTCTTGTGCCTCTGCATCCCTCACCTGAGCCTCTGCATCCTTCTCTTGAGCCTCTGCGTCCCTCTCTTGAGCCTCTGCATCCCTCGCTTGAACCTCTGCATCCCTCTCTTGAGCCCCTGCATCCCTCTCTTGAGCCTCTGCATCCCTCTCTTGAGCCTCCGCATCACTCTCTTAAGCCTCTGCATCACTCTCTTGAGCCTCTGCATCCCACTCTAGAGCCTTTGCATCACCCTCTTAAGCCTCTGCATCACTCTCTTGAGCCACTGCATCCCCTTCTTGAACCTCTGCATCCCTCTCTTGAACTCCTGCATCCCTCTCATGAGCCTCTGCATCCCTCTTTTGAGCCTTTGCATCACCCTCTTAAGCCTCTGCATCCCTCTCATGAGCCCCTGCATCCCTCTCTTAAGCCTCTGCATTACTCTCCTAAGCCTCTGCATCACTCTCTTGAGCCTCTGCATCCCTCTCTTGAGCCTCTGCATCACTCTCTTCAGCCTCTGCATCCCTCTCATGAGCCTCTGCATCATTCTCCTAGGCCTCTGCATCACTCTCTTGAGCCTTTGCATCACTCTCTTGAGCCTCTACATCCTTCTCTTGAGCCTCTTCATCACTCTTTTGAGCCTCGTCATCCCTCTCCTAAGCCTCTGCATCACTCTCTTGAGCCTCTGCATCACTCTCTTAAAACTCTGCATCCCTCTCTTTTGCCTCTGCATCACTCTCTTGAGCCTCTGCATCACTCTCTTTAGCCTCTGCATCACTCTCTTGAGCCTCTGCATCACTCTTTTGAGCCTGTGCATCCCTCTCTGAATACTCTGCATCACTCTCTTGAGCCTCTGCATCACTCTCTTGAGCCTCTTCATCACTCTTTTGAGCCTCTGTATCACTCTCTCGAGCCTCTGCATCACTCTCTTGAGCCTCTGCATATCTCTCTTAAGCCTCTGCAACACTCCTCAGCCTCTGCATCACTCACTTAAGCCTCTGCATCCCTCTCTTGATCCTCTGCATCACTCTAGTAAGCCTCTGCATCACTCTCTTTAGCCTCTGCATAAATCTTTTTAGCCTCTGCATCACTCTCTTGAGCCTCTGCATCTCTCTCTTGAGCCTCTGCAACACTCTCTTCAGCCTCTGCATCACTCTCCTAAGCCTCTGCATCACTCTCTTCGCCCTCTGCATCACTCTCTTAAGACTCTGCTTCCCTCTCTTGATCCTCTGCATCACTCTCATGAGCCTCTGCGTCACTCTCTTGATCCTCTGCATCACTCTCATGAGCCTGTGCATCACTCTCTTAATTGAGCCTCTACATCACTCGCTTGAGCATCTGCATCACTCTCTTGAGCCTCCTCATCACTCTCTTAAGCCTCTGCATCCCTCTCTTGATCCTCTGCATCACTCTCGTGAGCCTCTGATTCATTCTCTTGAGGCTCCGCATCCCTCTCTTAAGCCTCTACATCATTCTCTTCAGCCTCTGCATTACTCTCTTGAGCCTCTGCATCACTCTCTTAAGAGTCTGCATCTCTCTCCTCAGCCTCTGCATCACTCTCTTTAGCCTCTGCATCCCTCTCTGGAGCCTCAGCATCCCTCTCTTGAGACTCTGCAGCACTCTCTTGAGCCTCTGCATCATTCTCTTAAGCCACTGCATCACTCTCTTGAGCCTCTGCATCCCTCTCTTAAGCCTCTGCATCACTCTCTTGAGCCTCTGCAACCCTCTCTTGAACTAAGGCATCCCACTCATGAGCCTCTGCATCCCTCTCTTGAGCCTTTGGAACACTCTCTTAAGCCTCTGCATCCTTCTCTTCAGCCTCTGCATCACTCTCAAGAGCCTCTGATACCTTCTCTTGAGCCTCTGCATCCCTCTCTTGAGCCCCTGCATCCCTGTCTTAACCCTCTGCATCCCTCTCTTGAACCTCTGCATCCCTCTCTTAAGCCTCTGCATCACTCTCTTCATCCTCTGCATCACTCTCTTGAGCCTCTGTATCCCCTCTATTAAGCCTCTGCATCACTCTCTTAAGCCTCTGCATCACTCTATTGAGCTTCTGCATCACTCGCTTGAGCCTCTTCATCCCTCTCTTGAGCCTCTGCCTCACCCTCTTGAGCCTCTGCATCCCTATTTTGAGCCTCTTCATTACTTTCTTAAGCCTCTGCATCCCTTTCATGAGCCTCTGCATCCCTCTCTTGAACTCCTGCATCCCTCTCATGAGCCTCTGCATCCCTCCCTTGAGCCTTTGCATCACTCTGTTAAGCCTCTGCCTCCCTCTCTTGAGCCTCTGCATCACTCTCGTAAGCTTAAGGAGTCTTAAGAGAGTGATGAAAAGGCTCAAGTTAGGGATGCAGAGGCTCATGAGAGGGATGCAGGAGTTCAAGAGGTTGATGCAGAGGCTCAAGTGAGGGACGAAAGTGAGGTAATTACCTCAAGTGATATAATGTGATTACCTCAAGTGAGGTAATGAAAACACATTGATTTTTATCATTTGTATAGGAAACAACATCTTTATATATCTTTTCTAGGATCTAAATAATACGAAACCTCGCTTTATGATTTGAAGTTAAAATCCTCAAATTTGGTAATATAGCGATTTTTTTCACGTTTTTCATGTAGTGTGATTGTACGTAAATATATTCTTTTTACCACTAATTCGATACTACTTCTTGTTTTCTCACGATATGTGATTTGGCCTTAAGTCTGAGAATTTCGCATAATATTGCATTTTTAAGCAAGTTTTCTTGCTTTTTGTTTTGTACTAAAAATCATTGAATTTAGAAATATTTTGACGTTTTATCCCCCTTTTCCTTTATGTGATTTAAACAAAATATCATCGAATTAGGCAATATTTTGCCGTTTTTCCTCGTTTTTGTGAATTTTCAGTTTATTGATATTAATTCAATATATATACGATAAAAATTATGCAAACACATAATGGATTAGAAATTAACATTAAATATTTCATTTTCAATCAACTATTTGTTTCTCGTTAAAATACTGAGTAAGATATTGAAAAAACGAGAAGTTATGATTTTATTGCATATATCGACGTTTCAGTCGGATTAGAGCGGTTTTACGTGTACATCTTCCATCGGTAATATAAACGGAAAATCAGGAACATTTTAGAGTATTTTAATAAAAACACATGGATTTTTATCATTTGTATTGGAAACAACATCTTTATATGTCTTTTCTAGAATCTAAATAATACGAAACCTCGCTTGAATCACTATGATTTGAAGTTAAAATCCTAAAATTTGGTAAAATAGCGATTTTTTTTTTCACGTTTTTCATGTTGTGTGACATTACGTAAATATATTCGTTTTACGAATATTTCGATACTACTTCATGTTTTCTCACGATATGTGATTTGGCCTTCAAATAAGAGAATTTCGCAAATTTTGCATTTAGGCAATATTTTGCCGTTTTTTCACGTTTTTGTGAATTTTCAGTTTATTGGTATTAATTCATTAAATATACGATAAAAATGGTGCAAACACATAACTGATTAGAATATAACCTTAAATACTTAATTTTCAATCAACTATTTGTTTCTCGTTAAAATACTGAGCAAGATGATGCAAACACATCCCTCATGTTATGATGCAAACACGTAAATAATTGCAAATTTACCTTAAATACAAGATTTTCAATCAACTCTTTAAAACAGTGAGTAAGATATTGATTAAGAGAGATTTTCTGTTTTTATTGCATATTTCGACGTTTCAGCCGGAGTAAAGCAGTTTTATGAGTACCTCTTCTTTCAGCAATATAAACAGAAATTGAGGAACATTTTAGTTAATTCTAAAGAGAACACATTGATTTTTATCATTTGAATTGAAAACATCGTTTTCATATGCCTTTTTAATTATAAAAATAATACGCAACCTCGCTCTATGATTTGAAGTAAAAATCCTTGAATTTGGTATTATAGTGACTTTTTTCACGTTTTTCATTTAGGGTGATTTTAGGCAAAAATGTTTGAAATTACTAATATTTTGATACTACTTCATGTTGTCTCTCTATTTGTGATTTGGCCTACAAATCTCAGAATTACACATAATATTGCGTTTTTAAGCAAGTTTTCTTGCATTGTGCCTTGTACATAAAATCAGCGAATTTAACAATATTTTGAGGTTTTCGTCCTTGTTTCCTTTATGAGATATCATCCACGATTTAGGCAATATTTGGCCGTTTTTCCACGTTTTCAAGCATTTTCGGTTTATTGCCTTTAATTCATTAAATTTACGATAAATATGACGCAAACACGTAATGAATTGCAAATTACCCTTAAATACTTGATTTTCAATCAACTATTTGTACCTCGTTAAAATAGTGAGTCAGATATTGATTAGGAGAGATATTCTGTTTTTATTGCATATTTCGACGTTTCAGCCGTTTTACGAGTGCCTCTTCTTTCAGTAATATAAACTGAAATTCAGGAACATTTTAGTTAATTTTAATGAAAAGATATTGATTTTTATCATATGAATTGGAAAACGCCTTTTCATATGATTAAAATAACACGTAACCTCGCTTAATGATTTCAAGCAAAAATCCACGTAATTGGTAATGTGACTTTTTTCACGTATTCATATGAAAACATGTGTCATTTATGGTAGTAATATTCGAATTTACTAATATTTTGATACAACCTCATATTTTCTCGTGAAATGTGATTTAGCCTATAATTCTAAGAATTTAGCATAATACTGCGTTTTTAAGCAAGTTTTCTGGCATTATATTTGTACTAATAATCATCTAATTTAGCAATATTTTCACGGTTATCATCCTTTTTTCCTTTATGTGACTTCAACCAAATATCAACGATTTAGGTAATGATTTGCCGTTTTCAACGATTTTAAGCATTTTTGGTTTATTGTCATTAATGCAAAAAAAAAGATAAATATGATGCAAACACGTAATTAATTGCAAATTACCCTTAAATACTTGATTTTCAACTAACTTTTTATATCTCGTTAAAATAGTGAGTTAGATATTGATTAAGAGAGAATTTCTGTTTCCATTGCATATTTCGACGTTTTAGCCAGATTAGAGCGGTTTACGAATTCAGAAATATAAACGGAAATTCAGGAACATTTTAGTTAATTCTAAAGAAAACACATTGATTTTTATAATTTGAGTTTGGAAACATCGTTCTCATATGCCTTTTTAATTTTCAAAATAATTCGCAACCTCACTCTATTATTTGAAGTAAAAATCCTCGAATTTGGTATTATAGTGACTTTTTTCACGTTTTTCATGTTGGGTGATTTTAGGTAAAAATATTCGAATTTACTAATATTTTGATACTACTTCATGTTGTCTCTCTATTTGTGATTTGGCCTACAAATCTCAGAATTACACATAATATTGCGTTTTTAAGCAAGTTTTCTTGCATTGTGCCTTGTACATAAAATCAGCGAATTTAGCAATATTTTGGGGTTTTTCATCCTTGTTTCCTTTATGAGATATCATCCACGATTTAGGCAATATTTGGCCGTTTTTCCAAGTTTTCAAGCATTTTCGGTTTATTGCTTTAATTCATTAAATTTACGATAAATATGACGCAAACACGTAATGAATTGCAAATTACCCTTAAATACTTGATTTTCAATCAACTATTTGTACCTCGTTAAAATAGTGAGTCAGATATTGATTAGGAGAGATTTTCTGTTGTTATTGCATATTTCGTCGTTTCAGCCGGATTAGTGCAGTTTAACGAGTACCTTTTCTCTCAGTAATATAAACGGAAATTCAGGAACGTTTTAGTTAATTCTAATGAAAAGACATTGATTTTTTATCATTTGAGTTGGAAAACGCCGTATCATATGATCAAAATAACACGAAACATTGCTTAATGATTTGAAGCAAAATTCCACGTAATTGGTAATGTTGTGACTTTTTTCACGTTTTCATGTGACAACATGAAAACATTTAAGGTAGTAATATTCGAATTTACTAATATTTTGATACAACCTCATGTTTTCTCGCGAAATGTGATTTAGCTTAAAAATCTAAGAATTTAGCATAATATTGCGTGTTTAAGCAAGTTTTCTTGTATTTTATTTGTACTAATAACAATGGAATTTAGCAATATTTTCACGTTTATCATCCTTTTTTCCTTTATAAGACTTAAACGAAATATCAACGATTTAGGAAATTATTTGCCGTTTTTCAACGATTTTAAGCATTTTTGGTTTATTGTCATTAATGCATTAAAAATACGATAAATATGATGCAAACACATAATTAATTGCAAATTACCCTTAAGTACTTTATTTACAGTCAACTATTTGTACCTCGTTAAAATAATGAGTTAGGTATTGATTAGGAAAGATTTTTTGTTGCCATTGCATATTTTTACGTTTCAGCCGGTTTAAAGCGGTTTTACGAGTGCCTCTTCCTACAGTAATATAAACGGAAATTCAGGAACATTTTAGTTAATTCTAAAGAAAACACATTGATTTTTATCATTTGAATTTGAAACAACGTTTTCATATGCCTTTTTAATGATCAAAATAATACGCAACCTCGCTCTATGATTTGATGTAAAAATCGTCAAATTTTGTATTTTTAGTTACTTTTTCACGTTTTTCATGTGGAGTAATTTTAGGTAAATATGTTCGATTTTACTAATATTTTGATACTACTTCATGTTGTCTCGCAAAAGGTAATTTAGCCTACAAATCTCAGAATTTCGCATAATATTGCGTTTTAAGCAATATTTATTGCGTTTTCATGCATTGTGCTTTGTACATAATATCATCGAATTTAGCAATATTTTGAGGTTTTTCATCCTTGTTTTCTTTAAGATTCAAACCAAATATCAACGATTTAGGCAATATTTTGCCATTTTTCCGCGTTTTCAAGCCTTTTCGGTTTATTGCCATTAATTCAATAAATTCACGATAAATATGATGCAAACACGTAATTAATTGAAAATTAAAATTAAATACTTGATTTTAAATCAACTATTTGTATCTCGTTAAAATAGTGAGTAAGATATTGATTAGGGGAGATTTTCTGTTTTTATTGCATATTTCGAAGTTTCAGCCGGAGTAAAGCAGTTTTATGAGTACCTCTTCTTACGATGATATAAACAGAAATTCAGGAACACTTTAGGTAATTCTATAGAAAACACATTGGTTTTTATCATTTGAATTGGAAACAACGTTTTCATATGCCTTTTTATTGATTAAATAATACGCAACCTCGCTCTTTGATTCTACGTAAAAGTCCTCGAATATGGTATTATAGTGACTTTTTTCACGTTTTTCATGTTGAGTGATATCAGGTTAAAATGTTTGAATTTACTCATTTTTTGATACTGCTTCATGTTGTCCAAATATACGTGATTTGGCCTACAAATCTCAGAATTTCACATAATATGGCGTTTTTAAGCAAGTTTTCTTGCATTGTGCTTTGTACTTAAAATCATCGAATTTAGCAATATTTTGGGGTTTTTCATCCTTGTTTCCTGTATGAGATTTAAACCAAATATCAACGATTTATGCAATATTTTACCGTTTTCCACGTTTTCCAGCCTTTTCGGTTTATAGCCATTAATTCATGAAATTTACGATAAATATGATGCACACACGTAATGAATTGCAAATTACCCTTAAATACATGATTCTCAATCAACTATTTGTACTTTGACTATTTCTTGAGCCTCTACATCCCTCTCTTAAGCCTTTACATCATTCTCTTGAGCCCATGCATCCCTCTCTTGAGCCTATGCATCACTCTCTTAAGCCTCTTCATCTCTCTCTTCAGCCTCTGCATCACTCTCTTGATCCTCTGCATCACTCTCTTGAGCCTCTGCATCATTCTCTTGAGCCTCTGCATCCCTCTCTTGAGCCTCTACATCATTCTCTTGAGCCTCTGCATCCCTCTCTTGAGCCTTTGCATCACTCTCTTAAGCCTCTGCATCCCTCTCTTGAGCCTTTGCATCGTTCTCAAGTGCCTCTGCATCTTTCTCTTGTGCCTCTGCATCCCTCACTTGTGCCTCTGCATCCCTCTCTTGAGCCTCTGCATCCCACTCTTAAGCCTCTGCATCACTCATGAAAAGTCATAATTTCAAACTGCGAAAACGTGCCGAGAGGCAGAATTTGCCTCCAGAATATGGCTCAAGCGTCGAATTTGGGACTTTTGGGATATTTTGAAAACTGCAGAGAGGGCTTGGGCAAAATGTGATCCATCGCCGCTTTCAGTAACTGGCATATTTTCGGTATAAAAAGTCGTAATTTCATACTGCGAATACGTGCAGAGAGCCAGAAATTGGCTCCAAAATATTCTTCAAGGGTCGTATTTGGGATGTTTGGGATATTTCGAAAACTGCAGAGGGGTTTGGGCAAAATGTGACCCATCGCCGCCTTCAGTAATTGGTATATTTTCGTTATAAAAAGTAGTAATTTCACACTGCGAATACGTTCAGAGAGCCAGAATTTGGCTCCAAAATATGGTTCAAGCGTCGAATTTGGGATGTTTGTGATATTTTTAAAACTGCAGGGAGTGTTTGGGCAAAATGTGACCCATCGCTGATCCCAGTAGTTGGTATATATTCGATATAAAAAGTCGTAATTTCAAACTGCGAATACGTGCAGAGAGCCAGAATTTGGCTCCCAAATATTGCTCAATAGTCAAATTTTGGATGTTTGGGATATTTTGAAAACTGCAGGGAGGGTTTGGGCAAAATGTAACTCATCGGCGCGTTCAGTAATTGGCATATTTTGTTATAATAAATCGTAATTTAAAAATGCGAAAACGTGCCGAGAGCCAGAATTTGGCTCCAAAATATGGCTCAAGGGTCGAATTTGGGATGTTAGGGATATTTTGAAAACTGCAGGGGGGGTTTGGGCAAATTGTGACTCATCGCCGCTTTCAGTATTTGGCATATTGTCTGTATAAAAAGTCGTTATTCCAAACTGCGAATACGTGCAAAGAGCCAGAATTTGGCTACAAAATATGGTTCAAGCTTCGAATTTGGGACGTTTGGGATATTTTGAAAACTGCAGAGAGGGCTAGGGCAAAATGTGATCCATCGCCGCTTTCAGTAACTGGCATATTTTCGGTATAAAAAGTCGTAATTTCATACTGCGAACACGTGCAGAGAGCCAGAAATTGGCTCCAAAATATTCTTTAAAGGTCGTATTTGGGATGTTTGGGATATTTCGAAAACTGCAGAGGGGTTTGGGCAAAATGTGACCCATCTCCGCTTTCAGTATTTGGTATATTTTCGGTATAAAAAGTCGTAATTTCAAACTTCGAATACGTGCAGAGAGAGAGAATTTGGCTCCAAAATATGGTTCAAGGGTCGAATTTGGAATGTTTGGGATATTTTGAAAACTGCAGAGAGGGTTTGGGCAAAATGTGATCCATCGCCGCTTTCAGTAAACGGCATTTTTTCTGTTTAAAAAGTCGTAATTTCAAACTGCGAATACGTGCAGAGAGCCAGAGTTTGGTTCCAAATCATGGCTCAAGAGTCGAAATTTGGGTGTTTGAGATATTTTCAAAACTGCTGGGTGAATTTGGGTAAACTGTGACCCATCGCCGCTCTCAGTAATTGGCATATTTTCGGTATAAAATTCGTAATTTCAAACTGCGAAAACGTGCCGAGAGCCAGAATTTGGCTCCAATATATGGCTCAAGGGTCGTATTTGGGTGTTTTTGATGTTTTGAAAACTGCAGAGGGGTTTGGGCAAAATGTGACTCATCGGCGCGTTCAGTAATTGGCATATTTTCGGTATAAAAAGTCGTAATTTCAAACTGCGAATACGTGCAGAGAGCCAGAATTTCGCGCCAAAATATGGCTCAAGCGTCGAATTTGGGATGTTTAGGATATTTTCAAAACTGCAGGGTGGGTTTGGTCAAACTGTGACCCGTCGCCGCTCTCAGTAATTGGCATATTTTCGGTATAAAATTCATAATTTCAAACTGCGAATACATGCAGAGAGCCAGAATTTGGCTCGTTAATATAGCCCAAGCGTCGAATTTGGAATGTTTAAGATATTTTGAAAACTGCAGAGAGGGTTTGGGCAAAATGTGATTCATCGCCGCTTTCAGTAATTGGCATTTTTTCTGTATAAAATATCGTAATTTCAAACTGCGAATAAGTGCAGACAGCCAGAATTTGGCTCCAAAATATGGTTCAAGCGTCGAATTTGTGATGTTTGTGATATTTTTAAAACTGCAGGGAGGGTTTAGGCAAAATGTGACCCATCGCTGATCCAAGTAATTGGCATATATTCGGTATAAAAAGTCATAATTTCAAACTGCGAATACGTGCAGAGAGCGAGAATTTTGCTCCAAAATATTGCTCAAGCGTCAAATTTGGGATGTTTTGGATATTTTGAAAATTGCAGGGAAGGTTTGGGCAAAATGTGACTCATCGGCGCGTTCAGTAATTGGCATATTTTGGTATAAAACGTCGTAATTTCCAACTGCGAATACGTGCAGAGAGCCAGAATTTGGCTCCAAATTATGGTTAAAGCGTCGAATTTGGGATGTTTTAGATATTTTGAAAACTGCAGGGAGGACTTGGGCAAAATGTGACTCATCTGCGCGTTCAGTAATTGGCATATTTCCGTTATAAAAAGTCGTAATTTCAAACTGCGAATACGTGCAGAGAGCCAGAATTTGGCTCCAAATTATGGTTCAATAGTCGAATTTTGTATGTTTGGGATATGTTCTAAACTGCAGGGAGGGTTTGGGCAAACTGTGACATATCGCTGCTCTCAGATATTGAATATTTTCGGCATAAAATTCGTAATTTCAAACTGCGAATACGTGCAGAGAGCCAGAATTTGGCATCAAAATATGGCTCAAGCGTCGAATTTTGGACGTTTGGGATATTTTGAAAACTGCAGGGAGGGTTTGGGCAAAACGTGATCCATCGCTGCTTTCAGTAATTGGCATTTTTTCTGTATAAAAAGTCGTAATTTCAAACTGCGAATACGTGCAGAAAACCAGAATTTGGCTCCAAATTATGGTTCAAGTGTCGAATTTGGGATGATTGTGATATTTTTAAAACTGCAGGGAGGGATTGGGCAAAATGTAACCCATCGCTGATCCCATTAATTGCCATATATTTGGTATAAAATGTCGTAATTTCAAACTGCGAATACGTGCAGAGAGCGAGAATTTTGCTCCAAAATATTGCTCAAGCGTCAAATTTGGGATGTTTGGGATATCACATAAATCACATAAAGGAAAAGGGGATGATAAACGTCAAAATATTGCTAAATTCGGTGATTTTTCGTACGAAACAAAATGCAAGAAAACTTGCTTTAAATGTAATATTATGCGAAATTCTGAGATTTGAAGGCCAAATCACATATCGTGATACTACATGAAATAGTATCGAAATATTGGTAAAAATGAATATATTTACGTAATATGAAACTACATGATTAACGTGAAAAAGACACTATTTTAACATATATGAGGATTTTAACTTCAAATCATAGAGAGAGGTTTCGTATTATTTAGATCCAAGAAATGACATATGACAATGTAGTTTCCAATACAAATGATAAAAAACAATGTGTTTTCATTAGAACTAACTAAAATGTTCTTGATTTTCCGTTTATATTACCGATGGAAGATGTACACGTAAAACCGCTCTAATCCTGTTGAATCGTCTATATGCAATAAAAACCGAATTTCTCCCCTTTTCAATATCCTACTCAGTATTTTAACGAGAAACAAATGGTTGATTGAAAAGGAAGTATATGAGGTTAATTTCTAATCAATTATGTGTTTGCATCATTTTTATCGTATATATAATGAATTAATAACAATAAACTGAAAATTCACAAAAACGTGGAAAACGGCAAAATATTGCCTAATTCGATGATATTATGTTTAAATCACATAAAGGAAAAGGACATGATAAACGTCAAAATATTCCTAAATTTGATGATTTTTCGTACGAAACAAAATGCAAGAAAACTTGCTTAAAATGCAATATTATGCGAAATTCTGAGATTTGAAGGCCAAATCACACATCGTGATACTACATGAAATAGTATCGAAATATTGGTAAAAATGAATATATTTACGTAATATCAAATTACATGAAAAACGTGAAAAATGTCACTATTTAACCATATTTGAGGATTTTAACTTCATATCATAGAGCGAGGTTTCGTATTATTTAGATCCAAGAAAAGACATATGACAATGTTGATTCCAATACAAAAGAAAAAATCAATGTCTTTTCATTAGAATTAACTAAAATGTTCCTGATTTTCCGTTTATATTACCGATGGAAGAAGTACACGAAAACCGCTCTATTCCGGCTGAAACGTTGATATATGCAATAAAAACAGAACTTCTTCCCTTCTCAATATCTTACTCAGCATTTTAACGAGAAACAAATAGTTGATTCAAAATGAAGTATTTAAGGTTATTATCTAATCAATTATGTGTTTGCATCATTTTTATCGTATATATAATGAATTAATACCAATAAACTGAAAATTCACAAAAACGTGGAAAAACTGAAATATTTTGCCTAATTCGATGATATTTTGTTTAAATCATAAAGGGAAAGGGATGATTAACGTCAAAATATTGCTAAATTCGATGTTTTTTCGTACGAAACAAAATGCAAGAAAACTTGCTTAAAATGCAATATTATGCGAAATTCTGAGATTTGAAGGCCAAATCACATATCGTGATACAACATGAAATAGTATCGAAATATTGGTAAAAATAAATATATTTACGTAATATCAAACTTGATATTAACGTGAATAACGTGATTAACGTGAAAAAGTCACTGTTTTACCATATATGAGGATTTTAACTTCAAATCATAGAGCGAGGTTTCGTATTATTTAGATCCAAGAAAAGACATATGACAATGCTGTTTCCAATACAAATGATAAAAAACAATGTGTTTTCATTAGAATTAACTAAAATGTTCTTGATTTTCCGTTTATATTACCGATGGAAGACGTACATGAAAACATCTCTATTCCGGCTGAAACGTCGATATATGCAATAAAAACAGAACTTCTCCCCTTTTCAATATCCTACTCAGTATTTTAACGAGAAACAAATGGTTCATTGAAAATGAAGTATTTGAGGTTAATTTCTAATAAATTATGTGTTTGCATCATTTTTGTCGTATATATAATGAATTAATAACAATAAACTGAAAATTTACAAAAACGTGGAAAAACGGGAAAATATTGCCTAATTCGATGATATTTTGTTTAAATCACATAAAGGAAAAGGGGGATGATAAACGTCAAAATATTGCTAAATTCGATGATTTTTCATACGAAACATAATGCACGAAAACTTGCTTAAAATGCAATATTATTCGAAATTCTGAGATTTGAGGGCCAAATCACATATCGTGATACTACATGAAATAGTATCGAAATATTGGTAAAAATGAATATATTTACGTAATATCAAACTACATGATTAACGTAAAAAAGTCACTATTTTACCATATATGAGGATTTTAACTTCAAATCATAGAGCGAGGTTTCGTATTATTTAGATCCAAGAAAAGACATTTGACAATGTTTTATCCAATACAAACGATAAAAATCAATGTGTTTTCAATAGAATTAACTAAAATGTTCCTGATTTCCCGTTTATTTTACCGATGGAAGACGTACACGAAAACATCTCTATTCCGGCTGAAACGTCGATATATGCAATAAAAACAGAACTTCTCCCCTTTTAAATATCCTACTCAGTATTTTAACGAGAAACAAATGGTTGATTGAAAATGAAGTATTTAAGATTAATTTCTAATCAATTATGTGTTTGCATAATTTTTATCGTATATATAATGAATTAATAACAATAAACTGAAAATTCACAAAAACGTGGAAAACGGCAAAATATTGCCTAATTCGATGATATTATGTTTAAATCACATAAAGGAAAAGGGCATGATAAACGTCAAAATATTCCTAAATTTGATGATTTTTCGTACGAAACAAAATGCAAGAAAACTTGCTTAAAATGCAATATTATGCGAAATTCTGAGGTTTGAAGGCCAAATCACATATCGTGATACTACATGAAATAGTATCGAAATATTGGTAAAAATGAATATATTTACGTATTATCAAACTACATGAAAAACGTGAAAAAAGTCACTATTTAACCATATTTGAGGATTTTAACTTCATATCATAGAGCGAGGTTTCGTATTATTTACATCCAAGAAAAGACATATGACAATGTTGTTTCCAATACAAATGATAAAAAACAATGTGTTTTCATTAGAATTAACTAAAATGTTCCTGATTTTCCGTTTATATTACTGATGGAAGATGTACACGAAAACCGCTCTATTCCGGCTGAAACGTTGATATATGCAATAAAAACAGAACTTCTTCCCTTTTTAATATCTTACTCAGTATTTTAACGAGTAACAAATAGTTGATTCAAAATGAAGTATTTAAGGTTATTATCTAATAAATTATGTGTTTGCATCATTTTTATCGTATATATAATGAATTAATACCAATAAACTGAAAATTCACAAAAACGTGGAAAAACGGCAAAATTTTGCCTAATTCGATGATATTTTGTTTAAATCACAAAGGAAAAAGGGATGATAAACGTCAAAATATTGCTAAATTCGATGTTTTTTCGTACGAAACAAAATGCAAGAAAACTTGCTTAAAATGCAATATTATGCAAAATTCTGAGATTTGAAGGCCAAATCACATATCGTGATACTACATGAAATAGTATCGAAATATTGTTAAAAATGAATATATTAACGTAATATCAAACTACATGATTAACGTGAAAAAGTCACTATTTTACCATATTTGAGGATTTTAACTTCAAATCATAGAGCGAGGTTTCGTATTATTTAGATCCAAGAAAAGACATATGACAATGCTGTTTCCAATACAAATGATAAAAAACAATGTGTTTTCCTTAGAATTAACTAAAATGTTCTTGATTTTCCGTTTACATTACCGATGGAAGATGTACACGTAAAACCGCTCTAATCCGGCTGAAACGTCGATATATGCAATAAAAACCGAACTTTTCCCCTTTTCACTATCTTACTCAGTATTTTAACGAGAAACAAATAGATGATTGAAAATGAAGTATTTAAGGTTATTATCTAATCAATTATGTGTTTGCATTATTTTTATCGTATATATAATGAATTAATACCCATAGACTAAAAATTCACAAAAACGTGGAAAAACGGCTAAATATTGCCTAATTCGATGATATTTTGTTTAAATCACATAAAGGAAAAAGAGATGATAAACGTCAAAATATTCCTAAATTTGATGATTTTTCGTACGAAACAAAATGCAAGAAAACTTGCTTAAAATGCAATATTATGCGAAATTCTGAGATTTGAAGGCCAAATCACATATCGTGATACTACATGAAATAGTATCGAAATATTGGTAAAAATGAATATATTTACGTATTATCAAACTACATGAAAAACGTGAAAAATGTCACTATTTAACCATATTTGAGGATTTTAACTTCATATCATAGAGCGAGGTTTCGTATTATTTATATCCAAGAAAAGACATATGACAAGGCTGTTTCCAATACAAATGATAAAAAACAATGTGTTTTCATTAGAATTAACTAAAATGTTCTTGATTTTCCGTTTATATTAACGATGGAAGACGTACACGAAAACATCTCTATTCCGGCTGAAACATCGATATATGCAATAAAAACAGAACTTCTCCCCTTTTCAATATCCTACTCAGTATTTTAACGAGAAACAAATGGTTCATTGAAAATGAAGTATTTGAGGTTAATTTCTGATCAATTATGTGTTTGCATCATTTTTGTCGTATATATAATGAATTAATAACAATAAACTGAAAATTCACAAAAACGTGGAAAAACGGGAAAATGTTGCCTAATTCGATGATATTTTGTTTAAATCACATAAAGGAAAAGGGGATGATAAACGTCAAAATATTGCTAAATTCGATGATTTTTCATACGAAACATAATGCAAGAAAACTTGCTTAAAATGCAATATTATTCGAAATTCTGAGATTTGAGGGCCAAATCACATATCGTGATACTACATGAAATAGTATCGAAATATTGGTAAAAATGAATATATTTACGTAATATCAAACTACATGATTAACGTAAAAAAGTCACAATTTTACCATATATGAGGATTTTAACTTCAAATCATAGAGCGAGGTTTCGTATTATTTAGATCCAAGAAAAGACATTTGACAATGTTTTATCCAATACAAACGATAAAAATCAATGTGTTTTCAATAGAATTAACTAAAATGTTCCTGATTTTCCGTTTATTTTACCGATGGAAGACGTACACGAAAACATCTCTATTCCGGCTGAAACGTCGATATATGCAATAAAAACAGAACTTCTCCCCTTTTAAATATCCTACTCAGTATTTTAACGAGAAACAAATGGTTGATTGAAAATGAAGTATTTAAGATTAATTTCTAATCAATTATGTGTTTGCATCATTTTTATCGTATATATAATGAATTAATAACAATAAACTGAAAATTCACAAAAACGTGGAAAACGGCAAAATATTGCCTAATTCGATGATATTATGTTTAAATCACATAAAGGAAAAGGGCATGATAAACGTCAAAATATTCCTAAATTTGATGATTTTTCGTACGAAACAAAATGCAAGAAAACTTGCTTAAAATGCAATATTATGCGAAATTCTGAGGTTTGAAGGCCAAATCACATATCGTGATACTACATGAAATAGTATCGAAATATTGGTAAAAATGAATATATTTACGTATTATCAAACTACATGAAAAACGTGAAAAAAGTCACTATTTAACCATATTTGAGGATTTAAACTTCATATCATAGAGCGAGGTTTCGTATTATTTACATCCAAGAAAAGACATATGACAATGTTGTTTCCAATACAAATGATAAAAAACAATGTGTTTTCATTAGAATTAACTAAAATGTTCCTGATTTTCCGTTTATATTACCGATGGAAGATGTACACGAAAACCGCTCTATTCCGGCTGAAACGTTGATATATGCAATAAAAACAGAACTTCTTCCCTTTTTAATATCTTACTCAGTATTTTAACGAGAAACAAATAGTTGATTCAAAATGAAGTATTTAAGGTTATTATCTAATCAATTATGTGTTTGCATCATTTTTATCGTATATATAATGAATTAATACCAATAAACTGAAAATTCACAAAAACGTGGAAAAACGGCAAAATTTTGCCTAATTCGATGATATTTTGTTTAAATCACAAAGGAAAAAGGGATGATAAACGTCAAAATATTGCTAAATTCGATGTTTTTTCGTACGAAACAAAATGCAAGAAAACTTGCTTAAAATGCAATATTATGCAAAATTCTGAGATTTGAAGGCCAAATCACATATCGTGATACTACATGAAATAGTATCGAAATATTGGTAAAAATGAATATATTAACGTAATATCAAACTACATGATTAACGTGAAAAGTCACTATTTTACCATATTTGAGGATTTTAACTTCAAATCATAGAGCGAGGTTTCGTATTATTTAGATCCAAGAAAAGACATATGACAATGCTGTTTCCAATACAAATGATAAAAAACAATGTGTTTTCCTTAGAATTAACTAAAATGTTCTTGATTTTCCGTTTATATTACCGATGGAAGACGTACACGTAAAACCGCTCTAATCCGGCTGAAACGTCGATATATGCAATAAAAACCGAACTTTTCCCCTTTTCACTATCTTACTCAGTATTTTAACGAGAAACAAATAGATGATTGAAAATGAAGTATTTAAGGTTATTATCTAATCAATTATGTGTTTGCATTATTTTTATCGTATATATAATGAATTAATACCCATAGACTGAAAATTCACAAAAACGTGGAAAAACGGCTAAATATTGCCTAATTCGATGATATTTTGTTTAAATCACATAAAGGAAAAAGAGATGATAAACGTCAAAATATTCCTAAATATGATGATTTTTCGTACGAAACAAAATGCAAGAAAACTTGCTTAAAATGCAATATTATGCGAAATTCTGAGATTTGAAGGCCAAATCACATATCGTGATACTACATGAAATAGTATCGAAATATTGGTAAAAATGAATATATTTACGTATTATCAAACTACATGAAAAACGTGAAAAATGTCACTATTTAACCATATTTGAGGATTTTAACTTCATATCATAGAGCGAGGTTTCGTATTATTTAGATCCAAGAAAAGACATATGACAAGGCTGTTTCCAATACAAATGATAAAAAACAATGTGTTTTCATTAGAATTAACTAAAATGTTCTTGATTTTCCGTTTATTTTACCGATGGAAGATGTACACGAAAACATCTCTATTCCAGCTGAAACGTCGATATATGCAATAAAAATAGAACTTCTCCCCTTTTCAATATCCTACTCAGTATTTTAACGAGAAACAAATAGTTGATTGAAAATTAAGTATTTAAGGTTATTATCTAATCAATTATGTGTTTGCATCATTTTTATCGTATATATAATGAATTAATACAAATAAACTGAAAATTCACAAAAACGTGGAAAAACGGCAAAATTTTGCCTAATTCGATGATATTTTGTTTAAATCACAAAGGAAAAAGGGATGATAAACGTCAAAATATTGCTAAATTCGATGTTTTTTCGTACGAAACAAAATGCAAGAAAACTTGCTTAAAATGCAATATTATGCGAAATTCTAAGATTTGAAGGCCAAATCACATATCGTGATACTACATGAAATAGTATCGAAATAACGGCAAAAATTCAAAATTTAATTCTAAAGAAAACACATTGATTTTTATCATTTGAATTTGAAACAACGTTTTCATATGCCTTTTTAATGATCAAAATAAAACGCAACCTCGCTCTATGATTTGATGTAAAAATCGTCAAATTTTGTATTTTTAGTTACTTTTTCACGTTTTTCATGTAGAGTAATTTTAGGTAAATATGTTCGATTTTACTAATATATTGATACTACTTCATGTTGTCTCGCAAAAGGTAATTTAGCCTACAAATCTCAGAATTTCGCATAATATTGCGTTTTAAGCAATATTTATTGCGTTTTCATGCATTGTGCTTTGTACATAATATCATCGAATTTAGCAATATTTTGAGGTTTTTCATCCTTGTTTTCTTTAAGATTTAAACCAAATATCAACGATTTAGGCAATATTTTGCCATTTTTCCGCGTTTTCAAGCCTTTTCGGTTTATTACCATTAATTCAATAAATTTACGATAAATATGATGCAAACACGTAATTAATTGCAAATTAAAATTAAATACTTGATTTTAAATCAACTATTTGTATCTCGTTAAAATAGTGAGTAAGATATTGATTAGGGGAGATTTTCTGTTTTTATTGCATATTGCGAAGTTTCAGCCGGAGTAAAGCAGTTTTATGAGTACCTCTTCTTACGATGATATAAACAGAAATTCAGGAACACTTTAGGTAATTCTATAGAAAACACATTGGTTTTTATCATTTGAATTGGAAACAACGTTTTCATATGCCTTTTTATTGATCAAAATAATACGCAACCTCGCTCTATGATTCTATGTAAAAGTCCTCGAATATGGTATTATAGTGACTTTTTTCACGTTTTTCATGTTGAGTGATATCAGGTTAAAATGTTTGAATTTACTCATTTTTTTATACTGCTTCATGTTGTCCAAATATATGTGATTTGGCCTACAAATCTCAGAATTTCACATAATATGGCGTTTTTAAGCAAGTTTTCTTGCATTGTGCTTTGTACTTAAAATCATCGAATTTAGCAATATTTTGGGGTTTTTCATCCTTGTTTCCTTTATGAGATATAAACCAAATATCAACGATTTATGCAATATTTTGCAGTTTTTCCACGTTTTCCAGCCTTTTCGGTTTAAAGCCATTAACTCATGATATTTACGATAAATATGATGCACACACGTAATGAATTCCAAATTACCCTTAAATACATGATTCTCAATCAACTATTTGTACCTTGACAATTTCTTGAGCTTCTACATCACTCTCTTAAGCCTCTACATCATTCTCTTGAGCCCATGCATCACTCTCTTGAGCCTCTGCATCACTAACTTAAGCCTCTTCATCTCTCTCTTCAGCCTTTGCATCACTCTCTTGATCCTCTGCATCACTCTCTTGAGCCTCTGCATCATTCTCTTGAGCCTCTGCATCCCTCTCTTGAGCCTCTACATCATTCTCTTGAGCCTCTGCATCCCTCTCTTGAGCCTTTGCATCACTCTCTTAAGCGTCTGCATCCCTCTCTTGAGCCTTTGCATCGTTCTCAAGTGTCTTTGCATCTTTCTCTTGTGCCTCTGCATCCCTCACTTGAGCCTCTGCATCCCTCTCTTGAGCCTCTGCATCCCTCTCTTGAGTCTCTGCATCCCTCTAGAACCTCTGCATCCTTCCCTTAAGCCTCTGCATCACTCATGAAAAGTCATAATTTCAAACTGCGAATACGTGCAGAGAGACAGAATTTGGATACAAAATACGGTTCAAGCGTCGAATTAGGGATGTTTGTGATATTTTTTAAAACTGCAGGGAGGGTTTGCGCAAAATGTGACCCATCGCTGATCCCAGTAATTGGCATATATTCGGTATAAAAAGTCGTAATTTCAAACTGCGAATAAGTGCAGAGAGCTACAGTTAGGTTCCAAAATATGGCTCAGGAGTCGAATTTGGGATGTTTGAGATATTTTCAAAACTGCAGGGTGAATTTGGGCAAACTGTGACCCATCGCCGCTCTCAGTAATTAGTTTATTTTCGGTATAAAATTCGTAATTTCAAACAGCGAAAACGTGCCGAGAGGCAGAATTTGGCTCCAGAATATGGCTCAAGCGTCGAATTTGGGACTTTTGGGATATTTTGAAAACTGCAGAGAGGGCTTGGGCAAAATGTGATCCATCGCCGCTTTCAGTAACTGGCATATTTTCGGTATAAAAAGTCGTAATTTCATACTGCGAATACGTGCAGAGAGCCAGAAATTGGCTCCAAAATATTCTTCAAGGGTCGTATTTGGGATGTTTGGGATATTTCGAAAACTGCAGAGGTGTTTGGGCAAAATGTGACCCATCGCCGCTTTCAGTAATTGGTATATTTTCGGTATAAAATTAGTAATTTCAAACTGCGAATACGTGCAGAGAGCCAGAATTTGGCTCCAAAATATGGTTCAAGCGTCGAATTTGGGATGTTTGTGATATTTTTAGAACTGCAGGGAGTGTTTGGCCAAAATGTGACCCATCGCTGATCCCAGTAATTAGCATATATTCGGTATAAAAATTCGTAATTTCAAACTGCGAATACGTGCAGAGAGCCATAATTTGGCTCCATAGTCGTATTTTGTATTGCTCAATAGTCGAATTTTGGATGTTTGGGATATTTTGAAAACTGCAGGGAGGGTTTGGGCAAAATGTGACTCATCGGCGCGTTCAGTAATTGGCATATTTTGTTATAAAAAGTCGTAATTTCAAACTGCGAAAACGTGCCGAGAGCCAGAATTTGGCTCCAAAATATGGTTCAAGCGTCGAATTTGGGACGTTTGGGATATTTTGAAAACTGCAGAGAGGGCTTGGGCAAAATGTGCTCCATCGCCGTTTTCAGTAACTGGCATATTTTCGGTATAAAAAGTCGTAATCTGCGAATACGTGCAGAGAGCCATGGCATAATTTCGGTATAAAATGTCGTAATTTCAAACTGCGAATACGTGCAGAGAGCCAGAATTTGGCTCCAACATATGGTTCAAGCGTCGAATTTGGGATGTTTGTGATATTTTTAAAACTGCAGCGAGGGTTTCGGCAAAATGTGACCCATCGCTGATCCCAGTAATTGGCATATATTCGGTATAAAAATTCGTAATTTCAAACTGCGAATTCGTGCAGAGAGCGAGAATTTTGCTTCAAAATATTGCTCAAGCGTCAAATTTGGGATGTTTGAGATATTTTGAAAACTGCACGGGTGGGTTTGTGCAAAATGTGACTCATCGTTGCTTTCAGTATTTGGCATATTTTCGATATAAAAAGTAGTAATTTCAAACTGCGAATACGTGTAGAGAGCAAGACTTTGGCTCCAAAATATGGCTCAAGGGTCGAATTTGGGATGTTTGAGATATTTTGAAAACTGCACGGGGGGGTTTGGGCAAAATGTGACTCATCGCCGCTTTCAGTATTTGGCATATTTTTTATTTATTTATTTATTTAATTATTTATTTATGCATATACAAGAATGTACATAAGGAATGTGAGGATACAAATATGGTAATTACAGTCTTGTAAAGCCACTAGCACCCGCAGCGTTTCGGGCAGCTGTATAAAATGTATATATTACATATATATATTATATATATTATATATATATTATATATATATTATATATATAATATATATTATATATATATTATACATATAAATGTAGTATATATATAAAATGTATGTAATTTCGGTATAAAAAGTCGTAATTTCAAACTGCGAATACGTGCAGAGAGCCAGAATTTGGCTCCAAATATGGTTCAAGGGTCGAATTTGGGATGTTTGGGATATTTTCAAAACTGCAGGGAGGGTTCGGGCAAAATGTGACTCATCGGCGCGTTCAGTAATTGGCATATTTTAGGTATAAAAAGTCGTAATTTCAAACTGCGAATACGTGCAGAGAGCCAGAATTTGGCTCCAAAATATGGCTCAATAGTCGAATTTGGGATGATTGTGATATTTTTAAAACTGCAGGGAGGGTTTCCTCAAAATGTGACCCATCGCTGATCCCAGTAATTGGCATATATTCGGTTTAAAAAGTCGTAATTTCAAACTGCGAATACGTGCAGAGAGCGAGAATTTTGCTTCAAAATATTGCTCAAGCGTCAAATTTGGGATGTTTGGGATATTTTGAAAACTGCAGGGAGGGTTTGGGAAAAATGTGACTGATCGGCGCGTTCAGTAATTTACATATTTTGGTTGATAAAGTCGCAATTTCAAACTGCGAATACGTGCAGAGAGCCAGAATTTGGCTCCAAAATATTGCTCAAAGGTCTAATTTGAGATGTTTGCGATATTTTGAAAACTGCAGGGGGGATTTGGGCAAAATGTGACTCATCGCCGCTTTCAGTATTTGGCATATTTTCGGTATAAAAAGTCGTAATTTCAAACTGCGAATACGTGCAGAGAGAAAGAATTTGGCTCAAAAATATGGTTCAAGCGTCGAATTTGGGATGTTTGTGATATTTTTAAGACTGCAGGGGCGGTTTGGGCAAAATGTGACCCTTCGCTGATCATAGTAATCGGCATATATTCAGTATAAAAATTCGTAATTTCAAACTGCGAATACGTGCAGAGAGCCAGAATTTGGCTCCAAAATATGCCTCAAGGGTCGTGTTTGGGATGTTTGGGATATTTTGAAAACTGCAGGGGGGTTTGGGCAAAATGTGACCCATCGCCGCTTTCAGTATTTTGCATATTTTCGGTATAAAAAGTCGTAATTTCAAACTGCGAATACGTGCAGAGAGCCAGAATTTGGCTCCAAAATATGGTTCAAGGGTCGAATTTGGGATGTTTGGGATTTTTTGAAAACTACAGGGGGGACATGGGCAAAATGTGACACATCGGCGCGTACAGTAATTGGCATATTTTCGGAATAAAAATTCGTAATTTCAAACTGCGAATACGTGCTGAGAGCCAGAACTTGGCTACAAAATATGCTTCAGAGGTCGTATTTGGGATGTTTGGGATATTTTGAAAACTGCAGGGGAGTTTGGACAAAATGTGACCCATCGCTGCTTTAAGTATTTGGCATATTTTCAGTATAAAAAGTCGTAATTTCAAACTGCGAATACGTGCAGAGAGCCAGAATTTGGCTCCTAAATATGGTTTAAGTGGGGAATTTGGGATGTTTGTGATATTTTTAAAACTGCAGGGAGGGTTTGGGCAAAATGTGACCCATCGCTGATCCCAGTAATTGGCATATATTCGGTATAAAAAGTCGTAATTTCATAAAAATTCGTAATTTCAAACTGCGAATACGTGCAGAGAGCGAGAATTATGCTCCAAAACATTGCTCAAGAGTCAAATTTGGGATGTTTGAGATATTTTGAAAACTGCACGGGAGGGTTTGGGCAAAATGTGACTGATCGCCGCTCTCAGTATTTGGCATATTTTCGGTATAAAAAGTCGTAATTTCAAACTGCGAATACGTGTAGAGAGCGATAATTTGGCTCCGAAATATGGCTCAAGGGTCGAATTTGGGATGTTTGAGATATTTTCAAAACTGCACGGGGGGGTTTAGGCAAAATGTGACTCATCGGCGCGTTCAGTAATTGGCATATTTTCGGTATAAAGAGTTGTAATTTCAAACTGCGAATACGTGCAGAGAGCCAGAATTTGGCTCCAAAATATGGTTCAAGGGTCGAATTTGGGATGTTTGGGATTTTTTGAAAACTGCAGGGAGAACTTGCGCAAAATGTGACACATCGGCGCGTTCAGTAATTGGCATATGTTCGGTATAAAAATTCGTAATTTCAAAGTGCGAATACGTGCAGAGAGCCAGAACTTGGCTCCAAAATATGCCTCAGAGGTCGTATTTGGGATGTTTGGGATATTTTGAAAACTGCAGGGGAGTTTGGGCAAAATGTGACCCATCGCTGCTTTCAGTATTTGGCATATTTTCAGTATAAAAATTCGTAATTTCAAACTGCGAATACGTGCAGAGAGCCAGAATTTGGCTCCAAAATATGGTTCTAGGGCCGAATTTTGGATGTTTGGGATATTTTTAAAACTGCAGGGAGGGTTTGGGCAAAATGTGACTCATCGGCGCGATCAGTAATTGACATATTTTCGGTATAAAAATTCGTAATTTCAAACTGCGAATGCGTGCAGAGAGCCAGAACTTGGCTCCAAAATATGGCTCAAGCGTCGAATTTGGGATGTTTGGATAATTTTCAAAACTGCAGGGTGGGTTTGGGCAAACTGTGACCCATCGCCGCTCTCAGTAATTGGCATATATTAGTTATAAAATTCGTAATTTCAAACTGCGAAAACGTGCCGAGAGCCAGAATTTGGCTCCAAAATTTAAACAAAATATCATCAAATTTGGCAACATTTTCCCGTTTTTCCACGTTTTTGAGAATTTTCAGTTTATTGTTATTAATTCATTATATAAACAATAAAAATGATGCAAACACATAATTGATTAGAAATTGATCTTAAATACTTCATTTTCAATCAACCATTTGTTTCTCGTTAAAATACTGAGTAGGATATTTAAAAGCGGAGAAGTTCTGTTTTTATTGCATATACCGACGTTTCAGCCGGAATAGAGATGTTTTCGTGTACGTCTTCCATCGGTAATATAAACGGAAAATCAAGAACATTTTAGTTAATTCTAATGAAAACACATTGTTTTTTATCATTTGTATTGGAAACAGCATTGTCATATGTCTTTTCTTGGATCTAAATAATACGAAACCTCGCTCTATGATTTGAAGATAAAATCCTCAAATATGGTAAAACAGTGATTTTTTCACGTTAATCATGTAGTTTGATATTACGTAAATATATTCATTTTTACCAATATTTCGATACTATTTCATGTTGTATCACGATATGTGATTTGGCCTTCAAATCTCAGAATTTCGCATAATATTGCATTTTAAGCAAGTTTTCTTGCATTTTGTTTCGTACGAAAAATCATCAAATTTAGGAATATTTTGACGTTTATCATGCCCTTTTCCTTTATGTGATTTAAAAATAATATCATCGAATTAGGCAATATTTTGCCGTTTTCCACGTTTTTGTGAATTTTCAGTTTATTGTTATTAATTCATTATATATACGATAAAAATGATGCAAACACATAATTGATTAGAAAAAAACCTCATATACTTCATTTTCAATCAACCATTTGTTTCTCGTTAAAATACTGAGTAGGATATTGAAAAGGGGAGAAATTCGGTTTTTATTGCATATAGACGATTCAGCAGGATTAGAGCGGTTTTACGTGTACATCTTCCATCGTTAATATAAACGGAAAATCAAGAACATTTTAGTTAGTTCTAATGAAAATACATTGTTTTTTATCATTTGAATTGGAAACTACATTGTCATATGTCTTTTCTTGGATCTAAATAATACGAAACCTCTCTCTATGATTTGAAGTTAAAATCCTCATATATGGTAAAATAGTGTCTTTTTCACGTTAATCATGTAGTTTCATATTACGTAAATATATTCATTTTTACCAATATTTCGATACTATTTCATGTAGTATCACGATATGTGATTTGGCCTTCAGATCTCAGAATTTCGCATAATATTGCATTTAAAGCAAGTTTTCTTGCATTTTGTTTCGTACGAAAAATCATCGAATTTAGCAATATTTTGACGTTTATCATCCCCTTTTCCTTTATGTGATTTATGTGATATCCCAAACATCCCAAATTTGACGCTTGAGCAATATTTTGGAGCAAAATTCTCGCTCTCTGCACGTATTCGCAGTTTGAAATTACGACATTTTATACCATATATATGGCAATTAATGGGATCAGCGATGGGTTACATTTTGCCCAATCCCTCCCTGCAGTTTTAAAAATATCACAAACATCCCAAATTCGACGCTTGAACCATAATTTGGAGCCAAATTCTGGCTTTCTGCACGTATTCGCAGTATGAAATTACGACTTTTTATACAGAAAAAATGCCAATTACTGAAAGCAGCGATGGATCACGTTTTGCCCAAACCCTCCCTGCAGTTTTCAAAATATCCCAAACGTCCAAAATTCCACGCTTGAGCCATATTTTGATGCCAAATTCTGGCTCTCTGCACGTATTCGCAGTTTGAAATTACGAATTTTATACCGAAAATATTCAATATCTGAGAGCAGCGATATGTCACAGTTTGCCCAAACCCTCCCTGCAGTTTAGAACATATCCCAAACATACAAAATTCGACTACTGAACCATAATTTGGAGCCAAATTCTGGCTCTCTGCACGTATTCGCAGTTTGAAATTACGACTTTTTATAACGGAAATATGCCAATTACTGAACGCGCAGATAAGTCACATTTTGCCCAAGTCCTCCCTGCAGTTTTCAAAATATCTAAAACATTCGAAATTCGACGCTTTAACCATAATTTGGAGCCAAATTCTGGCTCTCTGCACGTATTCGCAGTTTGAAATTACGACGTTTTATACCAAAATATGCCAATTACTGAACGCGCCGATGAGTCACATTTTGCCCAAACCTTCCCTGCAATTTTCAAAATATCCAAAACATCCCAAATTTGACGCTTGAGCAATATTTTGGAGCAAAATTCTCGCTCTCTGCACTTATTCGCAGTTTGAAATTATGACTTTTTATACCGAATATATGCCAATTACTTGGATCAGCGATGGGTCACATTTTGCCTAAACCCTCCCTGCAGTTTTAAAAATATCACAAACATCCCAAATTCGACGCTTGAACCATATTTTGGAGCCAAATTCTGGCTCTCTGCACGTATTCGCAGTTTGAAATTACGATATTTTATACAGAAAAAATGCCAATTACTGAAAGCGGCGATGAATCACGTTTTGCCCAAACCCCCTCTGCAGTTTTCAAAATATCCCAAACATTCCAAATTCGACGCTTGGGTTATATTAACGAGCCAAATTCTGGCTCTCTGCATGTATTCGCAGTTTGAAATTATGAATTTTATACCGAAAATATGCCAATTACTGAGAGCGGCGATGGGTCACAGTTTGACCAAACCCACCCTGCAGTTTTGAAAATATCCTAAACATCCCAAATTCGACGCTTGAGCCATATTTTGGCGCGAAATTCTGGCTCTTTGCACGTATTCGCAGTTTGAAATTACGACTTTTTATACCGAAAATATGCCAATTACTGAACGCGCCGATGAGTCACATTTTGCCAAACCCCTCTGCAGTTTTCAAAACATCAAAAACACCCCAAATACGACCCTTGAGCCATATATTGGAGCCAAATTCTGGCTCTCGGCACGTTTTCGCAGTTTGAAATTACGAATTTTATACCGAAAATATGCCAATTACAGAGAGCGACGATGGGTCACAGTTTACCCAAATTCACCCAGCAGTTTTGAAAATATCTCAAACATCCAAATTTCGACTCTTGAGCCATGATTTGGAGCCAAACTCTGGCTCTCTGCACGTAATCGCAGTTTGAAATTACGACTTTTTATACAGAAAAAATGCCAATTACTGAAAGCGGCGATGGATCACATTTTGCCCAAACCCTCTCTGCAGTTTTCAAAATATCCCAAACATTCCAAATTCGACCCTTGAACCATATTTTGGAGCCAAATTCTCTCTCTCTGCACGTATTCGCAGTTTGAAATTACGACTTTTTATACCGAAAATATAGCAAATACTGAAAGCGGAGATGGGTCACATTTTCCCCAAACCTTCCCTGCAATTTTCAAAATATCCAAAACATCCTAAATTTGACGCTTGAGCAATATTTTGGAGCAAAATTCTCGCTCTCTGCACGTATTCGCAGTTTGAAATTATGACTTTTTATACCGAACATATGCCAATTACTTGGATCAGCGATGGGTCACATTTTGCCTAAACCCTCCCTGCAGTTTTAAAAATATCACAAACATCCCAAATTCGACGCTTGAACCATATTTTGGAGCCAAATTCTGGCTCTCTGCACGTATTCGCAGTTTGAAATTACGATATTTTATACAGAAAAAATGCCAATTACTGAAAGCGGCGAAGAATCACATTTTGCCCAAACCCTCTCTGCAGTTTTCAAAATATCCCAAACATTCCAAATTCGACGCATGGGCTATATTACCGAGCCAAATTCTGGCTCTCTGCATGTATTCGCAGTTTGAAATTATGAATTTTATACCGAAAATATGCCAATTACTGAGAGCGGCGATGGGTCACAGTTTGACCAAACCCACCCTGCAGTTTTGAAAATATCCTAAACATCCCAAATTCGACGCTTGAGCCATATTTTGGCGCGAAATTCTGGCTCTCTGCACGTATTCGTATCACTCTCTTGAGCCTTTTGCAGCACACTCTTCAGCCTCTGCATCATTCTCTTGAGCCTCTGCATCCCTCTCTAAAGCCTCTGCATCACTCTTTTGAGCCTCTGCATCCCTCTATTAAGCCTCTGCATCACTCTATTGAGCCTCTGCATCCCTCTCTTGAGCCTCTGCATCACTCTCTCGAGCCTCTGCACCACTCTCTTGAGCCTCTGCATCACTCTCTTGAGCCTCTGCATCACTCTCTTAAACCTCTGCATCCCTCTCTTGATCCTCTGCATCACTCTCTTGAGCCTCTGCATCATTCTCCTGAGCCTCTACATCCCTCTCTTAAGCCTCTACATCATTCTCTTGAGCCCATGCATCACTCTCTTGAGCCTCTGCATCACTCTCTTAAGCCTCTGCATCTCTCTCTTGAGCCTCTGCATCACTCTCTTCATCCTCTGCATCACTCTCTTGAGCCTCTGCATCATTCTATTGAGCCTCTACATCCCTCTCTTGAGCCTCAACATCATTCTCTTGAGCCTCTGCATCCCTCTCTTGAGCCTTTGCATCACTCTTTTAAGCCTCTGCATCCCTCTCTTGAGCCTCTGCATCCCTCTCTTGAGCCTCTGCATCACTCTCAAGTGCCTCTGCATCTTTCTCTTGTGCCTCTGCATCCCTCACTTTAGCCTCTGCATCCCTTTCCTGAGCCTCTGCATCCCTCTCTTGAGCCTATTCATCCCTCTCTTGAGCCTCTGCATCCCTCTCTTGAGCCTCTGCATCCCTCTCTTAAGCCTCTGCATCACTCTCGTATACCTCTGAATCACTCTCTTGAGCCTCTCCATCACTCTCTTGAGCCCCTGCATCCCTCTCCTGAGCCTCTGCATCACTCTCTTGAGCCTCTGCATCACCGAATTAGGCCATTATCATCAAATTAGGCCATATTTTGCCTTTTTCCTCGTTTTTGTGAATTTTCTGTTTATTGGTATTAATTCATTATATTTACGATAAAAATGATGCAAACATATAATTGGTTAGAAATTAACCATAAATACTTCATTTTCAATCAACTATTTGTTTCCCGTTAAGATACTGAGTAAGATATTTAAAAGGGGAGAAGTTCTGTTTTTATTGCATATATCGACGTTTCAGCCGGATTAGAGCGGTTTTACGTGTACATCTTCCATTAGTAATATAAACATAAAATCTGGAACATTTTAGTAAATTCTAATGAAAACACATTAATTTTTATCATTTGTATTGAAAACAACATTTCAATATGCCATTTCTAGGATCTAAGTAATACGAAACCTTGACTTATAATCTGAAGTTAAAATCCTCAAATTTGGTAATATAGTGACTTTTTTCACGTTTTTCATGTAGTGTGATTTTACGTAAATATATTCGTTTTACCAATATTTCGATACTACTTCATGTTTTCTCACGATATGTGATTTGGCCTTCAAATCTCAGAATTTCGCATAATATTGCATTTTTTAGCAAGTTTTCTTGCATATTGTACTAAAAATCATCGAATTTAGCAATATTTTGACGTTTATCATACCCCTTTACCTTTATTTATTTAAACAAAATATCATCGAATTAGGCAATATTTTGCCGTTTTTCCACGTTTTTGTGAATTTTCAGTTTATTGTTATTAATTTATAAATTAATAAAATACGATACGATAAAAATGATATATTTAAATAAATAAAATTTATTATTTTTAAGTAAATAAATATTTAAAATTTATTTATTTAAAATATTTAAATTATTTAAATAAATAAATAAAATATATAAAAATTTGATATATATAAATATATATGTATATTTAAATATTGATCTGTATGGATATGGACCCTGTGGGTCCAGGAGGCCATCTGTGTCCCCTCAGATGGTCTCCCTTATCACAGTTTGTGTCTATAGGTGTGTGTCAGTGTGTGAGTGTGAGTGTCCCTGTGAGTGTCCGGATGATTATGTGTCCGGTTACATCTGTGGTTTCAGGAGGCCATCTGTGTCCCCTCAGATGGTCTCCCTTATCACAGTCTATGGTGTGAGTGTCCCTGTGAATGTTCGGTTAAGGGTGTGTGTGTGTGTGTGTGAGTGTCCGGATTTATGTGAGGTTTGGTTCCAGGAACCATTTGTGTCCCTCCTCCCCCAAATCTCCTCCCTTATTCCCACCGTGGGTTCGAATCCCAGGTGATTAGACCTACCCTAGGTCTATGGATCCAAGGTATCCATCCGTGGGCCCAACGGATTTCACCCCTTCCCCACTTTCCTAGGGCCAGGCCAATTCCAGCTATCCAGGGAACCTGTCGAAACAGAGGCAGCTACAGGAGGGGACACACAAATATTTGTGCCCTGCAGTTACACAGCCGTTCCGACAGGCTCGATCGCAATCTATCCAGATGAGAACACGTTCTCCTCCGACTAGACCACGCTGGAGTCGCTGTATGTTTAAAATTTGGTTCCTTTATTTATAGTTAGTATTTTTGGTGTATTAATTGATTTGTTTTATATTTTTAATGACTTAGGTAGAGTGATTTAGGGAGTGGGGGGAGGTGGGGGGGGAGGTGGGTGGGGGGGGAGGTTGTAGCGTGTGTAGTAGATTATACGAGATCGTGGTTAGTTAGTATTTATCTAGTTGTGTTCACCTCGTTGTTCTTGCGAGGGTTGAACTCTGCTCTTTCGGCCGCCTCTCAACTGTGAATCAATCAATTTTTACTAGCTAATAAAAAAAAATTCCACATACACACACCCAGGAAGCAGCCCGTAACAGGTGTCTAATGCCCAAGTACCTATGTACTGCTAGGTAAGAGGAGCATCAGAATGAATGAAACTCTGCTGATATTCGTTTGCGCCATCACCGGGGGATCGAACTTTGACCCTAGGATTACGAGTCGAGAGCGCTGTCCACTCAGCTATAAAGCCCCCTAGTGTGTGTATTGGTGCAAAAGATAATTTGGGCGAGGTTAATGGAAAGGAATGATGTTTGGTGGCCTTGAAGGCGCTGGAAGAGGGTTGCCAGTTATGAATTTAAATTATAAATTGATTAAGATAGGATATATATGCAAAAGACGTTGTGAGAGATAGCAAGAAAAGTGTTTCTGATTGAGGTTAGGTACTGTGTGATTGACTTGTATGTTAGGAAAAAAAATATTTATCAGAAACATAGATGTTCTTTAGAAATGTTTGTTTGCAAATAGTTGCAAATTATTGGGTAAAAAGCCAATGGTTACCGTACCTTGAACAAACACACGTGAGCACAATTAGTCGACGGGGGTCAGAGAGTGAGAGTGAACAGCGAAACAGTAACAAAAAATGTGACAATAATGGGAAACTATGTCATTCAAACGTATACATGTTAACAATATAAATTACAGTAACACTAAACGCGCGCATACGTACATATGACAATCAATTTACATAAATAAACATTCACTAATATGTACCTTTAAAATGGACACATACAGATAATTACCGTACACATGTCAGTTTAATTACAGGTACACATAAACACATATAGCTTCACGTGTCTGTCGGTCATGACAATAGTACACATGGATACGAACACAAAACAGTCCATTATCAACTAGTGTGTGTGTGTGTGTGTGTGTGTGTGTGTGTGTGTGTGTGTGTGTGTGTGTGTGTGTGTGTGTGTGTGTGTGTGTGTGTGTGTGTGTGTGTGTGTGTGTGTATTCTCACCTGGTTCTGTTTGCAGGGGTTGAGCTCTGGCTCTTTGGTCCCGCCTCTGTGTGTGTGTGTGTGTGTGTGTGTGTGTGTGTGTGTGTGTGTGTGTGTGTGTGTGTGTGTGTGTGTGTGTGTGTGTGTGTGTGTGTGTGTGTATGTGTGTGTGTATGTGTGTGTGTGTGTGCGTGTGTGTGTGTGTGTGTGTGTGTGTTTGTGTGTGTGTGTGTGTGTGTGTGTCTGTGTGTGTGTGTGTGTACTCACCTAGTTGTACTCACCTAGTGGTGCTTGCGGGGGTTGAGCTCTGGCTCTTTGGTCCCGCCTCTGTGTTTGTGAGTGTGTGTGTGTGTGTGTGTGTGTGTGTGTGTGTGTGTGTGTACTCACCTAGTTGTACTCACCTAGTTGTGCTTGCGGGGGTTGAGCTCTGGCTCTTTGGTCCCGCCTCTCAACCGTCAATCAACAGGTGTACAGATTCCTGAGCCTATTGGGCTCTATCATATCTACACTTGAAACTGTGCATGGAGTCAGCCTCCACCACATCACTTCCTAATGCATTCCATTTGTCAACCACTCTGACACTAAAAAAGTTCTTTCTAATATATCTGTGGCTCATTTGGGCGCTCAGTTTCCACCTGTGTCCCCTTGTGCGTGTGCCCCTTGTGTTAAATAGCCTGTCTTTATCTACCCTATCAATTCCCTTGAGAATCTTGAATGTGGTGATCATGTCCCCCCTACCTCTTCTGTCTTCCAGCGAAGTGAGGTTTAATTCCCGTAGTCTCTCCTCGTAGCTCATACCTCTCAGCTCGGGTACTAATCTGGTGGCAAATCTTTGAACCTTTTCCAGTTTAGTCTTATCCTTGACTAGATACGGACTCCATGCTGGGGCTGCATACTCCAGGATTGGCCTGACATATATGGTATGCAAAGTTCTGAATGATTCTTTACACAAATTTCTGAATGCCGTTCGTATGTTGGCCAGCATCGCATATGCCGCTGATGTTATATTCTTGATATGCGCTGCAAGAGACAGGTCTGGCGTGATATCAACTCCCAAGTCTTTTTCTTTCTCTGACTCCTGAAGAATTTCCTCTCCCAGATAATACCTTGTATTTGGCCTCCTGCTCCCTGTACCTATCTTCATTATATTACATTTGGTTGGGTTAAACTCTAACAACCACTTGTTCGACCATTCTTGCAGTTTGTCTAGGTCTTCTTGAAGCCTCAAACAGTCCTCTTCTGTCTTAATCCTTCTCATAATTTTGGCATCGTCCGCAAACATTGAGAGAAATGAATCTATACCCTCCGGGAGATCATTTACATATATCAGAAACAAGATAGGACCGAGTACAGAGCCCGGTGGGACTCCACTGGTGACTTCACGCCAATCGGAGGTCTCACCCCTCACCGTAACTCTATGCTTCCTATTGCTTAGGTACTCCCTTATCCACTGGAGCACCTTACCAGCTACACCTGCCTGTCTCTCCAGCTTATGTACCAGCCTCTTATGCTGTACTGTGTCAAAGGCTTTCCGACAATGCAAGAAAATGCAGTCCGCCCAGCCCTCTCTTTCTTGCTTAATCTGTGTTACCTGGTCATAGAATTCTATTAAGCCAGTCAGGGCAAGATTTACCCTCCCTGAACCCATGTTGTCGATTTGTCACGAAGTCCCTTCTCTCCAGATGTGCTACCAGGTTTTTTCTCACGATCTTCTCCATCACCTTGCATGGTATACAAGTTAAGGACACTGGCCTGTAGTTCAGTGCCTCTTGCCTGTCGCCCTTTTTGTATATTGGGACCACATTCGCCGTCTTCCATATTTCTGGTAGGTCTCCCGTCTCCAGTGACCTACTTATACACTATGGAGAGTGGCAAGCAAAGTGCCTCTGCACACTCTTTCAGTACCCATGGCGAGATCCCGTCTGGACCAACAGCCTTTCTAACATCCAGGTCCAGCAGGTGTCACTTGACCTCCTCTCTCGTAATTTCAAACTCTTCCAAGGCCGCCTTGTTTACTTCCCTTTCTCCTAGCACAGTGACCTCACCTTGTTCTGTTGTGAAGACCTCTTGGAACCTCTTGTTGAGTTCATCACATACCTCTTTGTCATTCTCTGTATACCTGTCCTCGCCTGTTCTAAGTTTCACTACCTGTTCTTTCACTGTTGTTTTCCTTCTGATATGACTGTGGAGTAGCTTTGGTTCGGTCTTGGCTTTGTTTGCTATATCATTTTCATAACTTTTCTCTGCTTTTCTTCTCACCCTGACATTCTCATTCCTGGTTCTCTGGTATCTCTCTCTGCTTTGTGGTGTTCTGTTATTTCGGAAGTTCCTCCACGCCATTTTGTTCAGTACCTTTGCTTCCATACATGCCCTATTATACCATGGATTCTTCTTTTGCTTCTCGGATTTTTCCTTTTGGGCCGGGATGTATCTGCTCACTGCCTCCTCACACTTTTGGGTGACATAGTCCATCATATCTTGTACAGACTTAGCTCTGAGGTCTGTGTCTCAAGGTAGTTCCCTTAGGAAGCTTCTCATCTCCTCATAATTTCCCTTTCGGTATGCCAGCCTTTTGTTTCCTAGTTCTTTTTTTTTGGGGGGGGGGGATAATTCCTAGCTCTACCAGGTACTCAAAGTTCAAAACACTGTGATCACTCATTCCCAAGGGCGCTTCCATCTTGACTTCCCTTATATCCCACTCATTTAGGGTAAATATCAGATCAAGCATTGCTGGTTCATCCTCTCCTCTCATTCTTGTTGGATCCTTGACGTGCTGGCTTAGAAAGTTTCTTGTTGCCACGTCCAGCAGCTTAGCTCTCCATGTTTCTGGTCCACCATGCGGGTCTCTGTTCTCCCAATCTATCTTCCCATGGTTGAAGTCTCCCATGATTAGTAGTCCAGATCCATTCCTGCTCGCAACAGAAGCTGCTCTCTCCATTATGTTAATGGTGGCCATATTGTTTCTATCATATTCCTGTCTGGGTCTTTTGTCATTTGGTGGTGGATTATATATGACTACGACTATAATTTTTTGCCCTCCAGTTGTTATTGTTCCTATTATGTAGTCACTGAAACCTTCACATCCCTGAACAACCAACTCCTAGAAATCCTAGCCTTTTCTTACCAGCAGAGCTACACCACCCCCACCTCTTCCTTCTCTCTCTTTCCTCATAACATAATAGTCCTGTGGGAACACTGCATTTGTTATTGGTCTCGTCAGCTTTGTTTCTGTGAGAGCTATTATGTCTGGGTTTTCCTCTAGTACCCATTCTCCAAGTTCATTTGCTTTATTTGTAATACCGTCTATGTTAGTGTACATTGCCTTGAGGCTCACTTTCCTCTGTCCCTTCTCAAATCTCCTCCTTGGTGAATGTTCTGCTGGTGGAGGAAGCTGTGCCATGGGTGTGAGGATTTGTGAGGTGGATACCAGGGTTGCAGAGGATTCTGGGATGAGGAGTGGGAGGTCAAGTGAAGAGGGAAGGACAGGGAGGGAATGGGGTGAACGGGGCGGGAGGACAGGAAGGAAAGGGGGGTTTTCTATACAGAGTGTTTGTGTGTGTGCGTGTGTGTGTGTGTGTGTGTGTGTGTGTGTGTGTGTGTGTGTGTGTGTGTGTGTGTGTGTGTGTGTGTGTGTGTGTGTGTGTGTGTGTGTGTGTGTGTGTGTGTGTGTGTGTGTGTGTGTGTGTGTGTGTGTTTTATCCTTATATTTACTATATGTATCTGCAGAATCAAGTTATTAGCTCTTGGACCCCGCCTATCAAATAAATGTATTTATCCTCTTTTATATCTACAACATCTATTTCTCTCTAACTAACACACACACAAACACACACACACACACACACACATACACACACACACACACACACACACACACACACACACACACACACACACACACACACACACACACACACACACACACACACACACACACACACACACACACACACACACACACACACACACACACACACACACACACACACACACACACACACACACACACACACACACACACACACACACACACACACACACACACACACACACACACACACACACACACACACACAAACTGGAGGCCTAGCGTCTAACTGGAGAGAGTTCGATGGTTATAATCCTAATGGCCCCCGATCGAATCCCGGTTGATGCAATAGCAAATCGAAAGATATTCTTTAACCTGATTCGACTGTTAACCTAGAACAAATGTATCCATCAATGTATCCATCTATCTATCTACTTATATCTGTCAATCCATCAATCTATCTTCCCATTAAACCAACCATTTATCATTATATACATTTATCTATCCATGTATCCGTCCATCAACTCATCTTTCTATCCATCCATATAGTCATCTGTCTTTCCGTCCATCAACTCATCTATGCATCCGTCTATCCGTCAATATATATATTAAGCGATCAATGTATCCATCCATCTATCTACCAATATAAATTGTCCATTAATCTATTCATTTATCATAACCATCTATCAACACCCTCCCCACTCCCTCTCCTATTTTACTACCAAACTCCCTCCTCTCGTTCTGGCACCTTCTCCTTCCGTTTTCCTCCCTCTCATAAACCTGCTCATCCTCCATCCTTCTGCCCTTCCCACTCCCGCCCCTATCCCATCCCGCCCTTCCCATCGTCTTCCCTCTCGCCGCAGATCCATCCCTTCGTTCTAATCCCTTCTGCCGCTTCCCACTCTCGCCCTTCCCTCTGTTTTTCCTCCCTCGCGTTGCTAGTCCTTTAGTCCGTTGAGCCTCTGCATCACTCACTTGAGCCTCTGCATTACTCTCTTGAGCCTCTGCATCCCTCTCTGGAGCCTCAGCATCCCTCTCTTGAGCCTCTGCATAACTCTCTTGAGACTCTGAATCACTCTCTAGAGCCTCTGCATCGCTCTCATAAGCCTCTGCTTCCCTCTCTTGATCCTCTGCATCACTCTGTTGAGCCTCTGCAACACTCTCTTGATCCTCTGCATCACTCTCTTGAGCCTCTGCATCACTCTCTTCAGCCTCTGCATCACTCTCTTTAGTCTCTGCATCACTCTCTTGAGCCTCTGCATCACTCTCTTAAGCCCCTGCATCCCTCTTTTGATCCTCTGCATCACTCTCTTGAGCCTCTGCATCATTCTCTTGAGCCTCTGCATCCCTCTCTTAAGCCTCTACATCACTCGCTTGAGCCTCTGCATCCCTCTCTCAAGCCTCTACATCGCTCTCTGGAGCCTCTGCATCTCTCTCTGGAGCCTCAGCATCCCTCTCTTGAGCCTCTGCAGCACTCTCTTAAGCCAATTCATCATTCTCCTGAGCCTCTGCATCCATCTCTTAAGCCTCTGCATCACTCTTTTGAGCCTCTGCATCAATCTCTTGAACTCCTGCATCCCTCTCATGAGCCTCTGCATCCCTCTCTTGAGCCTTTGCATCACTCTTTTAATCCTCTAGATCCTTCTCTTGAGCCTCTGCACCACTCTCAAGAACATCTGCATCCCTCTCTTGAGCCTCAGCATCATTCTCTTGAGCCTCTGCATCCCTCTCTTGAGCCTCTGCATCACTCTCTTAAGCCGCTGCATCACTCTCGTAAGCCTCTGAATCTTTCTCTTGAGATGCATCACTCTCTTGAGCCCCTGCATCCCTTTCTGGAGCCTCTGCATCACTCTATGGGCCTCTGCATCAATCTCTTGAGCCTGTGCATCCCTCTCTTGAGCTCCTGCATCCCTCTCATGAGCCTCTGCATCCCTCTCCTGAGCCTTTGCATCACTCTCTTAAGCCTCTGCATCCCTCTCTTGAGTCCCTGCATCCTTCTATTGAGCCTCTGCATCGCTCTCTTGAGCCTCTGCATCCCTCTCTTAAGCCTCCGAATCCCTCTCTTAAGCCTCTGCATCCTTCTCGTAAACCTCTGCATCATTCTCTTGAGCCTCTGCATCCCTTTCTTGAGACTCTGCCTCACTCTCTTCGGCCTCTGCATCCCTCTCTTGAGCCTCTGCATCCCTCTCTTGAGCCTCTGCATCATTCTCTTAGGACTCTGCATCACTCACTTGAGCCTATGCATCACTCTCCTGAGCCTCTACATCCCTCTCTTGAGCCTCTGCATCACTCTCTTGAGCCTCAGCATCCCTCTCATAAGCCTCTGCATCCATCTCTTGAGCCTCTGCATCACTCTCTTGAGCCTCTGCATCACTCTCTTTAGCCTCTGCATCACTCTCTTGAGCCTCTGCATCACTCCCTTGAGCCTCTGCATCCCTCTCTTAAGCCTCTGCAACACTCTCTTGAGCCTCTGCATCACTCTCTTGACACTCTGCATCACTCTCTTGATCCTCTGCATCACTCTCTTGAGCCTCTGCATCACTCTCTTGAGCCTCAGCATCACTCTCCTGAGACTCTGCATCCCTCTCATAAGCCTCTGCAACACTCTCTTCAGCCTCTGCATCACTCTTTTAAGCCTCTGCATCCCTCTCTTGATAATCTGCATCACTCTCGTAAGCCTCCGCATCACTCTCTAGAGCCTCTGCATAACTCTTTTTAGCCTCTGCATTACTCTCTTGAGCCTCTGCTCCTTCTCGTGAGCCACTGCAACACTCTCTTAAGCCTCTGCATCACTCTCTTCGGCCTCTGCATCACTCTCTTAAGCCTCTGCTTCCTCTCTTGATCCTCTGCATCACTCTTTTGAGTCTCTGCATCACTAACTTGATCCTCTGCATCTCTCTCTTGATCCTCTGCATCACTCTCTCAAGCCTCTGCACCACTCTCTTGAGCCTCCGCATCACTCTCTTGAGCCTCTGCATCACTCTCTTAAGCCTCTGCATCCGTCTCTTGATCCTGTGTATCACTCTCTTGAGCCTCCGCATCACTCTCTTGAGCCTCTGCATCACTCTCTTAAGCCTCTGCATCCGTCTCTTGATCCTGTGTATCACTCTCTTGAGCCTCTGCATCATTCTCTTGAGCCTCTGCATTTCTCTTTTGAGCCTCTGCATCACTCTCTTAAGCCTCTGCATCTCTCTCTTCAACCTCTGCATCACTCTCTTTAGCCTCTGCATCCCTCTCTGGAGCGTCAGCATCCCTCTCTTGAGCCTCTGCATCCCTCTCTTGAGCCTCTACATCCCTCACATGAGCCTCTGCACCACTCTCGTAAGCCTATGCATCATTCTCTTGAGCTTCTGCATAACTCTCTTTAGTCTCTGCATCACTCTCTTGAGCTTCTGCATCCCTCTCCTGAGTCTCTGCAACACTCTCTTAAGCCTCTGCATCACTCTCTTGACCCTCTGCATCACTCTCTTGATCCTCTGCATCACTCTCTTGAGCCTCGGCATCACTCTCTTGAGCCTCTGCATCCCTCTCATAGGCCTCTGCAACACTCTCTTCAGCCTCTCTTAAGCCTTTGCATCCCTCTCTTGATCCTCTGCATCACTCTCTTAAGCCTCCGCATCACTCTCTTGAGCCTCTGCTTCCTTCTCTTGAGCCTCTGCAACATTCTCTTGACCCTCTGCATCACTCTCTTAAGCCTCTGCATCACTCTCTTGAGCCTCTGCATCACTCTCTTGAGCCTCTGCATCACTCTCTTAAGCCTCTGTATCCATCTCTTGATCCTGAGCATCACTCTCTTGAGCCTCTGCATCATTCTCTTGAGCCTCTGCATCCCTCTCTTAAGCCTATTCATCATTCTCTTGAGCCTCTGCATTACTCTCTTGAGCCTCTGCATCACTCTTTTAAGCCTCTGCATCTCTCTCTTCAGCTTCGGCATCCCTCTCTGGAGCGTCAGCATCCCTCTCTTGAGCCTCTGCAGCACTCTCTTGAGCCTCAGCATCATTCTCTTGAGCCTATGCATCCCTCTCTTGAGCCTCTGAATCCCTGTGTTGAGCCTCTGCATCCCTCTCCTTAGCCTTTGCAACACTCTCTTAAGCCTCTGCATTCCTCTCTTGAGCCTCTGCATCACTCTCAAGAGCCTCTGCATCCCTCTCTTGAGCCTCTGCATCCCTCTCTTGAGCCCCTGCATCCCTCTCTTGAGCCTCTGCATCCCTATCTTGAGCCTCTGCATCCCTCACTTTAGCCTCTGCATCACTCTCTTGAGCCTCTGCATCACTCCCTTGAGCCTCTGCATCCCTCTCTTAAGCCTCTGCAACACTCTCTTGAGCCTCTGCATCACTCTCTTGACACTCTGCATCACTCTCTTGATCCTCTGCATCACTCTCTTGAGCCTCTGCATCACTCTCTTGAGCCTCAGCATCACTCTCCTGAGACTCTGCATCCCTCTCATAAGCCTCTGCAACACTCTCTTCAGCCTCTGCATCACTCTTTTAAGCCTCTGCATCCCTCTCTTGATAATCTGCATCACTCTCGTAAGCCTCCGCATCACTCTCTAGAGCCTCTGCATAACTCTTTTTAGCCTCTGCATTACTCTCTTGAGCCTCTGCTCCTTCTCGTGAGCCACTGCAACACTCTCTTAAGCCTCTGCATCACTCTCTTCGGCCTCTGCATCACTCTCTTAAGCCTCTGCTTCCTCTCTTGATCCTCTGCATCACTCTTTTGAGTCTCTGCATCACTAACTTGATCCTCTGCATCTCTCTCTTGATCCTCTGCATCACTCTCTCAAGCCTCTGCACCACTCTCTTGAGCCTCCGCATCACTCTCTTGAGCCTCTGCATCACTCTCTTAAGCCTCTGCATCCGTCTCTTGATCCTGTGTATCACTCTCTTGAGCCTCCGCATCACTCTCTTGAGCCTCTGCATCACTCTCTTAAGCCTCTGCATCCGTCTCTTGATCCTGTGTATCACTCTCTTGAGCCTCTGCATCATTCTCTTGAGCCTCTGCATTTCTCTTTTGAGCCTCTGCATCACTCTCTTAAGCCTCTGCATCTCTCTCTTCAACCTCTGCATCACTCTCTTTAGCCTCTGCATCCCTCTCTGGAGCGTCAGCATCCCTCTCTTGAGCCTCTGCATCCCTCTCTTGAGCCTCTACATCCCTCACATGAGCCTCTGCACCACTCTCGTAAGCCTATGCATCATTCTCTTGAGCTTCTGCATAACTCTCTTTAGTCTCTGCATCACTCTCTTGAGCTTCTGCATCCCTCTCCTGAGTCTCTGCAACACTCTCTTAAGCCTCTGCATCACTCTCTTGACCCTCTGCATCACTCTCTTGATCCTCTGCATCACTCTCTTGAGCCTCGGCATCACTCTCTTGAGCCTCTGCATCCCTCTCATAGGCCTCTGCAACACTCTCTTCAGCCTCTCTTAAGCCTTTGCATCCCTCTCTTGATCCTCTGCATCACTCTCTTAAGCCTCCGCATCACTCTCTTGAGCCTCTGCTTCCTTCTCTTGAGCCTCTGCAACATTCTCTTGACCCTCTGCATCACTCTCTTAAGCCTCTGCATCACTCTCTTGAGCCTCTGCATCACTCTCTTGAGCCTCTGCATCACTCTCTTAAGCCTCTGTATCCATCTCTTGATCCTGAGCATCACTCTCTTGAGCCTCTGCATCATTCTCTTGAGCCTCTGCATCCCTCTCTTAAGCCTATTCATCATTCTCTTGAGCCTCTGCATTACTCTCTTGAGCCTCTGCATCACTCTTTTAAGCCTCTGCATCTCTCTCTTCAGCTTCGGCATCCCTCTCTGGAGCGTCAGCATCCCTCTCTTGAGCCTCTGCAGCACTCTCTTGAGCCTCAGCATCATTCTCTTGAGCCTATGCATCCCTCTCTTGAGCCTCTGAATCCCTGTGTTGAGCCTCTGCATCCCTCTCCTTAGCCTTTGCAACACTTTCTTAAGCCTCTGCATTCCTCTCTTGAGCCTCTGCATCACTCTCAAGAGCCTCTGCATCCCTCTCTTGAGCCTCTGCATCCCTCTCTTGAGCCCCTGCATCCCTCTCTTGAGCCTCTGCATCCCTATCTTGAGCCTCTGCATCCCTCACTTTAGCCTCTGCATCACTCTCTTGAGCCTCTGCATCACTCTCTTGAGCCTCTGCATCACTCTCGTAAGCTTAAGGAGTCTTAAGAGAGTGATGCAAAGGCTCAAGTTAGGGATGCAGAGGCTCATGAGAGGGATGCAGGAGTTCAAGAGGGTGATGCAGAGGCTCAAGTGAGGGATGAAAGTGAGGTAATTACCTCAAGTGATATAAAGTGATTACCTCAAGTGAGGTAATGAAAACACATTGATTTTTATCATTTGTATTGGAAACAACATCTTTATATATCTTTTCTAGGATCTAAATAATACGAAACCTCGCTTTATGATTTGAAGTTAAAATCCTCAAATTTGGTAATATAGCGATTTTTTTTCACGTTTTTCATGTAGTGTGATTGTACGTAAATATATTCTTTTTACCAATAATTCGATACTACTTCTTGTTTTCTCACGATATGTGATTTGGCCTTAAGTCTGAGAATTTCGCATAATATTGCATTTTTAAGCAAGTTTTGTTGCTTTTTGTTTTGTACTAAAAATCATTGAATTTAGAAATATTTTGACGTTTTATCCCCCTTTTCCTTTATGTGATTTAAACAAAATATCATCGAATTAGGCAATATTTTGCCGTTTTTCCTCGTTTTTGTTAATTTTCAGTTTATTGTTATTAATTCAATATATATACAATAAAAATTATGCAAACACATAATGGATTAGAAATTAACATTAAATATTTCATTTTCAATCAACTATTTGTTTCTCGTTAAAATACTGAGTAAGATATTGAAAAGGGGAGAAGTTATGATTTTATTGCATATATCGACGTTTCAGCCGGATTAGAGCGGTTTTACGTGTACATCTTCCATCGGTAATATAAACGGAAAATCAGGAACATTTTAGAGTATTTTAATAAAAACACATGGATTTTTATCATTTGTATTGGAAACAACATCTTTATATGTCTTTTCTAGAATCTAAATAATACGAAACCTCGCTTTATGATTTGAAGTTAAAATCCTCAAATTTGGTAAAATAGCGATTTTTTTTCACGTTTTTCATGTTGTGTGACATTACGTAAATATATTCGTTTTACGAATATTTCGATACTACTTCATGTTTTCTCACGATATGTGATTTGGCCTTCAAATAAGAGAATTTCGCAAATTTTGCATTTAGGCAATATTTTGCCGTTTTTTCACGTTTCTGTGAATTTTCAGTTTATTGGTCTTAATTCATTAAATATACGATAAAAATGATGCAAACACATAACTGATTAGAAAATAACCTTAAATACTTAATTTTCAATCAACTATTTGTTTCTCGTTAAAATACTGAGCAAGATGATGCAAACACATCCCTCATGTTATGATGCAAACACGTAAATAATTGCAAATTTACCTTAAATACAAGATTTTCAATCAACTCGTTAAAACAGTGAGTAAGATATTGATTAAGAGAGATTTTCTGTTTTTATTGCATATTTCGACGTTTCAGCCGGAGTAAAGCAGTTTTATGAGTACCTCTTCTTTCAGCAATATAAACAGAAATTGAGGAACATTTTAGTTAAATCTAAAGAGAACACATTGATTTTTATCATTTGAATTGAAAACATCGTTTTCATATGCCTTTTTAATTATAAAAATAATACGCAACCTCGCTCTATGATTTGAAGTAAAAATCCTTGAATTTGGTATTATAGTGACTTTTTTCACGTTTTTCATTTAGGGTGATTTTAGGCAAAAATGTTTGAAATTACTAATATTTTGATATTACTTCATGTTGTCTCTCTATTTGTGATTTGGCCTACAAATCTCAGAATTACACATAATATTGCGTTTTTAAGCAAGTTTTCTTGCATTGTGCCTTGTTCATAAAATCAGTGAATTTAGCAATATTTTGAGGTTTTTCGTCCTTGTTTCCTTTATGAGATATCATCCACGATTTAGGCAATATTTGGCCGTTTTTCCACGTTTTCAAGCATTTTCGGTTTATTGCCTTTAATTCATTAAATTTACGATAAATATGACACAAACACGTAATTAATTGCAAATTACCCTTAAATACTTGATTTTCAATCAACTATTTGTACCTCGTTAAAATAGTGAGTCAGATATTGATTAGGAGAGATATTCTGTTTTTATTGCATATTTCGACGTTTCAGCCGTTTTACGAGTGCCTCTTCTTTCAGTAATATAAACTGAAATTCAGGAACATTTTAGTTAATTTTAATGAAAAGATATTGATTTTTATCATATGAATTGGAAAACGCCTTTTCATATGATTAAAATAACACGTAACCTCGCTTAATGATTTCAAGCAAAAATCCACGTAATTGGTTATGTTGTGACTTTTTTCACGTTTTCATATGAAAACATGTGTCATTTATGGTAGTAATATTCGAATTTACTAATATTTTGATACAACCTCATATTTTCTCGCGAAATGTGATTTAGCCTATAATTCTAAGAATTTAGCATAATACTGCGTTTTTAAGCAAGTTTTCTGGCATTATATTTGTACTAATAATCATCTAATTTAGCAATATTTTCACGGTTATCATCCTTTTTTCCTTTATGAGACTTCAACCAAATATCAACGATTTAGATAATGATTTGCCGTTTTCAACGATTTTAAGCATTTTTGGTTTATTGTCATTAATGCAAAAAAAAAGATAAATATGATGCAAACACGTAATTAATTGCAAATTACCCTTAAATACTTGATTTTCAACCAACTTTTTATATCTCGTTAAATAGTGAGTTAGATATTGATTAAGAGAGAATTTCTGTTTCCATTGCATATTTCGACGTTTTAGCCAGATTAGAGCGGTTTACGAATTCAGAAATATAAACGGAAATTCAGGAACACTTTAGTTAATTCTAAAGAAAACACATTGATTTTCATCATTTGAGTTTGGAAACATCGTTCTCATATGCCTTTTTAATTTTCAAAATAATTCGCAACCTCGCTCTATTATTTGAAGTAAAAATCCTCGAATTTGGTATTATAGTGACTTTTTTCACGTTTTTCATGTTGGGTGATTTTAGGTAAAAATATTCGAATTTACTAATATTTTGATACTACTTCATGTTGTCTCTCTATTTGTGATTTGGCCTACAAATCTCAGAATTACACATAATATTGCGTTTTTAAGCAAGTTTTCTTGCATTGTGCCTTGTACATAAAATCAGCGAATTTAGCAATATTTTGGGGGTTTTCATCCTTGTTTCCTTTATGAGATATCATCCACGATTTAGGCAATATTTGGCCGTTTTTCCAAGTTTTCAAGCATTTTCGGTTTATTGCTTTAATTCATTAAATTTACGATAAATATGACGCAAACACGTAATGAATTGCAAATTACCCTTAAATACTTGATTTTCAATCAACTATTTGTACCTCGTTAAAATAGTGAGTCAGATATTGATTAGGAGAGATTTTCTGTTGTTATTGCATATTTCGTCGTTTCAACCGGATTAGTGCAGTTTAACGAGTACCTTTTCTCTCAGTAATATAAACGGAAATTCAGGAACATTTTAGTTAATTCTAATGAAAAGACATTGATTTTTTATCATTTGAGTTGGAAAACGCCGTATCATATGATCAAAATAACACGAAACATTGCTTAATGATTTGAAGCAAAAATCCACGTAATTGGTAATGTTGTGACTTTTTTCACGTTTTCATGTGACAACATGAAAACATTTAAGGTAGTAATATTCGAATTTACTAATATTTTGATACAACCTCATGTTTTCTCGCGAAATGTGATTTAACTTAAAAATCTAAGAATTTAGCATAATATTGCGTTTTTAAGCAAGTTTTCTTGTATTTCATTTGTACTAATAACAATGGAATTTAGCAATATTTTCACGTTTATCATCCTTTTTTCCTTTATAAGACTTAAACGAAATATCAACGATTTAGGAAATTATTTGCCGTTTTTCAACGATTTTAAGCATTTTTGGTTTATTGTCATTAATGCATTAAAAATACGATAAATATGATGCAAACACATAATTAATTGCAAATTACCCTTAAGCAAGTTTTCTTGCATTTTGTTTCGTACGAAAAATCATCAAATTTAGGAATATTTTGACGTTTATCATCTCTTTTTCCTTTATGTGATTTAAACAAAATATCATCGAATTAGGCAATATTTAGCCGTTTTTCCACGTTTTTGTGATTTTTCAGTTTATTGGTATTAATTCATTATATATACGATAAAAATGATGCAAACACATAATTGATTAGATAATAACCTTAAATACTCCATTTTGAATCAACTATTTGTTTCTCGTTAAAATACTGAGTAAGATATTGAAAAGGGAAGAAGTTCTGTTTTTATTGCATATATCAACGTTTCACCCGGAATAGAGCGGTTTTCGTGTACATCTTCCATCGGTAATATAAACGGAAAATCAGGAACATTTTAGTTAATTCTAATGAAAACACATTGTTTTTTACCATTTGTATTGGAAACAACATTGTCATATGTCTTTTCTTGGATGTAAATAATACGAAACCTCGCTCTATGATATGAAGTTAAAATCCTCAAATATGGTTAAATAGTGACTTTTTTCACGTTTTTCATGTAGTTTGATAATACGTAAATATATTCATTTTTACCAATATTTCGATACTATTTCATGTAGTATCACGATATGTGATTTGGCCTTCAAATCTCAGAATTTCGCATAATATTGCATTTTAAGCAAGTTTTCTTGCATTTTGTTTCGTACGAAAGATCATCAAATTTAGGAATATTTTGACGTTTATCATGCCCTTTTCCTTTAGGTGATTTAAACATAATATCATCGAATTAGGCAATATTTTGCAGTTTTCCACGTTTTTGTGAATTTTCAGTTTATTGTTATTAATTCATTATTGAAAAACGGCAAATCATTATCTAAATCGTTGATATTTGGTTGATGTCTCATAAAGGAAAAAAGGATGATAACCGTGAAAATATTGCTATATTAGATGATTATTAGTACAAATATAATGCCAGAAAACTTGCTTAAAAACGCAGTATTATGCTAAATTCTTAGAATTATAGGCTAAATCACATTTCGCGAGAAAATATGAGGTTGTATCAAAATATTAGTAAATTCGAATATTACTACCATAAATGACACATGTTTTCATATGAAAACGTGAAAAAAGTCACAACATAACCAATTACCTGGATTTTTGCTTGAAATCATTAAGCGAGGTTACGTGTTATTTTAATCATATGAAAAGGCGTTTTCCAATTCATATGATAAAAATCAATATCTTTTCATTAAAATTAACTAAAATGTTCCTGAATTTCAGTTTATATTACTGAAAGAAGAGGCACTCGTAAAACAGCTGAAACGTCGAAATATGCAATAAAAACAGAATATCTCTCCTAATCAATATCTGACTCACTATTTTAACGAGGTACAAATAGTTGATTGAAAATCAAGTATTTAAGGGTAATTTGCAATTAATTACGTGTTTGTGTCATATTTATCGTAAATTTAATGAATTAAAGGCAATAAACCGAAAATGCTTGAAAACGTGGAAAAACGGCCAAATATTGCCTAAATCGTGGATATCTCATAAAGGAAACAAGGACGAAAAACCTCAAAATATTGCTAAATTCACTGATTTTATGTACAAGGCACAATGCAAGAAAACTTGCTTAAAAACGCAATATTATGTGTAATTCTGAGATTTGTAGGCCAAATCACAAATAGAGAGACAACATGAAGTAGTATCAAAATATTAGTAATTTCAAACATTTTTGCCTAAAATCACCCTAAATGAAAAACGTGAAAAAAGTCACTATAATACCAAATTCAAGGATTTTTACTTCAAATCATAGAGCGAGGTTGCGTATTATTTTTATAATTAAAAAGGCATATGAAAACGATGTTTTCAATTTAAATGATAAAAATCAATGTGTTCTCATTAGATTTAACTAAAATGTTCCTCAATTTCTGTTTATATTGCTGAAAGAAGAGGTACTCATAAAACTGCTTTACTCCGGCTGAAACGTCGAAATATGCAATAAAAACAGAAAATCTCTCTTAATCAATATCTTACTCACTGTTTTAACGAGTTGATTGAAAATCTTGTATTTAAGGTAAATTTGCAATTATTTACGTGTTTGCATCATAACATGAGGGATGTGTTTGCATCATCTTGCTCAGTATTTTAACGAGAAACAAATAGTTGATTGAAAATTAAGTATTTAAGGTTATTTTCTAATCAGTTATGTGTTTGCATCATTTTTATCGTATATTTAATGAATTAAGACCAATAAACTGAAAATTCACAGAAACGTGAAAAAACGGCAAAATATTGCCTAAATGCAAAATTTGCGAAATTCTCTTATTTGAAGGCCAAATCACATATCGTGAGAAAACATGAAGTAGTATCGAAATATTCGTAAAACGAATATATTTACGTAATGTCACACAACATGAAAAACGTGAAAAAAAATCGCTATTTTACCAAATTTGAGGATTTTAACTTCAAATCATAAAGCGAGGTTTCGTATTATTTAGATTCTAGAAAAGACATATAAAGATGTTGTTTCCAATACAAATGATAAAAATCCATGTGTTTTTATTAAAATACTCTAAAATGTTCCTGATTTTCCGTTTATATTACCGATGGAAGATGTACACGTAAAACCGCTCTAATCCGGCTGAAACGTCGATATATGCAATAAAATCATTACTTCTCGCTTTTTCAATATCTTACTCAGTATTTTAACGAGAAACAAATAGTTGATTGAAAATGAAATATTTAATGTTAATTTCTAATCCATTATGTGTTTGCATAATTTTTATCGTATATATATTGAATTAATAACAATAAACTGAAAATTCACAAAAACGAGGAAAAACGGCAAAATATTGCCTAATTCGATGATATTTTGTTTAAATCACATAAAGGAAAAGGGGGATAAAACGTCAAATATTTCTAAATTCAATGATTTTTAGTACAAAACAAAAAGCAACAAAACTTGCTTAAAAATGCAATATTATGCGAAATTCTCAGACTTAAGGCCAAATCACATATCGTGAGAAAACAAGAAGTAGTATCGAATTATTGGTAAAAAGAATATATTTACGTACAATCACACTACATGAAAAACGTGAAAAAAAATCGCTATATTACCAAATTTGAGGATTTTAACTTCAAATCATAAAGCGAGGTTTCGTATTATTTAGATCCTAGAAAAGATATATAAAGATGTTGTTTCCAATACAAATGATAAAAATCAATGTGTTTTCATTACCTCACTTGAGGTAATCACATTATATCACATGAGGTAATTACCTCACTTTCATCCCTCACTTGAGCCTCTGCATCACCCTCTTGAACTCCTGCATCCCTCTCATGAGCCTCTGCATCCCTAACTTGAGCCTTTGCATCACTCTCTTAAGACTCCTTAAGCTTACGAGAGTGATGCAGAGGCTCAAGAGAGGGAGGCAGAGGCTTAACAGAGTGATGCAAAGGCACAAGGGAGGGATGCAGAGGCTCATGAGAGGGATGCAGGAGTTCAAGAGAGGGATGCAGAGGCTCAAGAAAGAGATGCAGAGGCTTAAGAAAGTAATGAAGAGGCTCAAAATAGGGATGCAGAGGCTTAAGTGGGTGATGCAGAGGCTCAAGAGGGTGAGGCAGAGGCTCAAGAGAGGGATGTAGAGGCTCAAGCGAGTGATGCAGAAGCTCAATAGAGTGATGCAGAGGCTTAAGAGAGTGATGCAGAGGCTTAATAGAGGGGATACAGAGGCTCAAGAGAGTGATGCAGAGGATGAAGAGAGTGATGCAGAGGCTTAAGAGAGGGATGCAGAGGTTCAAGAGAGGGATGCAGAGGGTTAAGACAGGGATGCAGGGGCTCAAGAGAGGGATGCAGAGGCTCAAGAGAAGGTATCAGAGGCTCTTGAGAGTGATGCAGAGGCTGAAGAGAAGGATGCAGAGGCTTAAGAGAGTGTTCCAAAGGCTCAAGAGAGGGATGCAGAGGCTCATGAGTGGGATGCCTTAGTTCAAGAGAGGGATGCAGAGGCTCAAGAGAGTGATGCAGAGGCTTAAGAGAGGGATGCAGAGGCTCAAGAGAGTGATGCAGAGGCTTAAGAGAATGATGCAGAGGCTCAAGAGAGTGCTGCAGAGTCTCAAGAGAGGGATGCTGAGGCTCCAGAGAGGGATGCAGAGGCTAAAGAGAGTGATGCAGAGGCTGAAGAGAGAGATGCAGACTCTTAAGAGAGTGATGCAGAGGCTCAAGAGAGTAATGCAGAGGCTGAAGAGAATGATGTAGAGGCTTAAGAGAGGGATGCGGAGCCTCAAGAGAATGAATCAGAGGCTCACGAGAGTGATGCAGAGGATCAAGAGAGGGATGCAGAGGCTTAAGAGAGTGATGAAGAGGCTCAAGAGAGTGATGCAGATGCTCTAGAGAGTGATGTAGAGGCTCAAGAGAGTGATGCACAGGCTCATGAGAGTGATGCAGAGGATCAAGAGAGTGACGCAGAGGCTCAAGAGAGTGATGCAGAGGATCAAGAGAGGGAAGCAGAGTCTTAAGAGAGTGATGCAGAGGGCGAAGAGAGTGATGCAGAGGCTGAAGAGAGTGTTGCAGAGGCTCAAGATAGAGATGCAGAGGCTCAAGAGAGTGATGCAGAGGCTAAAAAGATTTATGCAGAGGCTAAAGAGAGTGATGCAGAGGCTTACTAGAGTGATGCCGAGGATCAAGAGAGGGATGCAGAGGCTTAAGTGAGTGATGCAGAGGCTGAGGAGTGTTGCAGAGGCTTAAGAGAGATATGCAGAGGCTCAAGAGAGTGATGTAGAGGCTCGAGAGAGTGATACAGAGGCTCAAAAGAGTGATGAAGAGGCTCAAGAGAGTGATGCAGAGGCTCAAGAGAGTGATGCAGAGGATTGAGAGAGGGATGCACAGGCTCAAAAGAGTGATGCAGAGGCTCAAGAGAGTGATGCAGAGGCTAAAGAGAGTGAGGCAGAGGCTCAAGAGAGTGATGCAGAGGCACAAGAGAGGGATGCAGAGTTTTAAGAGAGTGATGCAGAGGCTCAAGAGAGTGATGCAGAGGCTTAGGAGAGGGATGACGAGGCTCAAAAGAGTGATGAAGAGGCTCAAGAGAAGGATGTAGAGGCTCAAGAGAGTGATGCAAAGGCTCAAGAGAGTGATGCAGAGGCCTAGGAGAATGATGCAGAGGCTCATGAGAGGGATGCAGAGGCTCAAGAGAGTGATGCAGAGGCTTAGGAGAGTAATGCAGAGGCTTAAGAGAGGGATGCAGGGGCTCATGAGAGGGATGCAAAGGCTTAAGAGGGTGATGCAAAGGCTCAAAAGAGGGATGCAGAGGCTCATGAGAGGGATGCAGTGGCTCAAGCGAGTGATGCAGATGCTTAAGAGGGTGATGCAAAGGCTCTAGAGTGGGATGCAGAGGCTCATGAGAGAGATGCAGGAGTTCAAGAGAGTGATGCGGAGGCTCAAGAGAGGGATGCAGAGGCTCAAGAGAGGGATGCAGGGGCTCAAGAGAGGGATGCAGAGGTTCAAGCGAGGGATGCAGAGGCTCAAGAGAGGGACGCAGAGGCTCAAGAGAAGAATGCAGAGGCTCAAGTGAGGGATGCAGAGGCACAAGAGAGGGATGCAGAGGCTCTTGCGAGTGATGCAGAGGCTCAAGAGAGGGATGCAGAGGCTCATGAGAGGGACGCAGAGGCTCAAGAGAAGGATGCAGAGGCTCAAGTGAGGGATGCAGAGGCACAAGAGAGGAATGCAGAGGCACAAGAGAGGGATGCAGAGGATCAAGAGAGTGATGCAGAGGCTCGAGAGAGTGATGCAGAGGATCAAGAGAGGGATTCAGAGGCTCAAGAGAGGGATTCAAAGGCTTAGGAGAGTGATGCAGAGGCTGAAGAGGGTGTTGCAGAGGCTCAAGAAAGGGATGCAGAGGCTCAAGAGAGTGATGCAGAGACTCAAGAGAGTTATGCAGAGGCTCAAGAGAGTGATGCAGAGGCTTAGGAGAGTGATACAGAGGCTCAAGGGAGGGATGCAGAGGCTTAGTAGAGTGATGCAAAGGCAAAAGAGAGGGATGCAGAGGATCATGTGAGGGATGCAGGAGTTCAAGAGAGGGATGCAGAGGCTCAAGAAAGGGATGCAGAGGCTTGAGAAAGTGATGCAGAGGCTCAAAATAGGGATGCAGAGGCTTAAGAGGGTGAAGAAGAGGCTGAAGAGAGTGATGCAGAGGCTCAAGAGAGGGATGCAGGGGCCCAAGAGAGTGTTGCAGATGCTCAGGTGAGGAATGCAGAGGATGAAGAGAGTGATGCATTGGCTCGAGAGAGTGATGCAGAGGCTCAAGAGAGGGATTCAGAGGCTCAAAAGAGGGATTCAGAGGCTTAAGAGAGTGATGCAGAGGCTGAAGAGAATGTTGAAGAGGCTCAAGAGAGGGATGCAGAAGCTCAAGAGAGTGACGCAGAGACTCAAGAGAGTTAATGCAGAGGCTCAAGAGAATGATGCATAGGCTTACAAGAGTGGTGCAGAGGCTCAAGTGAGGGATGTAGAGGCTCAAGAGAGTGATGCGTAAGCTCAAGAGAGTGATACAGGAACACTGCATTTGTTATTGGTCTCGTCAGCTTTGTTTCTGTGAGAGCTATTATGTCTGGGTTTTCCTCTAGTACCCATTCTCCAAGTTCATTTGCTTTATTTGTAATTCCGTCTATGTTTGTGTACATTGCCTTGAAGCTCACTTTCCTCTGTCCCTTCTCAAATCTCCTCCTTGGTGAATGTTCTGCTGGTGGAGGAGAAACAAATAGATGATTGAAAATGAAGTATTTAAGGTTATTATCTAATCAATTATGTGTTTGCATCATTTTTATCGTATATATAATGAATTAATACCCATAGAATGAAAATTCACAAAAACGTGGAAAAACGGCAAAATATTGCCTAATTCGATGATATTTTGTTTAAATCACATAAAGGAAAAAGAGATGATAAACGTCAAAATATTGCTAAATTCGATGATTTTTCGTACGAAACAAAATACAAGAAAACTTGCTTAAAATGCAATATTATGCGAAATTCTGAGATTTGAAGGCCAAATCACATATCGTGATACTACATGAAATAGTTTCGAAATATTGGTAAAAATGAATATATTTACGTAATATCAAACTCCATGATTAACGTGATAAAGTCACTATTTTACCATATTTGAGGATTTTAACTTCAAATCATAGAGCGAGGTTTCGTATTATTAAGATCAAAGAAAAGACATATGACAATGTTGTTTCCAATACAAATGATAAAAAACAATGTGTTTTCATTAGAATTAACTAAAATGATTTTGATTTTCCGTTTATATTACCGATGGAAGATGTACACGTAAAACCGCTCTAATCCGGCTGAAACGTCGATATATGCAATAAAAACCGAACTTCTCCCCTTTTCAATATCTTACTCAGTATTTTAACGAGAAACAAATGGTTGATTGAAAATGAAGTATTTAAGGTTAATTTCTAATCAATTATGTGTTTGCATCATTTTTATCGTATATTTATATTCGCAGTTTAAATTACGAATTTTATACCGAAAATAAGCCAATTACTGAGAGCGGCGATGGGTCACAGTTTGCCCAAACCCACCCTGCAGTTTTGAAAATATCCCAAACATCCCAAATTCGACTCTTGAACCATATTTTGGAGCTAAATTCTGGCTCCCTGCACGTATTCCCATTTTGAAATTACAACTTTTAATACCGAAAATATGCCAATTACTGAAAGCGTCGATGGGTCACATTTTGCCCAAACCCCTCTGCAGTTTTCGAAATATCCCAAACATCCCAAATTCGACGCTTGAACCATATTTTGGAGCCAAATTCTGGATCTCTGCACGTATTCGCAGTATGAAATTACGACTTTTTATACCGAAAATATGGCAGTTACTGAAAGCGGCGATGGATGACATTTTGCCCGAGCCCTCTCTGCAGTTATCAAAATATCCCAAACGTCCCAAATTCGACGCTTGAGCCATATTTTGGAGCCAGATTCTGGCTCTCGGCACGTTTTTGCAGTTTGAAATTACGAATTTTATACCGAAAATATGCCAATTACTGAGAGCGGCGATGGGTCACAATTTGCCCAAATTCACCCTGCAGTTTTGAAAATATCTCAAACATCCCAAATTCGACTCTTGAGCCATATATTGGAACCAAACTCTGTCTCACTGCACGTATTCGCAGTTTGAAATTACGACTTTTTATACCAAAATATGCCAATTACTGAACGCCCCGATGAGTCACATTTTGCCCAAACCCTCCCTGTAGTTTTCAAAATATCATAAACATCCCAAATTTGACGCTTGAGCAATATTTTGGAGCCAAATTCTCGCTATCTGCACGTATTCGCAGTTTGAAATTACGACTTTTTATACCGAATATATGCCAATTACTGTGATCAGCGATGTGTCACATTTTGCCCAAACCCTCCCTGCAGTTTTAAAAATATCACAAACATCCCAAATTCGACGCTTGAACCATATTTTCGAGCCAAATTCTGGCTTTCTGCACGTTTTCGCAGTTTGAAATTACGACTTTTTATACAGAAAAAATGCCAATTACTGAAAGCAGCGATGGATCACATTTTGCCCAAATCCTCCTTGCAGTTTACAAAATATCCAAAAACATCCCAAATTCGACGCTTGGGCCATATTAAGGAGCCAAATTATTGCTCTCTGCATGTATTCGCAGTTTGAAACTACGAATTTTATACCGAAAATATCCCAATTACTGAGAGCGGCGATTGGTCACTGTTTGCCCAAACCCACCCTGCAGTTTTGAAAATATCCAAAACCTCCCAAATTCGACGCTTGAACCAAACTTTGGAGCCAAGTTCTGGCTCTCTGCACGTATTCGCAGTTTGAAATTACGAATTTTTATACCAAAATATGCCAATTACTTAACGCGCCAATGAGTCACATTTTGCCCAAACCCTCCCTGCAGTTTTAAAAATATCCAAAACATCCCAAATTTGACGCTTGAGCAATATTTTGGAGCAAAATTCTCGCTCTCTGCACGTATTCGCAGTTTGAAATTATGACTTTTTATACCGCATATATGCCAATTACTGGGATCAGCGATGGGTCACATTTTGCCCAAACCCTCCCTGCAGTTTTAAAAATATCACAAACATCCCAAATTCGACTCTTGAACCATATTTTGGAGCCAAATTTTGGCTCTCTGCACGTATTCGCAGTTTGAAATTACGACTTTTTATACAGAAAAAATGCCAATTACTGAAAGCGGTGATGGTTCACATTTTGCCCAAAACCTTCCTGAAGTTTTCAAAATATCCAAAACATCCCAAATTCGACGCTTGGGCCATATTAAGGAGCCAAATTCTGGCTCTCTGCTTGTATTCACAGTTTGGAATTACGACTTTTTATACCGAAAATATGCCAATTACTGAACGCGCCGATGAGTCACATTTTGCCAAACCCTCCCTGCAGTTTTCAAAATATCCCAAACATCCCAAATTCAACTACTGAGCAATATTTTTTAGCCAAATTCTGGCTCTCTGCACGTATTCGCAGTTTGAAATTACGACTTTTTATACCGAATATATGCCAATTACTGGGATCAGCGATGGGTCACATTTTGCCCAAACCCTCCCTGCAGTTTTAAAAATATCACAAACATCCCAAGTTCGACGCTTGAGCCATATTTTGGCGTCAAATTCTGGCTTTGTGCACGTATTCGCAGTTTGAAATTACGACTTTTTATACCGAATATATGCGAATTACTGGGATCAGCGATGGGTCACATTTTGCCCAAACCATCCCTGCAGTTTTAAAAATATCCCAAACGTCCCAAATTCGACGCTTGAGCCATATTTTGGAGCTAAATTCTGGCTCTCGGCACGTTTTCGCAGTGTGAAATTACGAATTTTATACCGAAAAGATGCCAATTACTGAGAACAGCGATGGGTCACAGTTTGCCCAAATTCACCCTGCAGTTTTGAAAATATCTCAAACATCCCAAATTCGACTCTTGAGCCATATTTTGGAACCAAACTCTGGCTCTCTGCACTTATTCGCAGTTTGAAATTACGACTTTTTATATTTAATATATGCCAATTCCTGGAATCAGCGATGGGTCACATTTTGCCCAAACCCTCATTGCAGTTTTAAAAAAATCAGAAACATCCCAAATTCGACTCTTGAACCATATTTTGGAGCCAAATTTTGGCTCTCTGCACGTATTCGCAGTTTGAAATTACGACTTTTTATACAGAAAAAATGCAAATTACTGAAAGCGGCGATGGATCACATTTTGCGCAAAACCTCCCTGAAGTTTTCAAAATTTCCCAAACATCCCAAATTCGACGCTTGGGCCATATTAAGGACCCAAATTCTGGCTCTCTGCATGTATTCGCAGTTTGAAGTTACGAATTTTATACCGAAAATATGCCAATTACTGAGAGCGGCGATGGGTCACAGTTTGCCCAAACCCACCCTGCAGTTTTGAAAATATCCCAAACATCCCAAGTTCGACGCTTGAGCCATATTTTGAGGCCAAATTCTGGCTCTCTGCACGTATTCGCAGTTTGAAATTACGACATTTTATATCGAAAATATGCCAATTACTGAAGGCGCCGATGAGTCACATTATGCACAAACCCTCCCTGTAGTTTTCAAAATATCCCAAACATCCCAAATTCGACTATTGAGCAATATTTTGGAGCCAAATTCTGGCTCTTTTCACTTATTCGCAGTTTAAAATTACGACTTTTTGTACCGAAAATATACCAATTACTGAAAGCGTCAATGGGTCACATTTTGTCCAAACCCCTCTGCAGTTTTGGAAATATCCCAAACATCCCAAACACGACCCTTGAGGAATATTTTGGAGCCAATTTCTGGCTCTCTGCACGTATTCGCAGTATGAAATTACGACTTTTTATACCGAAAATATGCCAGTTACATAAAGCGGCGATGGATGACATTTTGCCCGAGCCCTCTCTGCAGTTTTCTAAATATCCTAAACGTCCCAAATTCGACGCTTGAGCCATATTTTGGAGCCAAATTCTGGCTCTCAGCACGTTTTTGCAGTTTGAAATTACGAATTTTATACCGAAAATATGCCAATTACTGAGAGCAGCAATGGGTCACAGTTTGCCCAAATTCACCCTGCAGTTTTGAAAATATCTCAAACATCCCAAATTCGACTTTTGAGCCATATTTTGGAACCAAACTCTGGCTCTCTGCACGTATTCGCAGTTTGAAATTACGACTTTTTATACAGAAAAAATGCCAATTACTGAAAGCAACGATGGATCAAATTTTGCCCAAAACCTCCCTGAAGTTTTCAAAATATCCCAAACATCCCAAATTCGACGCTTGGGCAATATTAAGGAGCCAAATTCTGGCTCTCTGCATGTTTTCGCAGTTTGAAATTACGAATTTTATACCGAAAATATGCCAATTACTGAGAGCGGCGATGGGCCACAGTTGGCCCAAACCCATCCTGCAGTTTTGAAAATATCCTAAACATCCCATGTTCGACGCTTGAGCCATGTTTTGGCTCCAAATTCTGGCTCTCTGCACGATATTCGCAGTTTGAAATTACGACTTTTTATATCGAAAATATGCCAATTACTGAACGCGCCGATGAGTCACATTTTGCCCAAACCCTCCCTGCAGTTTTCATAATATCCCAAACATCCCAAATTCGACTATTGAGCAATATTTTGGAGCCAAATTCTGGCTCTCTGCACGTATTCGCAGTTTGAAATTACGACTTTTTATACCGAATATATGCCAATTACTGGGATCAGCGATGGGTCACGTTTTGTCCAAACCCTCCCGGCAGTTTTCAAAATATCACAAACATCCCAAATTTTACGCTTGAGCAATATTTTGGAGCCAAATTCTGGCTCTTTGCACTTATTCGCAGTTTGAAATTACGACTTTTTATACCAAAATATGCCAATTACTTAACGCCCTGATGAGTCACATTTTGCCCAAACCCTCCCTGCAGTTTTCAAAATATCCCAAACATCCCAAATTTGACGCTTGAGCAATATTTTGGAGCCAAGTTCTGGCTCTCTGCACGTATTCGCTTTTTGAAATTACGAATTATTATACCGAAAATATGCCAATTACTTAGCGCGCCGATAAGTCACATTTTGCCCAAGTCCTCCCTGCAGTTTTCAAAATATCTCAAACATCCCAAATTCGACACTTGAACCATATTTTGAAGCCAAATTCTTGCTCTCTGCACGTATTTGCAGTTTGAAATTACTACTTTTTATACCGAAAATATGCCAAATACTGAAAGCAGCGATGGATCACATTTTGGCCAAACCCCCCCTGCAGTTTCAAAAATATCCCAAACATCCCAAATACGACCCTTGAAGCATAACTTGGAGTCAAATTCTGGCTTTCTGCACGTATTCGCAGTATGAAATTACGACTTTTTATACCGAATATATGCCAGTTACTGAAAGCAGCGATGGATCACATTTTGCCCAAGACCTCCCTGCAATTTTTAAAATATCCCAAACGCCCCAAATTCGACGCTTGAGCCATATTTTGGAGCCAAATTCTCGCTCTCGGCACGTTTTCGCAGTTTGAAATTACGAAATTTATAACGAAAATATGCCAATTACTGAGAGCGGCGATGGGTCACAGATTGCCCAAATTCACCCTGCAGTTTTGAAAATATCTCAAACATCCGAAATTCGACTCTTGAGCCATATTTTGGAACCAAACTCTGGCTCTCTGCACATATTCGCAGTTTGAAATTTCGAATTTTATACCGAATATATGCCAATTACTGATATCAGCGATGGGTCACATTTTGCCCAAACCCTCCCTGCAGTTTAAAAAATATCAGAAACATCCCAAATTCGACTCTTGAACCATATTTTGGAGCCAAATTCTGGCTCTCTGCACGTATTCGCAGTTTGAAATTACGACTTTTTATACAGAAAAAATGCCAATTACTGAAAGCGGCGATGGATCACATTTTGCCCAAAACCTCCCTGAAGTTTTCAAAATATCCCAAACATCCCAAATTCGACGCTTGAGCCATATTAGGGAGCCAAATTCTGGCTTTCTTCATGTATTCGCAGTTTGAAATTACGAATTTTATACCAAAAATATGCCAATTACTGAGATCGGCGATGGGTCACAGTTTGCCCAAACCCACCATGCAGTTTTCAAAATATTTTTCAAATATTTTGAAAATAAAAGAAATAAAAAAGCAGTTTGAAATTACGACTTACGAAAATATGGTTCAAGAGTCGAATTTAGGATGTTTGTGATATTTTTAAAACTGCAGGGAGGGTTTTTGCAAAATGTGACACATCGCTGATCCCAGTAATTGGCATATATTCGGTATAAAAACTCGTAACTTCAAACTGCTAATTTTGAAATTTTGAAGCTCGGGCAAAATGTGACCCCTCGCCGCTTTCAGTAATTGGCATATTTTCGATATAAAAAGTTGTAATTTTAAACTGCGAATAAGTGCAGAGAGCCAGAATTTGGCTCCAAAATATGGTTCAAAGGTCGAAATTGGGATTTTTGGGATATTTTGAAAACTGCAGAGAGGGTTTCGGCAAAATGTGATCCATCGCCGCTTTCAGTAATTGGCATTTTTTCTGTATAAAAAGTCGTAATATCAAACTGCGAATACGTGCAGAGAGCCAGAATTTGGCTCCAAAACATGGTTCAAGCGTCGAATTTGGGATGTTTGTGATATTTTTAAAACTGCAGAGGGGTTGGGCAAAATGTGACCCATCGCTGATCCCAGTAATTGGCATATATTCGGTATAAAAAGTCGTAATTGCAAACTGCGAATACGTGCAGAGAGCCAGAGTTTGGTTCCAAAATATAGCTCAAGAGTCGAATTTGGGATGTTTGAGATATTTTTAAAACTGCAGGGTGAATTTGGGCAAACTGTGACCCATCGACGCTCTCAGTAATAGGCATATTTTCGGTATAAAATTCTTAATTTCAAACTGCGATAACGTGCCGAGAGCCAGAATTTGGCTCCTAAATATGGATCAAGCGGCGAATTTGGGACGTTTGGGATATTTTGAAAACTGCAGAGAGGTCTTAGGCAAAATGTGATCCATCGCCGCTGTCAGTAACTGGCATATTTTCGGTATAAAAAGTCGTAATTTCATACTGCGAATACGTGCAGAAAGCCAGAAATTGGCTCCAAAATTTTCTTCAAGGGTCGTATTTGGAATGTTTGGGATATTTCGAAAACTGCAGAGGGGTTTGGGCAAAATGTGACCCATCGCCGCTTACAGTAATTGGTATATTTTCGGTATAAAAAGTCGTAATGTCAAACTGCGAATACGTGCAGAGAGCGAGAATTTGGCTCCAAAATATGGTTCAAGCGTCGAATTTGGGATGTTTGTGATATTTTTAAAACTGCACGGAGGGTTTGGGCAAAATGTGACCCATCGTTGTTCCCAGTAATTGGCATATATTCGGTATAAAAAGTCGTAATTTCAAACTGCGAATACGTGCAGAGAGCCAGAATTTGGCTCCGAAATGTTGCTCAATAGTCGGATTTGGGATGTTTGGGATATTTTGAAAACTGCAGGGAGGGTTTAGGCAAAATATGACTCATCAGCGCTTCCAGTAATTGGCATATTTTCGGTATAAAAAGTCGTAATTTCAAACTTCGAATACATGCAGAGAGCCAGAATTTGGCGCCAAAATATGGCTCAAGCGTCGAACTTGGGATGTTTGGGATATTTTCAAAACTGCAAGGTGGGTTTGGGCAAACTGTGACCCATCGCCGCTCTCAGTAATTGGCATATTTTCGGTATAAAATTCGTAATTTCAAACTACGAATACATGAAGAGAGGCAGAATTTGGCTCCTTAATATGGCTCAAGCGTCGAATTTGCGGTGTTTGGGATATTTTGAAAACTTCAGGGAGGTTTTGGGCAAAATGTGATCCATCGCCGCTTTCAGTAATTGGCATTTTTTCTGTATAAAAAGTCGTAATTTCATACTGCGAATAAGTGCAGAAAGCCAGAATTTGACTCCAAGTTATACCTCAAGGGTGGTATTTGGGATGTTTGGGATATTTTTAAAACTACAGGGGGGTTTGGGCAAAATGTGACCCATCGCTGCTTTCAGTATTTTGCATATTTTCGGTATAAAAAGTATTAATTTCAAACTGCGAATACGTTCAGAGAGCCAGAATTTGGCTTCAAAATATGGTTCAAGTGTCGAATTTGGGATGTTTGCGATATTTTGAAAACTGCAGGGAGGACTTGGGCAAAATGTGACTCATCGGCACGCTCAGTAATTGGTATATTTTAGGTATAAAAAATCGTAATTTCAAAAAGCGATAACGTGCAGAGAGCCATAATTTGGCTACAAAATATAGTTCAAGCGTCGAATTTGGGATGTTCGTTATATTTTTAAAACTGCAGGGAGGGTTTGGGCAAAATGTGACCCATCGCTGATCCCAGGAATTGGCATATATTCGGTAAAAATGTCGTAATTTCAAACTGCGAATACATGCAGAGAGCGAGAATTTTGTTCCAAAATATTGCTCAAGCGTCAAATTTGGGATGTTTTGAATATTTTGAAAACTGCAGGGAGGGTTTGGGCAAAATGTGACTCATCGGCGCGTTCAGTAATTGGCATATTTTGGTATAAAAAGTCGTAATTTCAAACTGCGAATAGGTGCAGAGAGCCAGAATTTGGCTCCAAAATATGGTTCAAGTGTCTAATTTGGGATGTTTGGGATATTTTGAAAACTGCAGGGAGGACTTGGGCAAAATTTGACTCATCGGCGCGTTCAGTAATTGGCATATATTCGGTAAAAATGTCGTAATTTCAAACTGCGAAAACGTGCCGAGAGCCAGAATTTTGCTCCAAAATATGCCTCAAGTATCGATCTTGGGAAGTTTGGTATATTTTGTAAACTGCAAAGAGGGCTTCGGCAAAATGTCATCAATCACCGCTTTCAGTAACAGGCATATTTTCGGTATAAAAAGTCGTAAATTCATACGTCGAATACGTGCAGAGAGCCAGAAATTGTCTCCAAAATATGCCTCAGAGGTCGTATTTGGGATGTTTCGGATATTTTGAAAACTGAAGGGGAGTTTGGGCAAAATGTGACCCATCGCCGCTTTCAGTATTTGGCATTTTTTCAGTATAAAAAGTCGTAATTTCAAATTGCGAATACGTGCAGAGAGCCAGAATTTGGTTCCAAAATATGGTTCAAGGGTCGAATTTGGGATGTTTGGGATATTTTTAAAACTGCAGGGAGGTTTGGGCAAAATGTGACTCATCAGCGCGTTCAGTAATTGTCATATTTTAGGTATAAAAAGTCATAATTTCAAACTGCGAAGACGTGCAGAGAGCCAGAATTTGGTTCCAAAATATGCCTCAAGGGTCGTATTTGGGATGTTTGGATATTTTGAAAACTGCAGGGGGGTTTGGGCAAAATGTGACCCATCGCTGCTTTCAGTATTTGGCATATTTTCGGTATAAAATATCGTAATTTCAAACTGCGAGTACGTGCAGAGACAGACCTTGGCTCCAAAATATGGCTCAAGCGTCGAATTTGGGATGTTTGGGATATTTTCAAAACTGTAGGGTGGGTTTGGGCAAACTGTGACCCATCGTTACTCTCAGTAATTGGCATATTTTCGGTGTAAAATTCGAAATTTCAAACTGCGAATACATGCTGAAAACGAGAATTTGTCTCCTTAATATGGCCCAAGCGTCGAATTTGGGATGTTTGGGATATTTTGAAAACTGCAGGGAGGGTTTAGGCAAAATGTGATCCATTGTCGCTTTCAGTAATTGGCATTTTCTCTGTATAATAAGTCGTAATTTCAAACTGCGAATAGGTGCAGAGAGCCAGAATTTGGCTCCAAAATATGGTTCAAGCGTCGAATTTGGGATGTTTGTGATATTTTTAAAACTGCAGGGAGGGTTTGGGCAAAATGTGACTCATCGCCGCTTTCAGTATTTGGAATATTTTGGGTATAAAAAGTCGTAAGTTCAAACTACGAATACGTGCAGAGAGAAAGAATTTGGCTCAAAAATATTGTTCAAGCGTCGGGTTTGGAATGTTTGTGATATTTTTAAAACTGCAGGGACGGTTTGGGCAAAATGTGACCCTTCGCTGATCCCAGTAATTGGCATATATTCAGCATAAAAGGTCGTAATTTCAAACTGCGAATACGTTTAGAGAGCCAGAATTTGGCTCCAAAATATGCCTCAAGTGTCGAACTTGGGAAGTTTGGTATATTTTGTAAACTGCAAAGAGGGCTTCGGCAAAATGTCATCAATCACCGTTTTCAGTAACTGGCATATTTTCGGTATAAAAAGTCGTAATTTCATACGGCGAATACGTGCAGAGAGCCAGAAATTGTCTCCAAAATATGCCTCAGAGGTCGTATTTGGGATATTTGGGATATTTTGAAAACTGAAGGGGAGTTTGGGGAAAATGTGACCCATCGCCGCTTTCAGTATTTGGCATATTTTCAGTATAAAAAGTCGTAATTTCAAACTGCGAATACGTGGAGAGAGCCAGAAATTGGCTCCAAAATATGCCTCAAGGGTCGTATTTGGGATGTTTGAATATTTTGAAAACTGCAGGGGGGCTTGGGCAAAATGTGACCCATCGCTGCTTTCAGTATTTGGCATATTTTCGGTATAAAATATCGTAATTTCAAACTGCGAATACCTGCAGAGAGCCAGAACTTGGCTCCAAAATATGGCTCAAGCGTCGAATTTGGGATGTTTGGGATATTTTCAAAACTGTAGGGTGGGTTTGGGCAAACTGTGACCCATCGTTACTCTCAGTAATTGGCATATTTTCGGTGTAAAATTCGTAATTTCAAACTGCGAATACATGCAGAGAACCAGAATTTGTCTCCTTAATATGGCCCAAGCGATGAATTTGGGATGTTTGGGATATTTTGAAAACTGCAGGGAGGGTTTAGGCAAAATGTGATCCATCGCCGCTTTCAGTAATTGGCATTTTCTCTGTGTAAAAAGTCGTAATTTCAAACTGCGAATAGGTACAGAGAGCCAGAATTAGGCTCCAAAATATGGTTCAAGCGTCGAATTTGGGATGTTTGTGATATTTTTAAAACTGCAGGGAGGGTTTGGGCAAAATATGTCCCATCGCTGATCCCAGTAATTGGCATATATTCGGAATAAAAATTCGTAATTTCAAACTGCGAATACGTGCAGAGAGCCAGAATTTGGCTACAAAATATTGCTCAACGGTCGAATTTGGAATGTTTGGGATATTTTGAAAACTGCAGGGGGGGGTTTGGGCAAAATGTGACTCATCGCCGCTTTCAGTATTTGGCATATTTTGTGTATAAAAAGTCGTAATTTCAAACTGCGAATACGTGCAGAGAGAAAGAATTTGGCTCAAAAATATGGTTCAAGCGTCGAATTTGGGATGTTTGTGATATTTTTGAAACTGCAGGAACTGTTTGGGCAAAATGTGACCCTTCGCTGATCCCAGTAACTGGCATATATTCAGTATAAAAAGTCGTAATTTCAAACTGCGAATACGTGCAGAGAGCCAGAATTTGGCTCCAAAATACGCCTCAAGGGTCGTATTTGGGATGTTTGGGATATTTCGAAAACTGCAGGGGGGGGGTTTGGGCAAAATGTGACCCATAGCAGCTTTCAGTATTTTGCCTGTTTTCGGTATAAAAAGACGTAATTTCAAACTGCGAATACGTGCAGAGAGCCAGAATTTGGTTCCAAAATATGGTTCAAGGGTCGAATTTGGGATGTTTGGGAATTTTTGAAAACTGCAGGGAGGACTTGGGCAAAATGTGACACATCGGCGCGTTCAGGAATTGGCATAGTTTCGGTATAAAAATTCGTAATTTCAAACGGCGAATATGTGCAGAGAGCCAGAACTTGGCTCCAAAATATGGCTCAAGCGTCGAGTTTGGGATGTTTGGGATATTTTCAAAACTGCAGGGTGGGTTATGGCAAACTGTGACCCATCGCTGCTCTCAGTAATTGGAATATTTTCGTTATAAAATTCGTAATTCCAAACTGCGAAAACGTGCCGAGAGCCAGAATTTGGCTCCAAAATATGGCTCAAGCGTCGAATTTGGGACGTTTGGGATATTTTGAAAACTGCAGAGAGGGCTCGTGCAAAATGTGATCCATCGCCGCTTTCTGCGATCCATTCGCAGTTTGAAATTACGACTTTTTATACAGAAAAAATTCCAATTACTGAAAGCGGCGATGGATCACATTTTGTCCAAATCCTCCCTGCAGTTTTCAAAATATCCCAAACATCCCAAATTCGACGCTTGGGCCATATTAAGGAGCCAAATTCTGGCTCTCTGGATGTATTCGCAGATTGAAATTACAAATTTTATACCGAAAATATGCCAATTACTGAGAGCGGCGATGAGTCACTGTTTGCCCAAACCCACCCTGCAGTTTTGAAAATATCCCAAACATCCCAAATTCGACGCTTGAGCCATATTTTGGAGCCAAGTTCTGGCTCTCTGCACGTAATCGCTTTTTGAAATTACGAGTTTATATACCGAAAATATGCCAATTACTGAGCGCGACGATGAGTCAAATTTTGCCCAAGTCCTCCCTGCAGTTTTCAAAATATCCCAAACATCCCAAATTAGACACTTGAACCATATTTTGGAGCCAAATTCTGGCTCTCTGCACCTATTCGCAGTTTGAAATTACGACTTTTTATACCAAAATATGCCAATTACTGAACGCGCCGATGACTCACATTTTGCCCAAACCCTACCCGCAGTTTTCAAAATATCCAAAACATCCCAAATTTGACGCTTGAGCAATATTTTGGAACAAAATTCTCGCTCTCTGCACGTATTCGCTGTTTGAAATTGTGACTTTTTATACCGAATATATGCCAATTACTGGGATCAGCGATGGGTCACATTTTGCCCAAACCCTCCCTGCAGTTTTAAAAATATCACAAACATCCCAAATTCGACGCTTGAACCATATTTTGGTGCCAATTTCTGGCTCTCTGCACGTATTCGCAGTTTGATATTACGACTTTTTATACCGAAAATATGCCAGTTACTGAAAGCGGCGATGGATCACATTTTGCCCGAGCCCTCTCTGCAGTTTTCAAAATATCTCAAACATCCCAAATTCGACTCTTGAGCCATATTTTGGAACCAAACTCTGGCTCTCTGCACGTATTCGCAGTTTGAAATTACGACATTTTTACCGAATATATGCCAATTCCTGGGATCAGCGATGGGTCACATTTTGCCCAAACCCTCCCTGCAGTTTTAAAAATATAACGAACATCCCAAATTCGACGCTTGAACCATATTTTGTAGCCAAATTCTGGCTCTCTGCACGTTATCGCTTTTTGAAATTACGATTTTTTATACCTAAAATATGCCAATTACTGAGCGTGCCGATGAGTCACATTTTGCCCAAGTCCTCCCTGCAGTTTTCAAAATATCCCAAACATCCCAAATTCGACACTTGAACCATATTTTGAAGCCAAATTCTGGCTCGTATTAAATAATAATTAATAATAATTATATTTATCGTATTAAAAATACGATAAATATGATGCAAACACATAATTAATTGCAAATTACCCTTAAGTACTTTATTTACAGTCAACTATTTGTACCTCGTTAAAATAATGAGTTAGGTATTGATTAGGAAAGATTTTTTGTTGCCATTGCATATTTTTACGTTTCAGCCGGTTTAAAGCGGTTTAACGAGTGCCTCTTCCTACAGTAATATAAACGGAAATTCAGGAACATTTTAGTTAATTCTAAAGAAAACACATTGATTTTTATAATTTGAATTTGAAACAACGTTTTCATATGCCTTTTTAATGATCAAAATAATACGCAACCTCGCTCTATGATTTGATGTAAAAATCGTCAAATTTTGTATTTCTAGTGACTTTTTCACGTTTTTCATGTAGAGTAATTTTAGGTAAATATGTTCGATTTTACTAATATTTTGATACTACTTCATGTTGTCTCGCAAAAGGTAATTTAGCCTACAAATCTCAGAATTTCGCATAATATTGCGTTTTAAGCAATATTTATTGCGTTTTCATGCATTGTGCTTTGTACATAATATCATCGAATTTAGCAATATTTTGAGGTTTTTCATCCTTGTTTTCTTTAAGATTTAAACCAAATATCAACGATTTAGGCAATATTTTGCCATTTTTCCGCGTTTTCAAGCCTTTTCGGTTTATTGCCATTAATTCAATAAATTCACGATAAATATGATGCAAACACGTAATTAATTGCAAATTAAAATTAAATACTTGATTTTAAATCAACTATTTGTATCTCGTTAAAATAGTGAGTAAGATATTGATTAGGGGAGATTTTCTGTTTTTATTGCATATTTCGAAGTTTCAGCCGGAGTAAAGCAGTTTTATGAGTACCTCTTCTTACGATGATATAAACAGAAATTCAGGAACACTTTAGGTAATTCTATAGAAAACACATTGGTTTTTATCATTTGAATTGGAAACAACGTTTTCATATGCCTTTTTATTGATCAAAATAATACGCAACCTCGCTCTTTGATTCTACGTAAAAGTCCTCGAATATGGTATTATAGTGACTTTTTTCACGTTTTTCATGTTGAGTGATATCAGGTTAAAATGTTTGAATTTACTCATTTTTTGATACTGCTTCATGTTGTCCAAATATATGTGATTTGGCCTACAAATCTCAGAATTTCACATAATATGGCGTTTTTAAGCAAGTTTTCTTGCATTGTGCTTTGTACTTAAAATCATCGAATTTAGCAATATTTTGGGGTTTTTCATCCTTGTTTCCTGTATGAGATTTAAACCAAATATCAATGATTTATGCAATATTTTACCGTTTTCCACGTTTTCCAGCCTTTTCGGTTTACATCCATTAATTCATGAAATTTACGATAAATATGATGCACACACGTAATGAATTGCAAATTATCCTTAAATACATGATTCTCAATCAACTATTTGTACTTTGACTATTTCTTGAGCCTCTACATCCCTCTCTTAAGCCTCTACATCATTCTCTTGAGCCCATGCATCACTCTCTTGAGCCTCTGCATCACTCTCTTAAGCCTCTTCATCTCTCTCTTCAGCCTCTGCATCACTCTCTTGATCCTCTGCATCACTCTCTTGAGCCTCTGCATCATTCTCTTGAGCCTCTGCATCCCTCTCTTGAGCCTCTACATCATTATCTTGAGCCTCTGCATCCCTCTCTTGAGCCTTTGCATCACTCTCTTAAGCCTCTGCATCCCTCTCTTGAGCCTTTGCATCGTTCTCAAGTGCCTCTGCATCTTTCTCTTGTGCCTCTGCATCCCTCACTTGAGCCTCTGCATCCCTCTCTTGAGCCTCTGCATCCCACTCTTAAGCCTCTGCATCACTCATGAAAAGTCATAACTTCAAACTGCGAAAACGTGCCGAGAGGAAGAATTTGCCTCCAGAATATGGCTCAAGCGTCGAATTTGGGACTTTTGGGATATTTTGAAAACTGCAGAGAGGGCTTGGGCAAAATGTGATCCATCGCCGCTTTCAGTAACTGGCATATTTTCGGTATAAAAAGTCGTAATTTCATACTGCGAATACGTGCAGAGAGCCAGAAATTGGCTCCAAAATATTCTTCAAGGGTCGTATTTGGGATGTTTGGGATATTTCGAAAACGGCATAGGGGTTTGGGCAAAATGTGACCCATCGCCGCTTTCAGTAATTGGTATATTTTCGGTATAAAAAGTAGTAATTTCACACTGCGAATACGTTCAGAGAGCCAGAATTTGGCTCCAAAATATGGTTCAAGCGTCGAATTTGGGATGTTTGTGATATTTTTAAAACTGCAGGGAGTGTTTGGGCAAAATGTGACCCATCGCTGATCCCAGTAGTTGGTATATATTCGGTATAAAAATTCGTAATTTCAAACTGCGAATACGTTCCGAGAGCCAGAATTTGGCTCCAAAATATGGCTCAAGGGTCGAATTTGGGATGTTTGGGATATTTTAAAAACTGCAGGGGGGGTTTGGGCAAAATGTGACTCATCGCCGCTTTCAGTATTTGGCATATTGTCTGTATAAAAAGTCGTAATTTCAAACTGCGAATACGTGCAAAGAGCCAGAATTTGGCTACAAAATATGGTTCAAGCGTCGAATTTGGGACGTTTGGGATATTTTGAAAACTGCAGAGAGGGCTAGGGCAAAGTGTGATCCATCGCCGCTTTCAGTAACTGGCATATTTTCGGTATAAAAAGTCGTAATTTCATACTGCGAATACGTGCAGAGAGCCAGAAATTGGCTCCAAAATATTCTTTAAGGGTCGTATTTGGGATGTTTGGGATATTTCGAAAACTGCAGAGGGGTTTGGGCAAAATGTGACCCATCTCCGCTTTCAGTATTTGGTATATTTTCGGTATAAAAAGTCGTAATTTCAAACTGCGAATACGTGCAGAGAGCCAGAATTTCGCGCCAAAATATGGCTCAAGCGTCGAATTTGGGATGTTTAGGATATTTTCAAAACTGCAGGGTGGGTTTGGTCAAACTGTGACCCATCGCCGCTCTCAGTAATTGGCATATTTTCGGTATAAAATTCATAATTTCAAACTGCGAATACATGCAGAGAGCCAGAATTTGGCTCGTTAATATAGCCCAAGCGTCGAATTTGGAATGTTTGGGATATTTTGAAAACTGCAGAGAGGGTTTGGGCAAAATGTGATTCATCGCCGCTTTCAGTAATTGGCATTTTTTCTGTATAAAATATCGTAATTTCAAACTGCGAATACGTGCAGAGAGCCAGAATTTGGCTCCAAAATATGGATCAAGCGTCGAATTTGGGATGTTTGTGATATTTTTAAAACTGCAGGGAGGGTTTAGGCAAAAGTTGACCCATCGCTGATCCAAGTAATTGGCATATATTCGGTATAAAAAGTCATAATTTCAAACTGCGAATACGTGCAGAGAGCGAGAATTTTGCTCCAAAATATTGCTCAAGCGTCAAATTTAGGATGTTTTGGATATTTTGAAAATTGCAGGGAAGGTTTGGGCAAAATGTGACCCATCTCCGCTTTCAGTATTTGGTATATTTTCGGTATAAAAAGTCGTAATTTCAAACTGCGAATACGTGCAGAGAGAGAGAATTTGGCTCCAAAATATGGTTCAAGGGACGAATTTGGAATGTTTGGGATATTTTGAAAACTGCAGAGAGGGTTTGGGCAAAATGTGATCCATCGCCGCTTTCAGTAATTGGCATTTTTTCTGTATAAAAAGTCGTAATTTCAAACTGCGATTACGTGCAGAGAGCCAGAGTTTGGCTCCAAATCATAGCTCAAGAGTCGAAATTTGGATGTTTGAGATATTTTCAAAACTACTGGGTGAATTTGGGTAAACTGTGACCCATCGCCGCTCTCTGTAATTGGCATATTTTCGGTATAAAATTCGTAATTTCAAACTGCGAAAACGTGCCGAGAGCCAGAATTTGGCTCAAATATATGGCTCAAGGGTCGTATTTGGGGTGTTTTTGATGTTTTGAAAACTGCAGAGGGGTTTGGGCAAAATGTGACTCATCGGCGCGTTCAGTAATTGGCATATTTTCGGTATAAAAAGTCGTAATTTCAAACTGCGAATACGTGCAGAGAGCCAGAATTTCGCGCCAAAATATGGCTCAAGCGTCGAATTTGGGATGTTTAGGATATTTTCCAAACTGCAGGGTGGGTTTGGTCAAACTGTGACCCATCGCCGCTCTCAGTAATTGGCATATTTTCGGTATAAAATTCATAATTTCAAACTGCGAATACATGCAGAGAGCCAGAATTTGGCTCGTTAATATAGCCCAAGCGTCGAATTTGGAATGTTTGGGATATTTTGAAATCTGCAGAGAGGGTTTGGGCAAAACGTGATTCATCGCCGCTTTCAGTAATTGGCATTTTTTCTGTATAAAATATCGTAATTTCAAACTGCGAATACGTGCAGAGAGCCAGAATTTGGCTCCAAAATATGGTTCAAGCGTCGAATTTGGGATGTTTGTGATATTTTTAAAACTGCAGGGAGGGTTTAGGCAAAATGTGACCCATCGCTGATCCAAGTAATTGGCATATATTCGGTATAAAAAGTCATAATTTCAAACTACGAATACGTGCAGAGAGCGAGAATTTTGCTCCAAAATATTGCTCAAGCGTCAAATTTAGGATGTTTTGGATATTTTGAAAATTGCAGGGAAGGTTTGGGCAAAATGTGACTCATCGGCGCGTTCAGTAATTGGCATATTTTGGTATAAAACGTCGTAATTTCAAACTGCAAATACGTGCAGAGAGCCAAAATTTGGCTCCAAATTATGGTTAAAGCGTCGAATTTGGAATGTTTTAGATATTTTGAAAACTGCAGGGAGGACTTGGGCAAAATGTGACTCATCTGCGCGTTCAGTAATTGGCATATTTCCGTTATAAAAAGTCGTAATTTCAAACTGCGAATACGTGCAGAGAGCCAGAATTTGGCTCCAAATTATGGTTCAATAGTCGAATTTTGTATGTTTGGGATATGTTCTAAACTGCAGGGAGGGTTTGGGCAAACTGTGACATATCGCTGCTCTCAGATATTGAATATTTTCGGTATAAAATTCGTAATTTCAAACTGCGAATACGTGCAGAGAGCCAGAATTTGGCATCAAAATATGGCTCAAGCGTCGAATTTTGGACGTTTGGGATATTTTGAAAACTGCAGGGAGGGTTTGTGCAAAACGTGATCCATCGCTGCTTTCAGTAATTGGCATTTTTTCTGTATAAAAAGTCGTAATTTCAAACTGCGAATACGTGCAGAAAGCCAGAATTTGGCTCCAAATTATGGTTCAAGCGTCGAATTTGGGATGTTTGTGATATTTTTAAAACTGCAGGGAGGGATTGGGCAAAATGTAACCCATCGCTGATCCCATTAATTGCCATATATATGGTATAAAATGTCGTAATTTCAAACTGCGAATACGTGCAGAGAGCGAGAATTTTGCTCCAAAATATTGCTCAAGCGTCAAATTTGGGATGTTTGGGATATCACATAAATCACATAAAGGAAAAGGGGATGATAAACGTCAAAATATTGCTAAATTCGATGATTTTTCGTACGAAACAAAATGCAAGAAAACTTGCTTTAAATGCAATATTATGCGAAATTCTGAGATCTGAAGGCCAAATCACATATCGTGATACTACATGAAATAGTATCGAAATATTGGTAAAAATGAATATATTTACGTAATATCAAACTCCATGATTAACGTGAAAAAGTCACTGTTTTACCATATTTGAGGATTTTAACTTCAAATCATAGAGCGAGGTTTCGTATTATTTAGATCCAAGAAAAGACATATGACAATGCTGTTTCCAATACAAATGATAAAAAACAATGTGTTTTCATTAGAATTAACTAAAATGTTCTTCATTTTCCGTTTATATTACCGATGGAAGACGTACACGAAAACATCTCTATTCCGGCTGAAACGTCGGTATATGCAATAAAAACAGAACTTCTCCGCTTTTAAATATCCTACTCAGTATTTTAACGAGAAACAAATGGTTGATTGAAAATGAAGTATTTAAGATTAATTTCTAATCAATTATGTGTTTGCATCATTTTTATTGTTTATATAATGAATTAATAACAATAAACTGAAAATTCTCAAAAACGTGGAAAAACGGGAAAATGTTGCCAAATTCGATGATATTTTGTTTAAATTTTGGAGCCAAATTCTGGCTCTCGGCACGTTTTCGCAGTTTGAAATTACGAGTTTTATAACTAAAATATGCCAATTACTGAGAACGGCGATGGGTCACAGTTTGCCCAAACCCACCCTGCAGTTTTGAAAATTATCCAAACATCCCAAATTCGACGCTTGAGCCATATTTTGGAGCCAAGTTCTGGCTCTCTGCACGCATTCGCAGTTTGAAATTACGAATTTTTATACCGAAAATATGTCAATTACTGATCACGCCGATGAGTCACATTTTGCCCAAACCCTCCCTGCAGTTTTAAAAATATCCCAAACATCCAAAATTCGGCCCTAGAACCATATTTTGGAGCCAAATTCTGGCTCTCTGCACGTATTCGCAGTTTGAAATTACGACTTTTTATACTGAAAATATGCCAAATACTGAAAGCAGCGATGGGTTACATTTTGCCCAAACTTCCCTGCAGTTTTCAAAATATCCTAAACATCCCAAATACGACCTCTGAGGCATATTTTGGAGCCAAGTTCTGGCTCTCTGCACGTATTCGCACTCTGAAATTACGAATTTTTATACCGAACATATGCCAATTACTGAACGCGCCGATGTGTCACATTTTGCGCAAGTCCTCCCTGCAGTTTTCAAAAAATCCCAAACATCCCAAATTCGACCCTTGAACCATATTTTGGAGCCAAATTCTGGCTCTCTGCACGTATTCGCAGTTTGAAATTACAACTTTTTATACCGAAAATATGCCAATTACTGAACGCGCCGATGAGTCACATTTTGCCTAAACCCCCCCGTGCAGTTTTGAAAATATCTCAAACATCCCAAATTCGACCCTTGAGCCATATTTCGGAGCCAAATTCTCGCTCTCTACACGTATTCGCCGTTTGAAATTACGACTTTTTATACCGAAAATATGCCAAATACTGAGAGCGGCGATGAGTCACATTTTGCCCAAACCCTCCCGTGCAGTTTTCAAAATATCTCAAACATCCCAAATTTGACGCTTGATCAATATTTTGAAGCAAAATTCTCGCTCTCTGCACGAATTCGCAGTTTGAAATTACGAATTTTTATGAAATTACGACTTTTTATACCGAATATATGCCAATTACTGGGATCAGCGATGGGTCACATTTTGCCCAAACCCTCCCTGCAGTTTTAAAAATATCACAAACATCCCAAATTCCCCACTTGAACCATATTTTGGAGCCAAATTCTGGCTCTCTGCACGTATTCGCAGTTTGAAATTACGACTTTTTATACTGAAAATATGCCAAATACTTAAAGCAGCGATAGGTCACATTTTGCCCAAACTCCCCTGCAGTTTTCAAAATATCCCAAACATCCCAAATACGACCTCTGAGGCATATTTTGGAGCCAAGTTCTGGCTCTCAGCACGTATTCGCAGTTTGAAATTACGAATTTTTATTCCGAAAATATGCCAATTACTGTACGCGCCGATGTGTCACATTTTGCCCATGTCCCCCCTGCAGTTTTCAAAAAACCCCAAACATCCCAAATTCGACCCTTGAACCATATTTTGGAGCCAAATTCTGGCTCTCTGCACGTATTCGCAGTTTGAAATTGCGACTTTATCAAGCAAAATATGTAAATTACTGAACGCGCCGATCAGTCACATTTTTCCCAAACCCTCCCTGCAGTTTTCAAAATATCCCAAACATCCCAAATTTGACGCTTGATCAATATTTTGAAGCAAAATTCTCGCTCTCTGCACGTATTCGCAGTTTGAAATTACGACTTTTTAAACCGAATATATGCCAATTACTGGGATCAGCGATGGGTCACATTTTGAGGAAACCCTCCCTGCAGTTTTAAAAATATCACAATCATCCCAAATTCGACTATTGAGCCATATTTTGGAGCCAAATTCTGGCTCTCTGCACGTATTCGCAGTTTGAAATTACGACTTTTTATACCGAAAATACATACATTTTATATATATACTACATTTATATATATAATATATATATAATATATATTATATATATAATATATATATATAATATATATATAATATATATATGTAATATATACATTTTATACAGCTGCCCGAAACGCTGCGCGTGCTAGTGGCTTTACAAGACTGTAATTACCATATTTGTATCCTCACATTCCTTATGTACATTCTTGTATATGCATAAATAAATAAATAAATAAATAAATAAATAAAAAATATGCCAAATACTGAAAGCAGCGATGAGTCACATTTTTCCCAAACCCCCCCGTGCAGTTTTCAAAATATCCCAAACATCCCAAATTTGACGCTTGAGCAATATTTTGAAGCAAAATTCTCGCTCTCTGCACGAATTCGCAGTTTGAAATTACGTATTTTTATACCGAATATATGCCAATTACTGGGATCAGCGATGGGTCACATTTTGCCGAAACCCTCGCTGCAGTTTTAAAAATATCACAAACATCCCAAATTCGACGCTTGAACCATATGTTGGAGCCAAATTCTGGCTCTCTGCACGTATTCGCAGTTTGAAATTACGACATTTTATACCGAAATTATGCCATGGCTCTCTGCACGTATTCGCAGATTACGACTTTTTATACCGAAAATATGCCAGTTACTGAAAACGGCGATGGAGCACATTTTGCCCAAGCCCTCTCTGCAGTTTTCAAAATATCCCAAACGTCCCAAATTCGACGCTTGAACCATATTTTGGAGCCAAATTCTGGCTCTCGGCACGTTTTCGCAGTTTGAAATTACGACTTTTTATAACAAAATATGCCAATTACTGAACGCGCCGATGAGTCACATTTTGCCCAAACCCTCCCTGCAGTTTTCAAAATATCCCAAACATCCAAAATTCGACTATTGAGCAATACAAAATACGACTATGGAGCCAAATTATGGCTCTCTGCACGTATTCGCAGTTTGAAATTACGACTTTTTATACCGAATATATGCCAATTACTGGGATCAGCGATGGGTCACATTTTGGCCAAACACTCCCTGCAGTTCTAAAAATATCACAAACATCCCAAATTCGACGCTTGAACCATATTTTGGAGCCAAATTCTGGCTCTCTGCACGTATTCGCAGTTTGAAATTACGACTTTTTATACTGAAAATATGCCAAATACTTAAAGCAGCGATAGGTCACATTTTGCCCAAACTCCCCTGCAGTTTTCAAAATATCCCAAACATCCCAAATACGACCTCTGAGGCATATTTTGGAGCCAAGTTCTGGCTTTCAGCACGTATTCGCAGTTTGAAATTACGAATTTTTATTCCGAAAATATGCCAATTACTGTACGCGCCGATGTGTCACATTTTGCCCATGTCACCCCTGCAGTTTTCAAAAAACCCCAAACATCCCAAATTCGACCCTTGAACCATATTTTGGAGCCAAATTCTGGCTCTCTGCACGTATTCGCAGTTTGAAATTACGACTTTTTATACCGAAAATATGCAAAATACTGAAAGCGGCGATGGGTCACATTTTGCCCAAACCCCCCTGCAGTTTTCAAAATATCCCAAACATCCCAAACACGACCCTTGAGGCATATTTTGGAGCCAAATTCTGGCTCTCTGCACGTATTCGCAGTTTGAAATTACGAATTTTTATACTGAATATATGCCGATTACTATGATCAGCGAAGGGTCACATTTTGCCCAAACCGTCCCTGCAGTCTTAAAAATATCACAAACATCCCAAATTCGACGCTTGAACCATATTTTTGATCCAAATTCTTTCTCTCTGCACGTATTCGCAGTTTGAAATTACGACTTTTTATACCGAAAATATGCCAAATACTGAAAGCGGCGATGAGTCACATTTTGCCCAAACCCCCCCTGCAGTTTTCAAAATATCGCAAACATCCCAAATTAGACCTTTGAGCAATATTTTGGAGCCAAATTCTGGCTCTCTGCACGTATTCGCAGTTTGAAATTGCGACTTTATCAAGCAAAATATGTAAATTACTGAACGCGCCGATCAGTCACATTTTTCCCAAACCCTCCCTGCAGTTTTCAAAATATCCCAAACATCCCAAATTTGACGCTTGATCAATATTTTGAAGCAAAATTCTCGCTCTCTGCACGTATTCGCAGTTTGAAATTACGACTTTTTAAACCGAATATATGCCAATTACTGGGATCAGCGATGGGTCACATTTTGAGGAAACCCTCCCTGCAGTTTTAAAAATATCACAATCATCCCAAATTCGACTATTGAGCCATATTTTGGAGCCAAATTCTGGCTCTCTGCACGTATTCGCAGTTTGAAATTACGACTTTTTATACCGAAAATACATACATTTTATATATATACTACATTTATATATATAATATATATATAATATATATTATATATATAATATATATATATAATATATATATAATATATATATGTAATATATACATTTTATACAGCTGCCCGAAACGCTGCGCGTGCTAGTGTCTTTACAAGACTGTAATTACCATATTTGTATCCTCACATTCCTTATGTACATTCTTGTATATGCATAAATAAATAAATAAATAAATAAATAAATAAAAAATATGCCAAATACTGAAAGCGGCGATGAGTCACATTTTTCCCAAACCCCCCCGTGCAGTTTTCAAAATATCTCAAACATCCCAAATTCGACCCTTGAGCCATATTTTGGAGCCAAAGTCTTGCTCTCTACACGTATTCGCAGTTTGAAATTACTACTTTTTATATCGAAAATATGCCAAATATTGAAAGCAACGATGAGTCACATTTTGCACAAACCCCCCGTGCAGTTTTCAAAATATCTCAAACATCCCAAATTTGACGCTTGAGCAATATTTTGAAGCAAAATTCTCGCTCTCTGCACGAATTCGCAGTTTGAAATTACGACTTTTTATACCGAATATATGCCAATTACTGGGATCAGCGATGGGTCACATTTTGCCGAAACCCTCGCTGCAGTTTTAAAAATATCACAAACATCCCAAATTCGACGCTTGAACCATATGTTGGAGCCAAATTCTGGCTCTCTGCACGTATTCGCAGTTTGAAATTACTAATTTTATACCGAAAATATACCAATTACTGAAAGCGGCAATGGGTCACACTTTGCCCAAACCCCTCTGCAGTTTTCGAAATATCCCAAACATCCCAAATACGACCCTTGAAGAATATTTTGGAGCCAATTTCTGGCTCTCTGCACGTATTCGCAGTATGAAATTACGACTTTTTATACCGAAAATATGCCAGTTACTGAAAGCGGCGATGGATCACATTTTGCCCAAGCCCTCTCTGCAGTTTTCAAAATATCCCAAAAGTCCCAAATTCGACGCTTGAGCCATATTCTGGAGCCAAATTCTGCCTCTCGGCACGTTTTCGCTGTTTGAAATTACGAATTTTATACCGAAAATAAACTAATTACTGAGAGCGCGTGGGTCACAGTTTGCCCAAATTCACCCTGCAGTTTTGAAAATATCTCAAACATCCCAAATTCGACTCCTGAGCCATATTTTGGAACCAAACTGTAGCTCTCTGCACTTTGAAGCTCACTTTGCACTTTGACACAATTCGCAGTTTGAAACTACGACTTTTTATACCGAATATATGCCAATTACTGGGATCAGCGATGGGTCACATTTTGCGCAAACCCTCCCTGCAGTTTTAAAAATATCACAAACATCCCAAATTCGACGCTTGAACCATATTTTGTAGCCAAATTCTGTCTCTCTGCACGTATTCGCAGTTTGAAATTATGACTTTTCATGAGTGATGCAGAGGCTTAAGGGAGGGATGCAGAGGTTCAAGAGAGGGATGCAGAGACTCAAGAGAGGGATGCAGAGGCTCAAGAGAGGGATGCAGAGGCTCAAATGAGGGATGCAGAGGCACAAGAGAAAGATGCAGAGACACTTGAGAACGATGCAAAGGCTCAAGAGAGGGATGCAGACGCTTTAGAGAGTGATGCAAAGGCTCAAGAGAGGGATGCAGAGGCTCAAGAGAATGATGTAGAGGCTCAAGAGAGGGATGCAGAGGCTCAAGAGAATGATGCAGAGGCTCTAGAGAGTGATGCAGAGGATCAAGAGAGTGATGCAGAGGCTGAAGAGAGAGATGAAGAGGCTTAAGTTAGTGATGCAGAGGCTCAAGAGAGTGATGCAGGGGCTCAAGAGAATGATGTAGAGGCTTAAGAGAGTGATGTAGAAGCTCAAGAAATTGTCAAGGTACAAATAGTTGATTGAGAATCATGTATTTAAGGGTAATTTGCAATTCATTACGTGTGTGCATCATATTTATCGTAAATATCATGAGTTAATGGCTTTAAACCGAAAAGGCTGGAAAACGTGGAAAAACTGCAAAATATTGCATAAATCGTTGATATTTGGTTTAAATCTCATAAAGGAAACAAGGATGAAAAACCCCAAAATATTGCTAAATTCGATGATTTTAAGTACAAAGCACAATGCAAGAAAACTTGCTTAAAAACGCCATATTATGTGAAATTCTGAGATTTGTAGGCCAAATCACATATATTTGGACAACATGAAGCAGTATCAAAAAATGAGTAAATTAAAACATTTTAACCTGATATCACTCAACATGAAAAACGTGAAAAAAGTCACTATAATACCATAATCGAGGACTTTTACGTAGAATCAAAGAGCGAGGTTGCGTATTATTTTGATCAATAAAAAGGCATATGAAAACGTTGTTTCCAATTCAAATGATAAAAACCAATGTGTTTTCTATAGAATTACCTAAAGTGTTCCTGAATTTCTGTTTATATCATCGTAAGAAGAGGTACTCATAAAACTGCTTTACTCCGGCTGAAACTTCGAAATATGCAATAAAAACAGAAAATCTCCCCTAATCAATATCTTACTCACTATTTTAACGAGATACAAATAGTTGATTTAAAATCAAGTATTTAATTTTAATTTGCAATTAATTACGTGTTTGCATCATATTTATCGTGAATTTATTGAATTAATGGCAATAAACCGAAAAGGCTTGAAAACGCGGAAAAATGGCAAAATATTGCCTAAATCGTGGATATTTGGTTTAAATCTTAAAGAAAACAAGGATGAAAAACCTCAAAATATTGCTAAATTCGATGATATTATGTACAAAGCACAATGCATGAAAACGCAATAAATATTGCTTAAAACGCAATATTATGCGAAATTCTGAGATTTGTAGGCTAAATTACCTTTTGCGAGACAACATGAAGTAGTATCAAAATATTAGTAAAATCGAACATATTTACCTAAAATTACTCCACATGAAAAACGTGAAAAAGTCACTAAAAATACAAAATTTGACGATTTTTACATCAAATCATAGAGCGAGGTTGCGTATTATTTTGATCATTAAAAAGGCATATGAAAACGTTGTTTCAAATTCAAATGATAAAAATCAATGTGTTTTCTTTAGAATTAACTAAAATGTTCCTGAATTTCCGTTTATATTACTGTAGGAAGAGGCACTCGTAAAACCGCTTTAAACCGGCTGAAACGTAAAAATATGCAATGGCAACAAAAAATCTTTCCTAATCAATACCTAACTCATTATTTTAACGAGGTACAAATAGTTGACTGTAAATAAAGTACTTAAGGGTAATTTGCAATTAATTATGTGTTTGCATCATATTTATCGTATTTTTAATGCATTAATGACAATAAACCAAAAATGCTTAAAATCGTTGAAAAACGGCAAATAATTTCCTAAATCGTTGATATTTCGTTTAAGTCTTATAAAGGAAAAAAGGATGATAAACGTGAAAATATTGCTAAATTCCATTGTTATTAGTACAAATAAAATACAAGAAAACTTGCTTAAACACGCAATATTATGCTAAATTCTTAGATTTTTAAGCTAAATCACATTTCGCGAGAAAACATGAGGTTGTATCAAAATATTAGTAAATTCGAATATTACTACCTTAAATGCTTTCATGTTGTCACATGAAAACGTGAAAAAAGTCACAACATTACCAATTACGTGGATTTTTGCTTCAAATCATTAAGCAATGTTTCGTGTTATTTTGATCATATGATACGGCGTTTTCCAACTCAAATGATAGAAAGTCAATGCCTTTTCATTAGAATTAACTAAAACGTTCCTGAATTTCCGTTTATATTACTGAGAGAAAAGGTACTCGTTAAACTGCACTAATCCGGCTGAAACGACGAAATATGCAATGGAAACAGAAATTCTCTCTTAATCAATATCTAACTCACTATTTTAACGAGATATAAAAAGTTAGTTGAAAATCAAGTATTTAAGGGTAATTTGCAATTAATTACGTGTTTGCATCATATTTATCTTTTTTTTTTTGCATTAATGACAATAAACCAAAAATGCTTAAAATCGTTGAAAAACGGCAAATCATTACCTAAATCGTTGATATTTGGTTGAAGTCACATAAAGGAAAAAAGGATGATAACCGTGAAAATATTGCTAAATTAAATGATTATTTGTACAAATATAATGCCAGAAAACTTGCTTAAAAACGCAGTATTATGCTAAATTCTTAGAATTATAGGCTAAATCACATTTCACGAGAAAATATGAGGTTGTATCAAAATATTAGTAAATTCGAATATTACTACCATAAATGACACATGTTTTCATATGAAAACGTGAAAAAAGTCACATTACCAATTACGTGGATTTTTGCTTGAAATCATTAAGCGAGGTTACGTGTTATTTTAATCATATGAAAAGGCGTTTTCCAATTCATATGATAAAAATCAATATCTTTTCATTAAAATTAACTAAAATGTTCCTGAATTTCAGTTTATATTACTGAAAGAAGAGGCACTCGTAAAACGGCTGAAACGTCGAAATATGCAATAAAAACAGAATATCTCTCCTAATCAATATCTGACTCACTATTTTAACGAGGTACAAATAGTTGATTGAAAATCAAGTATTTAAGGGTAATTTGCAATTCATTACGTGTTTGCGTCATATTTATCGTAAATTTAATGAATTAAAGGCAATAAACCGAAAATGTTTGAAAACGTGGAAAAACGGCCAAATATTTCCTAAATCGTGGATGATATCTCATAAAGGAAACAAGGACAAAAAACCTCAAAATATTGCTAAATTCGCTGATTTTATGTACAAGGCACAATGCAAGAAAACTTGCTTAAAAACGCAATATTATGTGTAATTCTGAGATTTGTAGGCCAAATCACAAATAGAGAGACAACATGAAGTAGTATCAAAATATTAGTAATTTCAAACATTTTTGCCTAAAATCACCCTAAATGAAAAACGTGAAAAAGTCACTATAATACCAAATTCAAGGATTTTTACTTCAAATCATAGAGCGAGGTTGCGTATTATTTTTATAATTAAAAAGGCATATGAAAACGATGTTTTCAATTCAAATGATAAAATCAATGTGTTCTCTTTAGAATTAACTAAAATGTTCCTCAATTTCTGTTTATATTGCTGAAAGAAGAGGTACTCATAAAACTGCTTTACTCCGGCTGAAACGTCGAAATATGCAATAAAAACAGAAAATCTCTCTTAATCAATATCTTACTCACTGTTTTAAAGAGTTGATTGAAAATCTTGTATTTAAGGTAAATTTGCAATTATTTACGTGTTTGCATCATAACATGAGGGATGTGTTTGCATCATCTTGCTCAGTATTTTAACGAGAAACAAATAGTTCATTGAAAATTAAGTATTTAAGGTTATATTCTAATCAGTTATGTGTTTGCACCATTTTTATCGTATATTTAATGAATTAATACCAATAAACTGAAAATTCACAAAAACGTGAAAAAACGGCAAAATATTGCCTAAATGCAAAATTTGCGAAATTCTCTTATTTGAAGGCCAAATCACATATCGTGAGAAAACATGAAGTAGTATCGAAATATTCGTAAAACGAATATATTTACGTAATGTCACACAACATGAAAAACGTGAAAAAAAATCGCTATTTTACCAAATTTGAGGATTTTAACTTCAAATCATAGTGATTCAAGCGAGGTTTCGTATTATTTAGATTCTAGAAAAGACATATAAAGATGTTGTTTCCAATACAAATGATAAAAATCCATGTGTTTTTATTAAAATACTCTAAAATGTTCCTGATTTTCCGTTTATATTACCGATGGAAGATGTACACGTAAAACCGCTCTAATCCGACTGAAACGTCGACATATGCAATAAAATCATAACTTCTCGCTTTTTCAATATCTTACTCAGTATTTTAACGAGAAACAAATAGTTGATTGAAAATGAAATATTTAATGTTAATTTCTAATCCATTATGTGTTTGCATAATTTTTATCGTATATATATTGAATTAATAACAATAAACTGAAAATTCACAAAAACGAGGAAAAACGGCAAAATATTGCCTAATTCGATGATATTTTGTTTAAATCACATAAAGGAAAAGGGGGATAAAACGTCAAAATATTTCTAAATTCAATGATTTTTAGTACAAAACAAAAAGCAAGAAAACTTGCTTAAAAATGCAATATTATGCGAAATTCTCAGACTTAAGGCCAAATCACATATCGTGAGAAAACAAGAAGTAGTATCGAATTATTGGTAAAAAGAATATATTTACGTACAATCACACTACATGAAAAACGTGAAAAAAATCGCTATATTACCAAATTTGAGGATTTTAACTTCAAATCATAAAGCGAGGTTTCGTATTATTTAGATCCTAGAAAAGATATATAAAGATGTTGTTTCCAAAACAAATGATAAAAATCAATGTGTTTTCATTACCTCACTTGAGGTAATCACATTATATCACTTGAGGTAATTACCTCACTTTCGTCCCTCACTTGAGCCTCTGCATCACCCTATTGAACTCCTGCATCCCTCTCATGAGCCTCTGCATCCCTAACTTGAGCCTTTTCATCACTCTCTTAAGACTCATTAAGCTTACGAGAGTGATGCAGAGGCTCAAGAGAGGGAGGCAGAGGCTTAACAGAGTGATGCAAAGGCTCAAGGGAGAGATGCAGAGGCTCATGAGAGGGATGCAGGAGTTCAAGAGAGGGATGCAGAGGCTCAAGAAAGGGATGCAGAGGCTTAAGAAAGTAATGAAGAGGCTCAAAATAGGGATGCAGAGGCTTAAGAGGGTGATGCAGAGGCTCAAGAGGGTGAGGCAGAGGCTCAAGAGAGGGATGTAGAGGCTCAAGCGAGTGATGCAGAAGCTCAATAGAGTGATGCAGAGGCTTAAGAGAGTGATGCAGAGGCTTAATAGAGGGGATACAGAGGCTCAAGAGAGTGATGCAGAGGATGAAGAGAGTGATGCAGAGGCTTAAGAGAGGGATGCAGAGGTTCAAGAGAGGGATGCAGAGGGTACAGACAGGGATGCAGGGGCTCAAGAGAGGGATGCAGAGGCTCAAGAGAAGGTATCAGAGGCTCTTGAGAGTGATGCAGAGGCTGAAGAGAAGGATGCAGAGGCTTAAGAGAGTGTTCCAAAGGCTCAAGAGAGGGATGCAGAGGCTCATGAGTGGGATGCCTTAGTTCAAGAGAGGGATGCAGAGGCTCAAGAGAGTGATGCAGAGGCTTAAGAGAGGGATGCAGAGGCTCAAGAGAGTGATGCAGAGGCTTAAGAGAATGATGCAGAGGCTCAAGAGAGTGCTGCAGAGTCTCAAGAGAGGGATGCTGAGGCTCCAGAGAGGGATGCAGAGGCTAAAGAGAGTGATGCAGAGGCTGAAGAGAGAGATGCAGACTCTTAAGAGAGTGATGCAGAGGCTCAAGAGAGTAATGCAGAGGCTGAAGAGAATGATGTAGAGGCTTAAGAGAGGGATGCGGAGCCTCAAGAGAATGAATCAGAGGCTCACGAGAGTGATGCAGAGGATCAAGAGAGGGATGCAGAGGCTTAAGAGAGTGATGAAGAGGCTCAAGAGAGTGATGCAGATGCTCAAGCGAGTGATGTAGAGGCTCAAGAGAGTGATGCACAGGCTCATGAGAGTGATGCAGAGGATCAAGAGAGTGACGCAGAGGCTCAAGAGAGTGATGCAGAGGATCAAGAGAGGGAAGCAGAGTCTTAAGAGAGTGATGCAGAGGGCGAAGAGAGTGATGCAGAGGCTTAAGAGAGGGATGCAGGGGCTCATGAGAGGGATGCAGAGGCTTAAGAGGGTGATGAAAAGGCTCAAAAGAGGGATGCAGAGGCTCATGAGAGGGATGCAGGAGTTCAAGAGAGGGATGCAGAGGTTCAAGAAGGGGATGCAGTGGCTCAAGAGAGTGATGCAGAGGCTTAAGAGGGTGATGCAAAGGCTCTAGAGTGGGATGCAGAGGCTCATGAGAGAGATGCAGGAGTTCAAGAGAGTGATGCGGAGGCTTAAGAGAGGGATGCAGAGGCTCAGGAGAGGGATGCAGGGGCTCAAGAGAGGGATGCAGAGGTTCAAGCGAGGGATGCAGAGGCTCAAGAGAGGGACGCAGAGGCTCAAGAAAAGGATGCAGAGGCTCAGGTGAGGGATGCAGAGGCACAAGAGAGGGATGCAGAGGCTCTTGCGAGTGATGCAGAGGCTCAAGAGAGTGATGCAGAGGCTCAAGAGAATGATGCAGAGGCTTAAGAGAGTGATGCAGAGGCTCAAGAGAATGTTGCAGAGGCTCAAGAGATGGAAGCAGAGGCTCAAGAGAGTGATGCGGAGGCTTACGAGAGTGATGCAGAGGATCAAGAGAGGGATGCAAAGGCTTAAGAGAGTTATGCAGAGGCTGAAGAGAGTGTTGCAGAGGCCTATGAGAGGGATGCAGAGGCTCAAGAGAGTGATGCCGAGGCTCAAGAGAGTGATGCAGATGATCAAGAGAGTGATGCAGAGGGTCAAGAGAGTGATGCTGAGGCTTAAGAGAGTGTTGCAGAGGCTCAGGAGAGGGATGCAGAAGCTCAAGAGAGTGATGCAGAGACTCAAGAGAGTTATGCAGAAGCTCAAGAGAATGATGCATAGGCTTACGAGAGTGGTGCAGAGGCTCAAGTGAGGGATGTAGAGGCTCAAGAGAGTGATGCGGAATCTCAAGAAAGTGATACAGAGGCTTAAGAGAGTGATGCAGAGGCTTAAGAGAGGGGATGCAGAGGCTCATGAGAATGATGCAGAGGCTGAAGAGAGTGATGCAGAGGCTTAAGTGAGGGGATGCAGAGGCTCAAGAGAGTGATGCAGTGGCTGAAGAGAGTGATGCAGAGGCTTAAGTGAGGGATGCAGAGGCTCAAGAGAGGGAGGAAGAGGCTCAAGAGAGGGATGCAGGGGCTCAAGAGAGGGATGCAGAGGCTAAAGAGAGGGATGCAGAGGCTCTTGAGAGTGATGCAGAGGCTCAAGAGAGGGATGCAGAGGCTTAAGAGAGTGATGCAAGGGCTAAGTAGAGGGGATGCAGAGGCTCAAGAGAGTGATGCAGAGGCTCAAGAGAGGGATGCAGAGGCTCAAGAGAATGATGCTGAGGCTCAAGAGAGTGCTGCAGAGGCTCAAGAGAGGGATGCTGACGCTCCAGAGAGGGATGCAGAGGCTAAAGAGAGTGATGCAGAGGTTGAAGAGAGAGATGCAGAGGCTTAAGAGAGTGATGCAGAGGCTCAAAAGAGAAATGCAGAGGCTCAAGAGAATGATGCAGAGGCTCAAGAGAGTGATACACGGGATCAAGAGACGGATGCAGAGGCTTAAGAGAGTGATGCAGAGGCTCAAGAGAGTGATGCAGAGGCTCAAGAGATTGGTGCAGAGGCTTGAGAGAGTGATGCAGAGGATCAAGAGAGTGATGCAGAGGATCAAGTGAGTGATGCAGAGACTCAAAAGAGTGATGCAGAGGATCAAGAGAGGAAGTAGAGGCTTAAGAGAGTGATGCAGAGGCCGAAGAGAGTGATGCAGAGGCTTAAGAGAGTGATGCAAAGGCTGAAGAGAGTGTTGCAGAGGCTTATGAGAGGGATGCAGAGTCTCAGGAGAGTGATGCCGAGGCTCAAGAGAGTGATGCAGAGGCTCAAGAGATGGATGCAGAGGCTTATGAGAGGGATGCTGACGCTCAAGAGAGTGATGCAGAGGCTCAAGAGAGGGATGTAGAGGCTCAGGAGAGTGATGCAGAGGCTCAAGTGAGTGATGCAGAGTCCTAAGAGAATGATGAAGAGGCTCAAGAGAGGGATGCAGAGGCTCAAGAGAGGGATGCAGAGGCCGAAGAGAGTGAGGCAGAGTCTCAAGAAAGGGATGCAGAGGCTCAAGAGAATGATGCAGAGGTTTACGAGAGGGATGCAGAGGCTTAAGAGAGGGATTCAGAGGCTTAAGAGAGGGATGCAGAGGCTCAAGAGAGCGATGCAGAGGCTCAATCGAAGGATGCAGGGGCTCAAGAGAGGGATGCAGAGGCTTAAGAGAGTGATGCAAAGGCTCAGGAGAGGGATGCAGAGGCTCATGAGAGGGATGGAGGAGCTCAAGAGAGGGATGCACAGGCTCAAGAGATTGATGCAGAGGCCCATAGAGTGATGCAGAGGCTCAAGAGAGGGATGCAGGGGCTCAAGAGAGTGATGCATCTCAAGAGAAAGATTCAGAGGCTTACGAGAGTGATGCAGCGGCTTAAGAGAGTGATGCAGAGGCTTAAAAGAGGGATGCAGAGGCCCAAGAGAGGGATGCAGAGGCTCAAGAGAGGGATGCAGAGGCTCAAGAGAGGGATGCAGAGGCTCTTGAGAGTGGTGCAGAGGCTCAAGAGAAGGATGCAGAGGCTTAAAAGAGTGATGCAAAGGCTCAAGAGAGGGATGCAGAGGCTCATGAGAGGGATGCAGGAGTTCAAGAGATTGATGCAGAGGCTCAAAAGAGTGATGCAGAGGCTTAAGAGATGGATGCAGAGGCTCAGGAGAATGATGAATTGGCTCAAGAGAGTGCTGCAGAGGCTCAAGAGAGGGATGCTGAGGCACCAGAGAGAGATGCAGAGGCTCCAGAGACCGATGTAGAGGCTTGAGAGAGGGATGCAGAGGCTCAAGCGAGTGATGTAGAGGCTTAAGAGAGGGATGCAGAGGCTCAAGAGAATGATGCAGAGGCTCAAGAGAGTGATGCAGAGGATCAAAAGAGGGATGCAGCGGCTTAAGAGAGTGATGCAGAGGCTCAAGAGAGTGATGCAGAGACTAAAGAGAGTGATGCAGAGGCTGAAGAGAGTGATGCAGAGGCTCAAGAGAGTGATGCAGAGAATCAAGAGAGTGTTGCAGAGGCTCAACAGAGTGATGCAGAGGATCAAGAGAGGGAAACAGAGGCTTATGAGAGCGATGCAGAGGCTCTAGAGAGTGATTCAGAGTCTCAAGAGAGTTATGCAGAGGCTCAAGAGAGGGATGCTGAGGCTCCAGAGAGGGATGCAGAGGCTCAAGAGAGTAATGCAGAGGCTCAAGAGAGTGATGCAGAGGCTCAACGGACTAAAGGACTAGCAACGCGAGGGAGGAAAAACAGAGGGAAGGGCGAGAGTGAGAAGCGGCAGAAGGAATGAGAACGAAGGGATGGATCTGCGGCGAGAGGGAAGACGATGGGAAGGGCGGGATGGGATAGGGGCGGGAGTGGGCAGGGCAGAAGGATGGAGGATGAGCAGGTTTATGAGAGGGAGGAAAACGGAAGGAGAAGGTGCCAGAACGAGAGGAGGGAGTTTGGTAGTAAAATAGGAGAGGGAGTGGGGAGGGTGTTGATAGATGGTTATGATAAATGAATAGATTAATGGACAATTTATATTGGTAGATAGATGGATGGATACATTGATCGCTTAATATATATATTGACGGATAGACGGATGCATAGATGAGTTAATGGACGGAAAGACAGATGACTATATGGATGGATAGAAAGATGAGTTGATGGACGGATACATGGATAGATAGATGTATATAATGATAAATGGTTGGTTTAATGGGAAGATAGATTGATGGATTGACAGATATAAGTAGATAGATAGATGGATACATTGATGGATACATTTGTTCTAGGTTAACAGTCGAATCAGGTTAAAGAATATCTTTCGATTTGCTATTGCATCAACCGGGATTCGATCGGGGGCCATTAGGATTATAACCATCGAACTCTCTCCATTTAGACGCTAGGCCTCCAGTTTGTGTGTGTGTGTGTGTGTGTGTGTGTGTGTGTGTGTGTGTGTGTGTGTGTGTGTGTGTGTGTGTGTATGTGTGTGTGTGTGTGTGTGTGTGTGTGTGTGTGTATGTGTGTGTGTGTGTGTGTGTTTGTGTGTGTGTTAGTTAGAGAGAAATAGATGTAGCAGATATAAAAGAGGATAAATACATTTATTTGATAGGCGGGGTCCAAGAGGTAATAACTCGATTCTGCAGATACATATAGTAAATATAAGGATAAAACACACACACACACACACACACACACACACACACACACACACACACACACACACACACACACACACACACACACACACACACACACACACACACACACACACACACACACACACACACACACACACACACACACGCACACACACAAACACTCTGTATAGAAAACCCCCCTTTCCTTCCTGTCCTCCCGCCCCGTTCACCCCATTCCCTCCCTGTCCTTCCCTCTTCACTTGACCTCCCACTCCTCATCCCAGAATCCTCTGCAACCCTGGTATCCACCTCACAAATCCTCACACCCATGGCACAGCTTCCTCCACCAGCAGAACATTCACCAAGGAGGAGATTTGAGAAGGGATAGAGGAAAGTGAGCCTCAAGGCAATGTACACTAACATAGACGGTATTACAAATAAAGCAAATGAACTTGGAGAATGGGTACTAGAGGAAAACCCAGACATAATAGCTCTCACAGAAACAAAGCTGACGAGACCAATAACAAATGCAGTGTTCCCACAGGACTATTATGTTATGAGGAAAGAGAGAGAAGGAAGAGGTGGAGGTGGTGTAGCTCTGCTGGTAAGAAAAAGCTAGGATTTCTAGGAGTTGGTTGTTCAGGGATGTGAAGGTTTCAGTGACTACATAATAGGAACAATAACAACTGGAGGGCAAAAAATTATAGTCGTAGTCATATATAATCCACCACCAAATGACAAAAGACCCAGACAGGAATATGATAGAAACAATATGGCCACCATTAACATAATGGAGAGAGCAGCTTCTGTTGCGAGCAGGAATGGATCTGGACTACTAATCATGGGAGACTTCAACCATGGGAAGATAGATTGGGAGAACAGAGACCCGCATGGAGGACCAGAAACATGGAGAGCTAAGCTGCTGGACGTGGCAACAAGAAACTTTCTAAGCCAGCACGTCAAGGATCCAACAAGAATGAGAGGAGAGGATGAACCAGCAATGCTTGATCTGATATTTACCCTAAATGAGTGGGATATAAGGGAAGTCAAGATGGAAGCACCCTTGGGAATGAGTTATCACAGTGTTTTGAACTTTGAGTACCTGGTAGAGCTAGGAATTATCCCCCCCCCCAAAAAAAAAAAGAACTAGGAAACAAAAGGCTGGCATACCGAAAGGGAAATTATGAGGAGATGAGAAGCTTCCTAAGGGAACTACCTTGAGACACAGACCTCAGAGCTAAGTCTGTACAAGATATGATGGACTATGTCACCCAAAAGTGTCAGGAGGCAGTGAGCAGATACATCCCGGCCCAAAAGGAAAAATCCGAGAAGCAAAAGAAGAATCCATGGTATAATAGGGCATGTATGGAAGCAAAGGTACTGAACAAAATGGCGTGGAGGAACTTCCGGAATAACAGAACACCAGAAAGCAGAGAGAAATACCAGAGAACCAGGAATGAGTATGTCAGGGTGAGAAGAAAAGCAGAGAAAAGTTATGAAAATGATATAGCAAACAAAGCCAAGACCGAACCAAAGGTACTCCACAGTCATATCAGAAGGAAAACAATAGTGAAAGAACAGGTAGTGAAACTTAGAACAGGCGAGGACAGGTATACAGAGAATGACAAAGAGGTATGTGATGAACTCAACAAGAGGTTCCAAGAGGTCTTCACAACAGAACAAGGTGAGGTCACTGTGCTAGGAGAAAGGGAAGTAAACAAGGCGGCCTTGGAAGAGTTTGAAATTACGAGAGAGGAGGTCAAGTGACACCTGCTGGACCTGGATGTTAGAAAGGCTGTTGGTCCAGACGGGATCTCGCCATGGGTACTGAAAGAGTGTGCAGAGGCACTTTGCTTGCCACTCTCCATAGTGTATAGTAGGTCACTGGAGACGGGAGACCTACCAGAAATATGGAAGACGGCGAATGTGGTCCCAATATACAAAAAGGGCGACAGGCATGAGGCACTGAACTACAGGCCAGTGTCCTTAACTTGTATACCATGCAAGGTGATGGAGAAGATCGTGAGAAAAAACCTGGTAGCACATCTGGAGAGAAGGGACTTCGTGACAAATCGACAACATGGGTTCAGGGAGGGTAAATCTTGCCCTGACTGGCTTAATAGAATTCTATGACCAGGTAACACAGATTAAGCAAGAAAGAGAGGGCTGGGCGGACTGCATTTTCTTGCATTGTCGGAAAGCCTTTGACACAGTACAGCATAAGAGGCTGGTACATAAGCTGGAGAGACAGGCAGGTGTAGCTGGTAAGGTGCTCCAGTGGATAAGGGAGTACCTAAGCAATAGGAAGCATAGAGTTACGGTGAGGGGTGAGACCTCCGATTGGCGTGAAGTCACCAGTGGAGTCCCACCGGGCTCTGTACTCGGTCCTATCTTGTTTCTGATATATGTAAATGATCTCCCGGAGGGTATAGATTCATTTCTCTCAATGTTTGCGGACGATGCCAAAATTATGAGAAGGATTAAGACAGAAGAGGACGGTTTGAGGCTTCAAGAAGACCTAGACAAACTGCAAGAATGGTCAAATAAGTGGTTGTTAGAGTTTAACCCAACCAAATGTAATATAATGAAGATAGGTACAGGGAGCAGGAGGCCAAATACAAGGTATTATCTGGGAGAGGAAATTCTTCAGGAGTCAGAGAAAGAAAAAGACTTGGGAGTTGATATCACGCCAGACCTGTCTCCTGCAGCGCATATCAAGATGATAACATCAGCGGCATATGCGATGCTGGCCAACATACGAACGGCATTCAGAAATTTGTGTAAAGAATCATTCAGAACTTTGTATACCACATATGTCAGGCCAATCCTGGAGTATGCAGCCCCAGCATGGAGTCCGTATCTAGTCAAGGATAAGACTAAACTGGAAAAGGTTCAAAGATTTGCCACCAGATTAGTACCCGAGCTGAGAGGTATGAGCTACGAGGAGAGACTACGGGAATTAAACCTCACTTCGCTGGAAGACAGAAGAGGTAGGGGGGAGATGATCACCACATTCAAGATTCTCAAGGGAATTGATAGGGTAGATAAAGACAGGCTATTTAACACAAGGGGCACACGCACAAGGGGACACAGGTGGAAACTGAGCTCCCAAATGAGCCACAGATATATTAGAAAGAACTTTTTTAGTGTCAGAGTGGTTGACAAATGGAATGCATTAGGAAGTGATGTGGTGGAGGCTGACTCCATGCACAGTTTCAAGTGTAGATATGATAGAGCCCAATAGGCTCAGGAATCTGTACACCTGTTGATTGACGGTTGAGAGGCGGGACCAAAGAGCCAGAGCTCAACCCCCGCAAGCACAACTAGGTGAGTACAACTAGGTGAGTACACACACACACACACACACACACACACACACACACACACACACACACACACACACACACACACACACACACACACACACACACACACACACACACAAACACAGAGGCGGGACCAAAGAGCCAGAGCTCAACCCCCGCAAGCACAACTAGGTGAGTACAACTAGGTGAGTACAACTAGGTGAGTACACACACACACACACACACACACACACACACACACACACACACACACACACACACACACACACACACACACACACACACGCACACACACACACGCACACACACACACACATACACACACACACACACACACACACACACACACACACACACACACACACACACACACACACACACACACACACACACACACACACACACACACAGAGGCGGGACCAAAGAGCCAGAGCTCAACCCCTGCAAACAGAACCAGGTGAGAATACACACACACACACACACACACACACACACACACACACACACACACACACACACACACACACACACACACACACACACACACACACACACACACACACACACACACACACTAGTTGATAATGGACTGTTTTGTGTTCGTATCCATGTGTACTATTGTCATGACCGACAGACACGTGAAGCTATATGTGTTTATGTGTACCTGTAATTAAACTGACATGTGTACGGTAATTATCTGTATGTGTCCATTTTAAAGGTACATATTAGTGAATGTTTATTCATGTAAATTGATTGACATATGTACGTATGCGCGCGTTTAGTGTTACTGTAATTTATATTGTTAACATGTATACGTTTGAATGACATAGTTTCCCATTATTGTCACATTTTTTGTTACTGTTTCGCTGTTCACTCTCACTCTCTGACCCCCGTCGACTAATTGTGCTCACGTGTGTTTGTTCAAGGTACGGTAACCATTGGCTTTTTACCCAATAATTTGCAACTATTTGCAAACAAACATTTCTAAAGAACATCTATGTTTCTGATAAATATTTTTTTCCTAACATACAAGTCAATCACACAGTACCTAACCTCAATCAGAAACACTTTTCTTGCTATCTCTCACAACGTCTTTTGCATATATATCCTATCTTAATCAATTTATAATTTAAATTCATAACTGGCAACCCTCTTCCAGCGCCTTCAAGGCCACCAAACATCATTCCTTTCCATTAACCTCGCCCAAATTATCTTTTGCACCAATACACACACTAGGGGGCTTTATAGCTGAGTGGACAGCGCTCTCGACTCGTAATCCTAGGGTCAAAGTTCGATCCCCCGGTGATGGCGCAAACGAAAATCAGCAGAGTTTCATTCATTCTGATGCTCCTCTTACCTAGCAGTACATAGGTACTTGGGCATTAGACACCTGTTACGGGCTGCTTCCTGGGTGTGTGTATGTGGAATTTTTTTTTATTAGCTAGTAAAAATTGATTGATTCACAGTTGAGAGGCGGCCGAAGGAGCAGAGTTCAACCCTCGCAAGAACAACGAGGTGAACACAACTAGATAAATACTGACTAACCACGATCTCGTATAATCTACTACACACGCTACAACCTCCCCCCCCCCTACCTCCCCCCCCCCACCTCCTCCCACTCCCTAAATCACTCTACCTAAGTCATTAAAAATATAAAACAAATCAATTAATACACCAAAAATACTAACTATAAATAAAGGAACCAAATTTTAAACATACAGCGACTCCAGCGTGGTCTAGTCGGAGGAGAACGTGTTCTCATCTGGATAGATTGCGATCGAGCCTGTCGGAACGGCAGTGTAACTGCAGGGCACAAATATTTGTGTGTCCCCTCCTGTAGCTGCCTCTGTTTCGACAGGTTCCCTGGATAGCTGGAATTGGCCTGGCCCTAGGAAAGTGGGGAAGGGGTGAAATCCGTTGGGCCCACGGATGGATACCTTGGATCCATAGACCTAGGGTACGTCTAATCACCTGGGATTCGAACCCACGGTGGGAATAAGGGAGGAGATTTGGGGGAGGAGGGACACAAATGGTTCCTTGAACCAAACCTCACATAAATCCGGACACTCACACACACACACCCTTATCCGAACATTCACAGGGACACTCACACCATAGACTGTGATAAGGGAGGGGACACAGATGGCCTCCTGAAACCACAGATGTAACCGGACACATAATCATCCGGACACTCACAGGGACACTCACACTCACACACACCCATAGACACAAACTGTGATAAGGGAGACCATCTGAGGGGACACAGATGGCCTCCTGGACCCACAGGGTCCATATCCATACAGATCAATAATTAAATATACATATATATTTATATATATCAAATTTTTATATATTTTATTTATTTATTTAAATAATTTAAATATTTTAAATAAATAAATTTTAAATATTTATTTACTTAAAAATAATAAATTTTATTTATTTAAATATATCATTTTTATCGTATCGTATTTTATTAATTTATAAATTAATAACAATAAACTGAAAATTCACAAAAACGTGGAAAAACGGCAAAATATTGCTAAATTCGATGATTTTTAGTACAATATGCAAGAAAACTTGCTAAAAAATGCAATATTATGCGAAATTCTGAGATTTGAAGGCCAAATCACATATCGTGAGAAAACATGAAGTAGTATCGAAATATTGGTAAAACGAATATATTTACGTAAAATCACACTACATGAAAAACGTGAAAAAAGTCACTATATTACCAAATTTGAGGATTTTAACTTCAGATTATAAGTCGAGGTTTCGTATTACTTAGATCCTAGAAATGACATATTGAAATGTTGTTTTCAATACATATGATAAAAATTAATGTGTTTTCATTAGAATTTACTAAAATGTTCCAGATTTTATGTTTATATTTCTAATGGAAGATGTACACGTAAAACCGCTCTAATCCGGCTGAAACGTCGATATATGCAATAAAAACAGAACTTCTCCCCTTTTAAATATCTTACTCAGTATCTTAACGGGAAACAAATAGTTGATTGAAAATGAAGTATTTATGGATAATTTCTAACCAATTATATGTTTGCATCATTTTTATCGTAAATATAATGAATTAATACCAATAAACAGAAAATTCACAAAAACGAGGAAAAAGGCAAAATATGGCCTAATTTGATGATAATGGACTAATTCGGTGATGCAGAGGCTCAAGAGAGTGATGCAGAGGCTCAGGAGAGGGATGCAGGGGCTCAAGAGAGTGATGGAGAGGCTCAAGAGAGTGATTCAGAGGTATACGAGAGTGATGCAGAGGCTTAAGAGAGGGATGCAGAGGCTCAAGAGAAGGATGCAGAGGCTCAAGAGAGGGATGAATAGGCTCAAGAGAGGGATGCAGAGGCTCAGGAAAGGGATGCAGAGGCTAAAGTGAGGGATGCAGAGGCACAAGAGAAAGATGCAGAGGCACTTGAGAGTGATGCAGAGGCGCAAGAGAGGGATGCAGAGGCTCAAGAGAGGGATGCAGAGGCTTAAAAGAGTGATGCAAAGGCTCAAGAGAGGGATGCAGAGGCTCAAGAGAATGATGTTGAGGCTCAAGAGAGGGATGTAGAGGCTCAATAGAATGATGCAGAGGCTCAAGAGAGTGATGCAGAGGATGAAGAGAGTGATGCAGAGGCTCAAGAGAGAGATGCAGAGGCTTAAGAGAGTGATGCAGAGGCTCAAGAGAGTGATGCAGGGGCTCAAGAGAATGATGTAGAGGCTTAAGAGAGGAATGTAGAGGCTCAAGAGAATGATGCAGAGTCTCAAGAGAGTGATGCAGAGGATCAAGAGAGGGATGCAGAGGTTTAAGAGAGTGATGCAGAGGCTCAAGAGAGTGATGCAGAGGCTCAAGAGAGTGGTGCAGAGGCTCGAGAGAGTGATGCAGAGGCTCAAGAGAGGGATGCAGAGGCTCAATAGAGTGATGCAGAGGCTTAATAGAGGGATGCAGAGGCTCAAGAGAGTGATGCAGAGGCTTTAGAGAGGGATGCAGAGGCTCAAGAGAATGATGCAGAGGCTGAAGAGAGTGCTGCAAAAGGCTCATGAGAGTGATGCAGAGGATCAAGAGAGTGATGCTGAGGCTCCAGAGAGGGATGCAGAGGCTCAAGAGAGTGATGCAGAGGCACCTAGTTGTGGTTGCGGTGGTTGAGCTCTGGCTCTTTGGTCCCGCCTCTCAACCGTCAATCAACAGGTGTACAGATTCTTGAGCCTATTGGGCTCTATCATATCTACACTTGAAACTGTGCATGGAGTCAGCCTCCACCACATCACTTCCTAATGCATTCCATTTGTCAACCACTCTGACACTAAAAAAGTTCTTTCTAATATATCTGTGGCTCATTTGGGCGCTCAGTTTCCACCTGTGTCCCCTTGTGCGTGTGCCCCTTGTGTTAAATAGCCTGTCTTTATCTACCCTATCAATTCCCTTGAGAATCTTGAATGTGGTGATCATGTCCCCCCTAACTCTTCTGTCTTCCAGCGAAGTGAGGTTTAATTCCCGTAGTCTCTCCTCGTAGCTCATACCTCTCAGCTCGGGTACTAATCTGGTGGCAAAACTTTGAACCTTTTCCAGTTTAGTCTTATCCTTGACTAGATACGGACTCCCTGCTGGGGCTGCATACTCCAGGATTGGCTTGACATATGTGGTATACAAAGTTCTGAATGATTCTTTACACAAATTTCTGAATGCCGTTCGTATGTTGGCCAGCCTGGCATATGCCGCTGATGTTATCCTCTTGATATGCGCTGCAGGAGACAGGTCTGGCGTGATATCAACTCCCAAGTCTTTTTCTTTCTCTGACTCCTGAAGAATTTCCTCTCCCAGATAATACCTTGTATTTGGCCTCCTGCTCCCTGTACCTATCTTCATTATATTACATTTTGTTGGGTTAAACTCTAACAACCACTTGTTCGACCATTCTTGCAGTTTGTCTAGGTCTTCTTGAAGCCTCAAACAGTCCTCCTCTGTCTTAATCCTTCTCATAATTTTGGCATCGTCCGCAAACATTGAGAGAAATGAATCTATACCCTCCGGGAGATCATTTACATATATCAGAAACAAGATAGGACCGAGTACAGAGCCCTGTGGGACTCCACTGATGACTTCACGCCAATCGGAGGTCTCACCCCTCACCGTAACTCTATGCTTCCTATTGCTTAGGTACTCCCTTATCCACTGGAGCACCTTACCAGCTACACCTGCCTGTCTCTCCAGCTTATGTACCAGCCTCTTATGCGGTACTGTGTCAAAGGCTTTCCGACAATGCAAGAAAATGCAGTCCGCCCAGCCCTCTCTTTCTTGCTTAATCTGTGTTAACTGGTCATAGAATTCTGATAAGCCAGTCAGGGCAAGATTTACCCTCCCTGAACCCATGTTGTCGATTTGTCACGAAGTCCCTTCTCTCCAGATGTGCTACCAAGTTTTTTCTCACGATCTTCTCCATCACCTTGCATGGTATACAAGTTAAGGACACTGGCCTGTAGTTCAGTGCCTCTTGCCTGTCGCCCTTTTTGTATATTGGGACCACATTCGCCGTCTTCCATATTTCTGGTAGGTCTCCCGTCTCCAGTGACCTACTATACACTATGGAGAGTGGCAAGCAAAGTGCCTCTGCACACTCTTTCAGTACCCATGGCGAGATCCCGTCTGGACCAACAGCCTTTCTAACATCCAGGTCCAGCAGGTGTCACTTGACCTCCTCCCTCGTAATTTCAAACTCTTCCAAGGCCGCCTTGTTTACTTCCCTTTCTCCTAGCACAGTGACCTCACCTTGTTCTGTTGTGAAGACCTCTTGGAACCTCTTGTTGAGTTCATCACACACCTCTTTGTCATTCTCTGTATACCTGTCCTCGCCAGTTCTAAGTTTCACTACCTGTTCTTTCACTGTTGTTTTCCTTCTGATATGACTGTGGAGTAGCTTTGGTTCGGTCTTTGCTTTGTTTGCTATATCATTTTCATAACTTTTCTCTGCTTTTCTTCTCACCCTGACATACTCATTCCTGGTTCTCTCGTATCTCTCTCTGCTTTCTGGTGTTCTGTTATTCCGGAAGTTCCTCCACGCCATTTTGTTCAGTACCTTTGCTTCCATACATGCCCTATTATACCATGGATTCTTCTTTTGCTTCTCGGATTTTTCCTTTTGGGCCGGGATGTATCTGCTCACTGCCTCCTGACACTTTTGGGTGACATAGTCCATCATATCTTGTACAGACTTAGCTCTGAGGTCTGTGTCTCAAGGTAGTTCCCTTAGGAAGCTTCTCATCTCCTCATAATTTCCCTTTCGGTATGCCAGCCTTTTGTTTCCTAGTTCTTTTCTTTGGGGGGGGGGGGGGGATAATTCCTAGCTCTACCAGGTACTCAAAGTTCAAAACACTGTGATCACTCATTCCCAAGGGTGCTTCCATCTTGACTTCCCTTATATTCCACTCATTTAGGGTAAATATCAGATCAAGCATTGCTGGTTAATCCTCTCCTCTCATTCTTGTTGGATCCTTGACGTGCTGGCTTAGAAAGTTCCTTGTTGCCACGTCCAGCAGCTTAGCTCTCCATGTTTCTGGTCCTCCATGCGGGTCTCTGCTCTCCCAATCTATCTTCCCATGGTTGAAGTCTCCCATCATTAGTAGTCCAGATCCATTCCTGCTCGCAACAGAAGCTGCTCTCTCCATTATGTTAATTGTGGCCATATTGTTTCTATCATATTCCTGTCTGGGTCTTTTGTCATTTGGTGGGGGATTATATGTGACTACGACTATAATTTTTTGCCCTCCAGTTGTTATTGTTCCTATTATGTAGTCACTGAAACCTTCACATCCCTGAACAACCAACTCCTCGAAATCCTAGACTTTTCTTACCAGCAGAGTTACACCACCCCCACCTATTCCTTCTCTCACTTTCCTCATAACATAATAGTCCTGTGGGAACACTGCATTTGTTATTGGTCTCGTCAGCTTTGTTTCCGTGAGAGCTATTATGTCTGGGTTTTCCTCTAGTACCCATTCTCCAAGTTCATTTGCTTTATTTGTAATACCGTCTATGTTAGTGTACATTGCCTTGAAGCTCACTTTCCTCTGTCCCTTCTCAAATCTCCTCCTTGGTAAATGTTCTGCTGGTGGAGGAGAAACAAATAGATGATTGAAAATTAAGTATTTAAGGTTATTATCTAATCAATTATGTGTTTGCATCATTTTTATCGTATATATAATGAATTAATACCAATAGACTGAAAATTCACAAAAACGTGGAAAAACGGCAAAATATTGCCTAATTCGATGATATTTTGTTTAAATCACATAAAGGAAAAAGAGATGATAAACGTCAAAATATTGCTAAATTCGATGATTTTTCGTACGAAACAAAATACAAGAAAACTTGCTTAAAATGCAATATTATGCGAAATTCTGAGATTTGAAGGCCAAATCACATATCGTGATACTACATGAAATAGTTTCGAAATATTGGTAAAAATGAATATATTTACGTAATATCAAACTCCATGATTAACGTGAAAAAGTCACTATTTTACCATATTTGAGGATTTTAACTTCAAATCATAGAGCGAGGTTTCGTATTATTAAGATCAAAGAAAAGACATATGACAATGTTGTTTCCAATACAAATGATAAAAAACAATGTGTTTTCATTAGAATTAACTAAAATGATTTTGATTTTCCGTTTATATTACCGATGGAAGATGTACACGTAAAACCGCTCTAATCCGGCTGAAACGTCGATATATGCAATAAAAACCGAACTTCTCCCCTTTTCAATATCTTACTCAGTATCTTAACGGGAAACAAATGGTTGATTGAAAATGAAGTTATGGTTAATTTCTAATCAATTATGTGTTTGCATCATTTTTATCGCATATTTATATTCGCAGTTTAAATTGCGAATTTTATACCGAAAATAAGCCAATTACTGAGAGCGGCGATGGGTCACAGTTTGCCCAAACCCACCCTGCAGTTTTGAAAATATCCCAAACATCCCAAATTCGACTCTTGAACCATATTTTAGAGCTAAATTCTGGCTCCCTGCACGTATTCCCATTTTGAAATTACAACTTTTAATACCGAAAATATTCCAATTACTGAAAGCGTCGATGGGTCACATTTTGCCCAAACCCCTCTGCAGTTTTCGAAATATCCCAAACATCCCAAATTTGACGCTTGAGCAATATTTTGGAGCCAAATTCTCGCTCTCTGCACGTATTCGCAGTTTGAAATTACGACTTTTTATACCGAATATATGCCAATTACGGGGATCAGCGATGTGTCACATTTTGCCCAAACCCTCCCTGCAGTTTTAAAAATATCACAAACATCCCAAATTCGACGCTTGAACCATATTTTCGAGCCAAATTCTGGCTTTCTGCACGTTTTCGCAGTTTGAAATTACGACTTTTTATACAGAAAAAATGCCAATTACTGAAAGCTGCGATGGATCACATTTTGCCCAAATCCTCCTTACAGTTTTCAAAATATCCCAAACATCCCAAATTCGACGCTTAGGCCATATTAAGGAGCCAAATTCTGGCTCTCTGCATGTATTCGCAGTTTGAAACTACGAATTTTATACCGAAAATATCCCAATTACTGAGAGCGGCGATTGGTCACTGTTTGCCCAAACCCACCCCTGCAGTTTTGAAAATATCCAAAACCTCCCAAATTCGACGCTTGAGCCAAACTTTGGAGCCAAGTTCTGGCTCTCTGCACGTATTCGCAGTTTGAAATTACGAATTTTTATACCAAAATATGCCAATTACTTAACGCGCCAATGAGTCACATTTTGCCCAAACCCTCCCTGCAGTTTTAAAAATATCCAAAACATCCCAAATTTGACGCTTGAGCAATATTTTGGAGCAAAATTCTCGCTCTCTGCACGTATTCGCAGTTTGAAATTATGACTTTTTATACCGCATATATGCCAATTACTGGGATCAGCGATGGGTCACATTTTGCCCAAACCCTCCCTGCAGTTTTAAAAATATCACAAACATCCCAAATTCGACTCTTGAGCCATATTTTGGAGCCAAATTCTGGCTCTCTGCACGTATTCGCAGTTTGAAATTACGACTTTTTATACAGAAAAAATGCCAATTACTGAAAGCGGCGATGGTTCACATTTTGCCCAAAACCTTCCTGAAGTTTTCAAAATATCCAAAACATCCCAAATTCGACGCTTGGGCCATATTAAGGAGCCAAATTCTGGCTCTCTGCTTGTATTCACAGTTTGGAATTACGACTTTTTATACCGAAAATATGCCAATTACTGAACGCGCCGATGAGTCACATTTTGCCAAACCCTCCCTGCAGTTTTCAAAATATCCCAAACATCCCAAATTCAACTACTGAGCAATATTTTGGAGCCAAATTCTGGCTCTCTGCACGTATTCGCAGTTTGAAATTACGACTTTTTATACCGAATATATGCCAATTACTGGGATCAGCGATGGGTCACATTTTGCCCAAACCATCCCTGCAGTTTTAAAAATATCACAAACATCCCAAGTTCGACGCTTGAGCCATATTTTGGCGTCAAATTCTGGCTCTTTGCACGTATTCGCAGTTTGAAATTACGAATTTTTATACCGAATATATGCCAATTACTGGGATCAGCGATGGGTCACATTTTGCCCAAACCATCCCTGCAGTTTTAAAAATATCCCAAACGTCCCAAATTCGACGCTTGAGCCATATTTTGGAGCTAAATTCTGGCTCTCGGCACGTTTTCGCAGTGTGAAATTACGAATTTTATACCAAAAAGATGCCAATTACTGAGAACAGCGACGGGTCACAGTTTGCCCAAATTCACCCTGCAGTTATGAAAATATCTCAAACATCCCAAATTCGACTCTTGAGCCATATTTTGGAACCAAACTCTGGCTCTCTGCACTTATTCGCAGTTTGAAATTACGACTTTCTATATTTAATATATGCCAATTCCTGGGATCAGCGATGGGTCACATTTTGCTCAAACCCTCATTGCAGTTTTAAAAATATCAGAAACATCCCAAATTCGACTCTTGAACCATATTTTGGAGCCAAATTCTGGCTCTCTGCACGTATTCGCAGTTTGAAATTACGACTTTTTATACAGAAAAAAATGCAAATTACTGAAAGCGGCGATGGATCACATTTTGCGCAAAACCTCCCTGAAGTTTTCAAAATATCCCAAACATCCCAAATTCGACGCTTGGGCCATATTAAGGACCCAAATTCTGGCTCTCTGCATGTATTCGCAGTTTGAAGTTACGAATTTTATACCGAAAATATGCAAATTACTGAGAGCGGCGATGGGTCACAGTTTGCCCAAATCCACCCTGCAGTTTTGAAAATATCCCAAACATCCCAAGTTCGACGCTTGAGCCATATTTTGAGGCCAAATTCTGGCTCTCTGCACGTATTCGCAGTTTGAAATTACGACTTTTTATATCGAAAATATGCCAATTACTGAACGCGCCGATGAGTCACATTATGCACAAACCCTCCCTGTAGTTTTCAAAATATCCCAAACATCCCAAATTCGACTATTGAGCAATATTTTGGAGCCAAATTCTGGCTCTTTTCACTTATTCGTAGTTTGAAATTAAGACTTTTTGTACCGAAAATATACCAATTACTGAAAGCGTCAATGGGTCACATTTTGTCCAAACCCCTCTGCAGTTTTTGAAATATCCCAAACATCCCAAATACGACCCTTGAGGAATATTTTGAAGCCAAATTCTGGCTCTCTGCCCGTATTCGCAGTATGAAATTACGAATTTTTATACCGAAAATATGCCAGTTACATAAAGCGGCGATGGATGACATTTTGCCCGAGCCCTCTCTGCAGTTTTCTAAATATCCCAAACGTCCCAAATTCAACGCTTGAGCCATATTTTGGAGCCAAATTCTGGCTCTCAGCACGTTTTCGCAGTTTGAAATTAAGAATTTTATACCGAAAATATGCCAATTACTGAGAGCGGCGATGGGTCAAAGTTTGCCAAAATTCACCCTGCAGTTTTGAAAATATCTCAAACATCCCAAATTCGAATCTTGAGCCATATTTTGGAACCAAACTCTGGCTCTCTGCACGTATTCGCAGTTTGAAATTACGACTTTTTATACCGAATATATGCCAATTCCTGGGATCAGCGATGGGTCACATTTTGCCCAAACTCTCCCTGCAGTTTTCAAAATATCCCAAACATCCCATATTTGACGCTTGAGCAATATTTTGGAGCCAAATTCTCGCTCTCTGCACGTATTCGCAATTTGAAATTACGACTTTTTATACCGAATATATGCCAATTACTTGGATCAGCGATGTGTCACATTTTGCCCCAAACCCTCCCTGCAGTTTTAAAAATATCACAAACATCCCAAATTCGACTCTTGAACCATATTTTCGAGCCAAATTCTACCTTTCTGCACGTTTTCGCAGTTTGAAATTACGACTTTTTATACAGAAAAAATGCCAATTACTGAAAGCAGCGATGGATCACATTTTGCCCAAATCCTCCTTGCAGTTTTCAAAATATCCCAAACATCCCAAATTCGACGCTTGGGCCATATTAAGGAGCCAAATTCTGGCTCTCTGCATGTATTCGCAGTTTGAAACTACGAATTTTATACCGAAAATATCCCAATTACTGAGAGCGGCGATTGGTCACTGTTTGCCCAAACCCACCCTGCAGTTTTGAAAATATCCAAAACATCCCAAATTTGACGCTTGAGCCAAACTTTGGAGCCAAGTTCTGGCTCTCTGCACGTATTCGCAGTTTGAAATTACGAATTTTTATACCAAAATATGCCAATTACTGAACGCGCCGATGAGTCACATTTTGCCCAAACCCTCCCTGCAGTTTCAAAAATATCTAAATCATCCCAAATTTGACGCTTGAGCAATATTTTGGAGCAAAATTCTCGCTCTCTGCACGTATTCGCAGTTTGAAATTATGAATTTTATACCGCATATATGCCAATTACTGGGATCAGCGGTGGGTCACATTTTGCCCAAACCCTCCCTGCAGTTTTAAAAATATCACAAACATCCCAAATTCGACTCTTGAACCATATTTTGGAGCCAAATTCTGACTCTCTGCACGTATTTGCAGTTTGAAATTACGACTTTTTATACAGAAAAAATGCCAATTACTGAAAGCGGCGATGGTTCACATTTTGCCCAAAACCTTCCTGAAGTTTTCAAAATATCCAAAACATCCCAAATTCGACGCTTGGACCATATTAAGGAGCCAAATTCGGGTTCTCTGCTTGTATTCGCAGTTTGAAATTACGACTTTTTATACCGAAAATATGCCAATTACAGAACGCGCCGATGAGTCACATTTTGCCAAACCCTCCCTGCAGTTTTCAAAATATCCCAAACATCCCAAATTCAACTATTGAGCAATATTTTGGAGCCAAATTCTGGCGCTCTGCACGTATTCGCAGTTTGAAATTACGACTTTTTATACCGAATATATGCCAATTACTGGGATCAGCGATGGGTCACATTTTGCCCAAACCATCCCTGCAGTTTTAAAAATATCACAAACATCCCAAGTTCGACGCTTGAGCCATATTTTGGCTCAAAATTCTGGCTCTTTGCACGTATTCGCAGTTTGAAATTACGACTTTTTATACCGAATATATGCCAATTACTGGGATCAGCGATGGGTCACATTTTGCCCAAACCATCCCTGCAGTTTTAAAAATATCACAAACATCCCAAATTCGACGCTTGAACCATATTTTGGAGCCAGATTCTGGCTCTCTGCACGTATTCGCAGTATGAAATTACGACTTTTTATACCGAATATATGCCAGTTACTGAAAGCGGCGATGGATCACATTTTGCCCGAGCCCTTTCTGCAGTTTTCAAAATATCCCAAACGTCCCAAATTTGACGCTAGAGCCATATTTTGGAGCTAAATTCTGGCTCTCGGCACGTTTTCGCAGTTTGAAATTACGAATTTTATACCGAAAAGATGCCAATTACTGAGAACAGCGATGGGTCACAGTTTGCCCAAATTCACCCTGCAGTTTTGAAAATATCTCAAACATCCCAAATTCGACTCTTGAGCCATATTTTGGAACCAAACTCTGGCTCTCTGCACTTATTCGCAGTTTGAAATTACAACTTTTTATATTGAATATATGCCAATTCCTGGGATCAGCGATGGGTCACATTTTGCCCAAACCCTCATTGCAGTTTTAAAAATATCAAAAACATCCCAAATTCGACTCTTGAACCATATTTTGGAGCCAAATTCTGGCTCTCTGCACGTATTCGCAGTTTAATATTACGACTTTTTATACAGAAAAAATACCAATTACTGAGTGCGGCGATGGATCACATTTTGCCCAAACCCTCTCTGCAGTTTTCAAAATATCCCAAACATCCCAAATTCGACCCTTGAACCATATTTTGGAGCCAAATTCTGGCTCTCTGCACTTATTCGAAGTTTGAAATTACGAATTTTTATACCGAAAATATACCAATTACTGAAAGCGGCGATGGGTCACATTTTGTCCAAACCCTCTACAGTTTTCGAAATATCCCAAACATCCCAAATACTACCCTTGAGGAATATTTTGGAGCCAATTTCTGGCTCTCTGCACGTATTCGCAGTATGAAATTACGACTTTTTATACCGAAAATATGCCAGTTACTGAAAGCGGCGATGGATCACATTTTGCCGGAGCCCTCTCTGCAGTTTTCAAAATATCCCAAACGTCCCAAATTCGACGCGTAAGCCATATTATGGAGCCAAATTCTGGCTCTCGGCACGTTTTCGCAATTTGAAATTACGAATTTTATACCGAAAATATGCCAATTACTGAGAGCAGCGATGGGTCACAGTTTGCCCAAATTCACCCTGCAGTTTTGAAAATATCTCAAACATCCCAAATTCGACTCTTGAGCCATGTTTTGGAACCAAACTCTGGCTCTCTGCACGTATTCGCAGTTTGAAATTACGACTTTTTATACCGAATATATGCCAATTCCTGGGATCAGCGATGGGTCAAATTTTGCCCAAACCCTCCCTGCAGTTTTAAATATATCAGAAACATCCCAAATTCGACTCTTGAACCATATTTTGGAGCCAAATTCTGGCTCTCTGCACGTATTCGCAGTTTGAAATTACGACTTTTTTTACAGAAAAAATGCCAATTACTGAAAGCGGCGATGGATCACATTTTGCGCAAAACCTCCCTGAAGTTTTCAAAATATCCCAAACATCCCAAATTCGACGCTTGGGCCATATTAAGGACCCAAATTCTGGCTCTCTGCATGTTTTCGCAGTTTGAAGTTACGAATTTTTTTACCGAAAATATGCCAATTACTGAGAGCGGCGATGGGTCACAGTTTGCCCAAACCCACTCTGCAGTTTTGAAAATATCCCAAACATCCCAAGTTCGACGCTTGAGCCATATTTTGGGGCCAAATTCTGGCTCTCTGCACGTATTCGCAGTTTGAAATTACGATTTTTTATATCGAAAATATGCCAATTACTGAACGCGCCGATGAGTCACATTATGCACAAACCCTCCCTGCAGTTTTCAAAATATCCCAAACATCCCAAATTCGACTATTGAGCAATATTTTGGAGCCAAATTCTGGCTCTTTTCACGTATTCGCAATTTGAAATTACGACTTTTTATACCGAATATATACCAATTACTGAAAGCGTCAATGGGTCACATTTTGTCCAAACCCCTCTGCAATTTTCGAAATATCCCAAACATCCCAAATATGACCCTTGAGGAATATTTTTATGCCAATTTCTGGCTCTCTGCACGTATTCGCAGTATGAAATTATGACTTTTTATACCGAAAATTTGCCAGTTACATAAAGCGGCGATGGATGACATTTTGCCTGAGCCCTCTCTGCAGTTTTCAAAATATCCCAAACGTCCCAAATTCAACGCTTGAGCCATATTTTGGAGCAAAATTCTGGCTCTCAGCACGTTTTCGCAGTTCGAAATTAAGAATTTTATACCGAAAATATGCCAATTACTGTGAGCGGCGATGGGTCAAAGTTTGCCAAAATTCACCCTGCAGTTTTGAAAATATCTCAAACATCCCAAATTCGAATCTTGAGCCATATTTTGGAACCAAACTCTGGCTCTCTGCACGTATTCACAGTTTGAAATTACGACTTTTTATACCGAATATATGCCAATTCCTGGGATCAGCGATGGGTCACATTTTGCCCAAACCCTCCCTGCAGTTTTAAAAATATTACAAAAATCCCAAATTCGACGCTTGAACCATATTTTGTAGCCAAATTCTGGCTCTTTGCACGAATTCGCAGTTTGAAATTATGACTTTTTATACCGAATATATGCCAATTACTGGGATCAGCGATTGGTCACATTTTGCCCAAACCCTCCCTGCAGTTTTGAAAATATCACAAACATCCCAAATTCGACGCTTGAACCATATTTTGGAGCCAAATTCTGGCTCTCTGCACGTATTCGCAGTTTGATATTACGAATTTTTATACAGAAAAAATGCCAATTACTGAGAGCGGCGATGGATCACATTTTGCCCAAACCCTCTCTGCAGTTTTCAATATATCCCAAACATCCCAAATTCGACCCTTGAGCCATATTTTTGGAGCCAAATTCTGGTTCTCTGCATGTATTCGCAGTTTGAAATTACGACTTTTTATACCGAAAATATACCAATTACTGAAAGGGGCGATGGGTCACATTTTGTCCAAACCCCTCTGCAGTTTTCAAAATATCCCAAACGTCCCAAATTCGACGCTTGAGCCATATTTTGGAACCAAACTCTGGCTCTCTGCACGTATTCGCAGTTTGAAATTACGACTTTTATACAGAAGAAATGCCAATTACTGAAAGCGGCGATGGATCAAATTTTGCGCAAAACCTCCCTGAAGTTTTCAAAATATCCCAAACATCCCAAAATCGACGCTTGGGCCATATTAAGGAGCCAAATTCTGGCTCTCTGCATGTATTCGCAGTTTGAAATTACGAATTTTATACCGAAAATATGCCAATTACTGAGAGCAGCGATGGGTCACAGTTTGCCCAAACCCACCCTGCAGTTTTGAAAATATCTCAAACATCCCATGTTCGACGCTTGAGCCATGTTTAGGCTCCAAATTCTGGCTCTCTGCACGTATTCGCAGTTTGAAATTACGACTTTTTATATCGAAAATATGCCAATTACTGAACGCGCCGATGAGTCACATTTTGCCCAAACCCTCCCTGCAGTTTTCAAAATATCCCAAACATCCCAAATTCGACTATTGAGCAATATTTTGGAGCCAAATTCTGGCTCTCTGCACGTATTAGCAGTTTGAAATTACGACTTTTTATACCGAATATATGCCAATTACTGGGATCAGCGATGGGTCACGTTTTGTCCAAACCCTCCCTGCAGTTTTCAAAATATCACAAACATCCCAAATTTTACGCTTGAGCAATATTTTGGAGCCAAATTCTCGCTGTCTGCACGTATTCGCAGTTTGAAATTACGACCTTTTTGTACCGAATATATGCCAATTTCTGGGATCAGTGATGTGTCACATTTTGCCAAAACCCTCCCTGCAGTTTTAATAATATCACAAACATCCCAAATTCTGCTCTTGAACCATATTTTCGAGCCAAATTCTGGCTTTCTGCACGTATTCGCAGTTTGAAATTACGACTTTTTATGCAGAAAAAATGCCAATTACTGAAAGCGGCGATGGATCACATTTTGCCCAAATCCTCCCTGCAGTTTTCAAAATATCCCAAACATCCCAAATTCGACGCTTGGGCCATATTAAGGAGCCAAATTCTGGCTCTCTGTATGTATTCGCAGTTTGAAATTACAAATTTTATACCGAAAATATGCCAATTACTGATTGCGGCGATGGGTCACTGTTTGCCCAAACCCACCCTGCAGTTTTGAAATTATCCCAAACATCCCAAATTCGACGCTTGAGCCATATTTTGGAGCCAAGTTCTGCCTCTCTGCACGTATTCGCTTTTTGAAATTACGAATTTTTATACCGAAAATATGCCAATTACTGAGCGCGCCGATGAGTCACGTTTTGCCCAAGTCCTCCGTTGCAGTTTTCAAAATATCCCAAACGTCCCAAATTCGACACTTGAACTAAATTTTGAAGCCAAATTCTGGCTCTCGACACGTATTCGCAGTTTGAAATTACGACTTTTTATACCGAAAATATGCCGGTAACTGAAAGCAGCGATGGATCACATTTTGCCCAAACCCTCCCTGCAGTTTTAAAAATATCACAAACATCCCAAATTCGACGGTTGAACCATATTTTGTAGCCAAATTCTGGCTCTTTGCACTTATTCGCATTTTGAAATTACGACTTTTTATACCAAAATATGCCAATTACTTAACGCCCTGATGAGTCACATTTTGCCCAAACCCTCCCTGCAGTTTTCAAAATATCCCAAACATCCCAAATTTGACGCTTGAGCAATATTTTGGAGCCACGTTCTGGCTCTCTGCACGTATTTGCAGTATGAAATTACGACTTTTTATACCGAATATATGCCAGTTACTGAAAGCAGCGATGGATCACATTTTGCCCAAGACCTCCCTGCAATTTTTAAAATATCCCAAACGCCCCAAATTCGACGATTGAGCCATATTTTGGAGCCAAATTCTGGCTCTCGGCACGTTTTCGCAGTTTGAAATTACGAAATTTATAACGAAAATATGCCAATTACTGAGAGCAGCGATGGGTCACAGTTTGCCCAAATTCACCCTGCAGTTTTGAAAATATCTCAAACATCCGAAATTCGACTCTTGAGCCATATTTTGGAACTAAACTCTGGCTCTCTGCACGTATTCGCAGTTTGAAATTACGAATTTTATACCGAATATATGCCAATTACTTATATCAGCGATGGGTCACATTTTGCCCAAACCCTCCCTGCAGTTTAAAAAATATCAGAAACATCCCAAATTCGACTCTTGAACCATTTTTTGAAGCCAAATTCTGGCTCTCTGCACGTATTCGCAGTTTGAAATTACGACTTTTTATACAGAAAAAATGCCAATTACTGAAAGCGGAGATGGATCACATTTTGCCCAAAACCTCCCTGAAGTTTTCAAAATATCCCAAACATCCCAAATTCGACGCTTGAGCCATATTAAGGAGCCAAATTCTGGCTCTCTGCATGTATTCGCAGTTTGAAATTACGACATTTTATACCGAAAATATGCCAATTACTGAGCGCGCCGATGAGCCACATTTTGCCCAAACCCTCCCTGCAGTTTTCAAAATATCCCAAACGTCCCAAATTCGACTATTGAGCAATATTTTGGAGCCAAATTCTGGCTCTCTGCATGTATTCGCAGTTTGAAATTACGACTTACGAAAATATGGTTCAAGAGTCGAATTTGGGATGTTTGTGATTTTTTTAAAACTGCAGGGAGGGTTTTTGCAAAATGTGACACATCGCTGATCCCAATAATTGGCATATATTCGGTATAAAAACTCGTAACTTCAAACTGCGAATTTTGAAATTTTGAAGCTCGGGCAAAATGTGATCCATCGCCGCTTTCAGTAATTGGCATTTTTTCTGTATAAAAAGTCGTAATATCAAGCTGCGAATACGTGCAGAGAGCCAGAATTTGGCTCCAAAATATTGCTAAATTTTTGGAAATATGATGTTTGGGATATTTTCAAAACTGCAGGGAGAGTTTGGGCAAAATGTGACTCATCGCCGCTTTCAGTATTTGGCATATTGTCGGTATAAAAAGTCGTAATTTCAAACTGCGAATACGTGCAAAGAGCCAGAATTTGGCTACAAAATATTGCTCAAGCGTCGAATTTGGGACGTTCGGGATATTTTAAAAATTGCAGGGAGGACTTGGGAAAAAATGTGATCCATCGCTGCTTTCAGTAACTGGCATATTTTCGGTATAAAAAGTCGTAATTTCATACTGCGAATACGTGCAGAAAGCCAGAATTTGACTCCAAGATATGCCTCAAGGGTCGTATTTGGGATGTTTGGGATATTTTTAAAATTGCAGGGGGGGTTTGGGCAAAATGTGACCAATCGTTGCTCTCAGTATTTGGAATATTTTCGGTATAAAAAGTAGTAATTTCAAACTGCGAAAACGTGCAGAGAGCCGGAATTTGGCTCCAAAATATGGTTCAAGAGTCGAATTTGGGATGTTTCTGATATTTTCAAAACTGCAGGGAGGGTTTGGGCAAAATGTGACCCATCGCTGATCCCAGTAATTGGCATATATTCGGTATAAAAAGTCATAATTTCAAACTGCGAATACGTGCAGAGAGCGAGAATTTGGCTCCAAAATATTGTGCTCAAGCGTCAAATTTGGTATGTTTGGGATATTTTGACAACTGCAGAGGGGGTTTGGGGAAAATGTGACTCATCGCTGCTCTCAGTATTTGACATATTGTCGGTATAAAAAGTCGTAATTTCAAACTGCGAATACGTGCAAAGAGCCAGAATTTGGCTACAAAATATGGTTCAAGCGTCGAATTTGGGATGTTTGTGATATTTTTAAAACTGCAGGGAGGGTTTGTGCAAAATATGACCCATCGCTGATCCCAGTAATTGGCATATATTCGGTATAGAAAGTCGTAATTTCAAACTGCGAATACGTGCAGAGAGCCAGAGTTTGGTTCCAAAATATAGCTCAAGAGTCGAATTTGGGATGTTTGAGATATTTTCAAAACTGCAGGGTGAATTTGGGCAAACTGTGACCCATCGCCGCTCTCAGTAATAGGCATATTTTCGGTATAAAATTCTTAATTTCAAACTGCGATAACGTGATGAGAGCCAGAATTTGGCTCCTAAATATGGATCAAGCGTCGAATTTGGGACGTTTGGGATATTTTGAAAACTGCAGAGAGGTCTTGGGCAAAATGTGATCCATCGCCGCTGTCAGTAACTGGCATATTTTCGGTATAAAAAGTCGTAATTTCATACTGCGAATACGTGCAGAAAGCCAGAAATTGGCTCCAAAATATTCTTCAAGGGTCGTATTTGGGATGTTTGGGATAATTCGAAAACAGCAGAGGGGTTTGGGCAAAATGTGACCCATCGCCGCTTACAGTAATTGGTATATTTTCGGTATAAAAAGTCGTAATATCAAACTGCGAATACGTGCAGAGAGCCAGAATTTGGCTCCAAAATATGGTTCAAGCGTCGAATTTGGGATGTTTGTGATATTTTTAAAACTGAACGGAGGGTTTGGGCAAAATGTGACCCATCGTTGTTCCCAGTAATTGGCATATATTCGGTATAAAAAGTCGTAATTTCAAACTGCGAATACGTGCTGAGAGCCAGAATTTGGCTCCAAAATATTGCTCAATAGTCGAATTAGGGATGTTTGGGATATTTTGAAAACTGCAGGGAGGGTTTGGGCAAAATGTGACTCATCAGCGCGTTCAGTAATTGGCATATTTTGGTATAAAAATTCGTAATTTCAAACTGCGAATAGGTGCAGAGAGACAGAATTTGGCGCCAAAATATAGCTCAAGAGTCGAATTTGGGATGTTTGGGATATTTGGAAAACTGCAGGGAGGGCTTGGGCAAAATGTGATCCATCGCTGCTTTCAGTAACCGGCATATTTTCGGTATAAAAAGTCGTAATTTCAAACTGCGAATACGTGCAGAAAGCCAGAATTTGGCTCGAAAATATGATTCAAGAGTAGAATTTGGGATGTTTGTGATATTTTTAAAACTGCAGGGAGGGTTTGGGCAAAATGTGACCCATCGCTGATCCCAGTAATTGGCATATATTCGGTATAAAAGTCGTAATTTCAAACTGCGAATACGTGCAGAGAGCCAGAATTTGGCTCCAAAATATTGTTCAATAGTCGAATTTGGGATGTTTGTGATATTTTTAAAACTGCAGGGAGGGTTTGGGCAAAATGAGACACATCGCTGATCCCTGTAATTGGCATATATTCGGTATAAAAAGTCGTAATTTCAAAATGCGAATACGTGCAGAGAGCGAGAATTTGGCTCCAAAATATTGCTCAAGCGTTAAATTTGGGATGTTTGTGATATTTTTAAAACTGCAGGGAGGGTTTGGGCAAAATGTGACCCATCGCTGATCCCAGTAATTGCCATATATTCGGTATAAAAGTCGTAATTTCAAACTGCGAATACGTGCAGAGAGCCAGAATTTGGCTCCAAAATATTGTTCAATGGTCGAATTTGGGATGTTTGGGATATTTTGAAAACTGCAGGGAGGGTTTGGGCAAAATGTGACTCATCGGCGCGTTCAGTAATTGGCATATTTTCGATATAAAAAGTCGTAATTTCAAACTGTGAATACGTGCAGAGAGCCAGAATTTGGCGCCAAAACATGGCTCAAGCGTCGAACTTGGGATGTTTAGAATATTTTCAAAACTGCAGGGTGGGTTTGGGCAAACTGTGACCCATCGCCGCTCTCAGTAATTGGCATTTTTTCGGTATAAAATTCGAAATTTCAAACTGCGAATACATGCAGAGAGCCAGAATTTGGCTCCTTAATATGGCCCAAGCGTCGAATTTGAGATGTTTTGGATATTTTGAAAACTGCAGGGAGGATTTGGGCAAAATGTGATCCATCGCCGCTTTCAGTAATTGGCATTTTTTCTGTATAAAAAGTCGTAATTTCAAACTGCGAATACGTGCAGAAAGCTAGAATTTGGCTCGAAAATATGGTTCAAGAGTAGAATTTGGGATGTTTCTGATATTTTTAAAACTGCAGGTAGGGTTTGGGCAAAATGTGACACATCGCTGATCCCAGTAATTGGCATATATTCGGTATAAAAAGTCGTAATTTCAAACTGCGAATACGTGCAGAGAGCGAGAATTTGGCTCCAAAATATTGCTCAATCGTCAAATTTGGGATGTTTGGGATATTTTGAAAACTGCAGGGAGGGTTTGGGCAAAATGTGACCCATCGCTGATCCCAGTAATTAACATATATTCGGTATAAAATTCGTAATTTCAAACTGCGAATACGTGCAGAGAGCCAGAATTTGGCTCCAAAATATTTCTCAATAGTCTAATTTGGGATGTTTGGAATATTTTGAAAACTGCAGGGAGGGTTTGGGCAAAATGTGACTCATCGGCGCGTTCAGTAATTGGCATATTTTCGATATAAAAAGTCGTAATTTCAAACTGCGAATACATGCAGAGAGCCAGAATTTGGCGCCAAAACATGGCTCAAGCGTCGAACTTGGGATGTTTAGGATATTTTCAAAACTGCAGGGTGGGTTTGGGCAGACTGTGACCCATCGCCGCTCTCAGTAATTGACATATTTTCGGTATAAAATTCGTAATTCCAAACTGCGAATACATGCAGAGAGCGAGAATTTGGCTCCTTAATATGGCCCAAGCGTCGAATTTGGGATGTTTGGGATATTTTGAAAACTTCAGGGAGGTTTTGCGGAAAATGTGATCCATCGCCGCTTTCAGTAATTGGCATTTTTTCTGTATAAAAAGTCGTAATTTCAAACTGCGAATACGTGCAGAGAGCCAGAGTTTGGTTCCAAAATATGGCTCAAGAGTCGAATTTGGGATGTTTGAGATATTTTCAAAACTGCAGGGTGAATTTGGGCAAACTGTGACCCATTGCTGCTTTCAGTAATTGGCATATTTTCGGTATAAAATTCGTAATTTCAAACTGCGAAAACGTGCTGAGAGCCAGAATTTGGCTCCAAAATACGGCTCAAGCGTCGAATTTGGGACGTTTGGGATATTTTGAAAACTGCAGAGAGGGCTCGGGCAAAATGTGATCCATCGCTGCTTTCAGTAACTGGCATATTTTCGGCGGTATAAAAAGTCTTAATTTCATACTGCGAATACGTGCAGAGAGCCAGAAATTGGCTCCAAAATATTCCTCAAGGGTCGTATTTGAGATGTTTGGGATATTTCGAAAACTGCAGAGGGGTTTGGACAAAATGTGATCCATCGCCGCTTTCAGTAATTGGTATATTTTCGGTATAAAAAGTCGTAATTTCAAACTGCGAATAAGTGAAGAGAGCCAGAATTTGGCTCCAAAATATGGTTCAAGGGTCGAATTTGAGATGTTTGGGATATTTCGAAAACTGCAGAGGGGTTTGGACAAAATGTGATCCATCGCCGCTCTCAGTAATTGGCATTTTTTCTGTATAAAAAGTCGTAATATCAAACTGCGAATACGTGCAGAGAGCCAGAATTTGGCTCCAAAATATGGTTCAAGCGTCGAATTTGGGATGTTTGTGATATTTTTAAAACTGGAGGGAGGGTTTGGGCAAAATGTGACCCATCGCTGATCCCAGTAATTGGCATATATTCGGTATAAAAAGTCGTAATTTCAAACTGCGAATACGTGCAAAGAGCCAGAATTTGGCTACAAAATATTGTTCAATCGTCGAATTTGGGATGTTTGTAATAATTTTAAAACTGCAGGGAGGGTTTGGGCAAAATGTGACCCATCGCTGATCCCAGGAATTGGCATATATTCGGTATAAAAAGTCGTAATTTCAAACTGCGAATACGTGCAGAGAGCCAGAGTTTGGTTCAAAAATATGGCTCAAGATTCGAATTTGGGATGTTTGAGATATTTTCAAAACTGCAGGGTGAATTTGAGCAAACTGTGACCCATCGCCTCTCTCAGTAATTGGCATATTTTCGGAATAAAATTCTTAGTTTCAAACTGCGAAAACGTGCCGAGAGCCAGAATTTGGCTCCAAAATATGGCTCAAGCGTCGAATTTGGGACGTTTGGGATATTTTGAAAACTGCAGAGAGGGCTCGGGCAAAATGTGATCCATCGCCGCTTTCAGTAATTGGAATATTTTCGGTATAAAAAGTCGTAATTTCATACTGCGAATACGTGCAGAGAGCCAGAAATTGGCTCCAAAATATTCCTCAAGGGTCGTATTTGGGATGTTTTGGATATTTCGAAAACTGCAGAGGGGTTTGGACAAAATGTGACCCATTGACGCTTTCAGTAATTGGTATATTTTCGGTATAAAAAGTCGTAATTTCAAACTGCGAATAAGTGAAGAGAGCCAGAATATGGCTCCAAAATATGGTTCAAGGGTAGAATTTGGGATGTTTGGGATATTTTGAAAACTGCAGAGAGGGTTTGGGCAAAATGTGATCCATCGCCGCTCTCAGTAATTGGCATTTTTTCTGTATAAAAAGTCGTAATATGAAACTGCGAATACGTGCAGAGAGCCAAAATTTTGTTCCAAAATATGGTTCAAGCGTCGAATTTGGGATGTTTGTGATATTTTTAAAACTGCAGGGAGGGTTTGGGCAAAATGTGACCCATCGCTGATCCCAGTAATTGGCATATATTCGGTATAAAAAGTCGTAATTTCAAACTGCGAATACGTGCAGAGAGCCAGAATTTGAAAGCGGCGATGGATCACATTTTGCCTGAGCTCTCTCTGCAGTTTTCAAAATATCCCAAACGTCCCAAATTCGACGCTTGAGCCATATTTTGGAGCCAAATTCTGGCTCTCGGCACGTTTTCGCAGTTTGAAATTACGAATTTTATACCGAAAATATGCCAATTATTGAGAGCAGCAATGGGTCACAGTTTGCCCAAATTCACCCTTGTGGGAACCGACCTGTGAAATTTATATTTATTTAATTTATATGAATTTATATTTACGTTAATTTATATACTTCGATAGCAATTTGTATGATGTTAAGTGGACTGTATTTCTGCAATAATCTCTTAATCTCACAAATCGATCCTCTACACATTAGGGGGGTTTATATTAATTGAATATATATGCAGCCAATCAAACTACAGTAATAGACTACATACATTGAAGAGGTTCCTTATCTTATAGTACAGCAGGTTAGTCCACCAGGTATAACTAGGGTGTAGACACCAAATTATCCTCTTTGAGGTAGCTTCATCACCCAGTAACTGGTGCACAAAGTCTTCCTCGTCTTGACCTGTTAAAAGGGCGCTAGCTGAAGGCAGAATCCTATATATGACAGGTATATCAGAGAAACACTATACATGGAACCTTAAAGACCTGGCTTAGTTACCTTTAGTTTGAGGCTTCCACGTGCTCTAACTGGATCACCCTATATAATGACATTAATGGCCATAAATGAAAGATACATGGGTTTCGGAAAGAACACTTAACTTGAATTTGTTGACAGCGTGTTGAAGATGGTACACCTTTGGTTTCCATAACACTACGTCCAAGTAAAATTACCAGGAGCCGAATTTGCTCCCGTGCCTCTGGTCTCAATATAAACAATGGCCGCCCCTTCCTCACCCTGACGCCTGGCTTACATTGTCCACATGACAGAAAGTGATAGAAGGGTCACATTTACTCTACTTTAATATTGAAAATTAAGTTAATTTATATGAGATGTTTTATGATGGTAAAGTCCAAAGACTAATGTATTTAAGAATAATTCCCAGCAGAATAGCTGGTGAATTATAATAGTATGTGGTGATGATATCCCGTTTTCTTTAGACGGTAATTCCACTACAAGTTACGTTTTCTATAGGTTACTTGTTGGTAATGCAGCAGCAATTATTATCTGTCTGTATGATATATTAAATGGTGTCGGATTTTCCGACATAATTCCCCAGGGGCTGCTCACGGGTCGAAGTCTTATTTAGAACAGACGAACACCGATACTCCTCCTTCGAATTATTAGATTAATTTGATGTTAGTAGTTAGTAATCACACATTTGTGTGTCTGTTCGTACAGGACGGATGTCCCGTACTAGAGTTGCAGGGGTTAGAAGTCTAATGCGATTTCATTTCCCTGTCAACTCTTGAAAGGCTAATATTCAAGCCTAATTACATATTATTTAACCCAGAAGACTGAATGTGATCAAGTACTACAGTCAAGTATGATTCAGGGACTGCAGTGAGATCAGTGACATTAGATATAACTTGAAGTTTGTTCAGGTTACTGGTCACTGATATATAAACACTGAGGCCCATGGAATACATCTTGATTAAATAATAAATGTATCAAATCAGTCATCAGATTTATTGGGGTTTAATTTAGTTAATTGATTCAGAAGATTGAATAGCTCATCATTAAAGTAAAGTATGGTTCTGAGACTGCAGTGCGTTCAGTGACATTGGTCGCAGTGACTTGTAGCTGTTTTAGGCTACTGTTCACTGATTTGCCACTGAGGCCTCATGAACTCATCTTCAGCTTTAAATGATGATACTAACATCAACCTCTGTTACTATAGTCAGCTGTAATCTCCTTAGTATAATGCTACTGGAGAAATATAATCAGCTGACAAATTTAGATTTCTATTGGTATTGTTTATCTGCAGGCATAGGTCTCCTCAGGCTTGATACTGGGCCTGAGAGTAATTTACCTCCTGCAGAGTTTAACATGGTTATACCGTGATATTTAGTAGGGCTACCGATGAATCGATGACAATAGTCTGTCCCTACAAGGAGACCGAAGTCGGTGAGGTGATCAGACTTAATATTATCTGCCAATTTTATTCCTCTATTTCTCAGGAATTTGGCTGTTGCTCTCAGACCTTGAACTTGTAGGTCTACTGGTATTTTGTCCACCACAATGGCTTGTACTCGACAGACGTACCTGCCTAAACGCACTGATGGTTGTACCACCTGGTAGACTTGAGGTCCTGCATCTGTTACAAACCCTGAGATATTGAATGACATCTGGGCTACAGGCCTTAATTGTAGTTCATCTGCCAACTTTTTAGTGAAATATGTTCTCTGGGATCCTTGGTCAAACAACCCACGGGTATGGACCTTGGCCCTCTTATTCAGGATGGTAATTTGGGCAGTAGGCAAAGTCGTATTACCTTTAGACTTTGCTGATTGGACACTCTTTGTTTGTTGCACCTTGCAGTACTGTACTGTGGTGGGAATGCTATCTTCCACCTTGGGGTTTGGAGACGTTGTTTTGGTGTCTCTGCACAATGCTGCATGGTGCTGACCTTTGTTACACCTATAACAAGGGTGTAATTGGGTATCACAATCCTTGATGTTATGTTTCCTGAGGCACCTCGTGCAATGTTGCAAATCTTTGAGTCGCTCAACACGGGCGTCACTATCAGGAAAATTAGAGCAGTGGTACATTGAATGTTTCTCATTGCAGAACAAACATGTTCCATAGCTTCCAGTACCCTTTGGTGTCACGTTCTTGGATGACACAGTAACTATAGGCTTGGAGGGTCCCACTGCATATACGCCCACACTGCCACTGTTCCACTTTGGTGTTGAATTATATTGTCTAGATTGATTTGGAGTACCTTTGGTACTCTGTGGTTTACTATTATTGGTTTCTGAGGGTTTACTTGGTGGTTTTAATTTGTCATGTGTTCGTAATTGATGAACTACTGACTTTAAACCTTCAGATATTTCATTCATAGATAAGATGCTTTTATTGTAATGGGCACTCATTTGTCTCAATATGTCCCTAGGTATTTTCTCCTGGACAATTATTTTCAAGACCCACTCAGCCCCGTTTGTATCTGCTGTCAGGCTGAGGGCATTGATCAATGATTCTATCTCCAGCTTGAAGACTTGGAGTGAATCAGCTGAAGCCTCCGGTGGGGGTAAATGCAACAGCTCATGAAGTAAATGTGATGTTCTTACTTCTGGATCAGCATAATTATCCTTGAGGAGTTTTACTGCCAGATCATAGCCGTCATTAGTTAATCTCAGATGGGATACTACTGTTTTAGCCTCACCTGATAATTGGCCTTGCAAATAAGAGAATTTACTACTCTTTGGTAATGATTGTTTTGAGTCTACAAGGTCAACGAATTTGTTCCAAAATTCGTCCCAATCTTCCTCATCTTTTCCTGAGAAAGTGGGTAAATTAATTGGAGGGAGTCGAGCTTCTGCTTGACTCGCATTAGATGCAACTGTTGATGTTGTTGTTGCCTTGTTCTGGGCAATTAATTTGACATAAGGCTGTAACGTGGCCTGAGTGTGATCTTCATAATTCGCAAGATCAACCATAATGTCGTCTATTTCTGTTTCTGATAAATTGGTGTTGGCAAGTTCAGCCACATATGTTGCTATTTGGCATTTGATTTGCTCAAATTTACCTGCAGCTGCTTGATAATAGCTTTCCAGGTCAGCATAATCAACTTGAGATTGTTGTGACAAATCTTCACATTTCTTGATCTGTCTTGTTAAGTGGCCTTTAAGACCTGCAAGGGTTCTTTTCATTCTCCCTGCATTATCCATACTGGCTAGTTGGTGAAGCCTTGTGGGACTTGTACATTTTGCTGCTCATAATACTGAACAAGCTCTAATGGTAGCCTAGGGTCAAATTCTGTACTCACTAGGCAATAATCCTACCTCTGCTAGAGGTTAGCACTTAAAATTAATACACATTATATATATATACAATCATCCACACTAATGATTTGAGTGATAAACCAGTGTCACTGGAAGTACCTTTAGGTTAGCTCTTCTATATCACCCTAGGATGGTAGAGACACTAATTAATCACTCAAAGGTGTAATGATCATAAGTAAATTATTATATATACAACTCAACTCGAGTTGATAAAAATTACACCCAAAATAGGGTCTGGACCATTCATTAATGGTGTTAGGTTGTTGAATATAGTACAACTGACTATGGTAATAATGGGACTAGGATGAGCAATAATAGTTCAACTAGTCAATGGTAATTTACTACCCTGTTGTGGGTTGGCAATTAGTAAATATTATACTGTGATCACTAGTGCAATATATATTAAATGATTCTCTATTTTGGAGAAATAATATACACAATTATTGATAATAGCCTCTTAATTAGCCTCTATGAAACTTCTAATATTATCTAGAAGTATTAAATATTATTAGTGACCTTGCGAAATAAACTCCACAAAATTCATAGATAATCTCTCGCGAAATTTAACACCACGAAATCCGTGAACAATCTCGCGACACAGTCACTAATTTGGCTGGCTTCTATATTAGCGCTGTCATTTCACAGAATAACACGCCACCAAATCTGTGGGTGTACATGAAACCGCTGACGAAGCTGATCTGAACTGAGCGGGGCTCGTGAACTCGCACGAGTCAACGCCGCCGTCATTGACTGCTAGCTTTGTTTAAATAACACTGCACTAGTATTTTTAATGAATCCATAGGTCACTGGTTCGTATCCGGTTCGAAGGACCAAATAATCCGTCATCCGTTTCGAAGGACCAAATAATGTGGGAACCGACCTGTGAGATTTATATTTATTTAATTTATATGAATTTATATTTACGTTAATTTATATACTTCGATAGCAATTTGTATGATGTTAAGTGGACTGTATTTCTGCAATAATCTCTTAATCTCACAAATCGATCCTGTACACATTAGGGGGGTTTATATTAATTGAATATATATGCAGCCAATCAAACTACAGTAATATACTACATACATTGAAGAGGTTCCTTATCTTATAGTACAGCAGGTTAGTCCACCAGGTATAACTAGGGTGTAGACACCAAATTATCCTCTTTGAGGTAGCTTCATCACCCAGTAACTGGTGCACAAAGTCTTCCTCGTCTTGACCTGTTAAAAGGGCGCTAGCTGAAGCCAGAATCCTATATATGACAGGTATATCAGAGAAACACTATACATGGAACCTTAAAGACCTGGCTTAATTACCTTTAGTTTGAGGCTTCCATGTGCTCTAACCGGATCACCCTATATAATGACATTAAAGGCCATAAATGAAAGATACATGGGTTTCGGAAAGAACACTTAACTTGAATTTGTTGACAGCGTGTTGAAGATGGTACACCTTTGGTTTCCATAACACTACGTCCAAGTAAAATTACCAGGAGCCGAATTTGCTCCCGTGCCTCTGGTCTCAATATAAACAATGGCCGCCCCTTCCTCACCCTGACGCCTGGCTTACATTGTCCACATGACACAAAGTGATAGAAGGGTCACATTTACTCTACTTTAATATTGAAAATTAAGTTAATTTATATGAGATGTTTTATGATGGTAAAGTTCAAAGACTAATGTATTTAAGAATAATTCCCAGCAGAATAGTTGGTGAATTATAATAGTATGTGGTGATGATATCCCGTTTTCTTTAGACGGTAATTCCACTACAAGTTACGTTTTCTATAGGTTACTTGTTGGTAATACAGCAGCAATTATTATCTGTCTGAAAGATATATTAAATGGTGTCGGATTTTCCTACAACCCTGCAGTTTTGAAAATATCTCAAACATCCCAAATTCGACTTTTGAGCCATATTTTGGAACCAAATTCTGGCTCTCTGCACGTATTCGCAGTTTGAAATTACAACTTTTTATACCAAAAATATGCCAAATACTGAAAGCAGCGATGAGTCATATTTTGCCATAACACCCCACTGCAATTTTCAAAATATCCCAAACATCCCAAATTCGACCCTTAAAGCATTATTTGGAGCCAAATTCTGGCTCTCGGCACGTTTTCGCAGTTTGAAATTACGAATTTTTATACCAAAATATGCCAATTACTTAACGCCCTGATGAGTCACATTTTGCCCAAACCCTCCCTGCAGTTTTCAAAATATCTCAAACATCCCAAATTTGACGCTTGAGCAATATTTTGGAGCCAAGTTCTGGCTCTCTGCACGTATTCGCTTTTTGAAATTACGAATTTTTATACCGAAAATATGCCAATTACTGAGCGCGCCAATAAGTCACATTTTGCCAAAGTCCTCCCTGCAGTTTTCAAAATATCCCAAACATCCCAAATTCGACACTTGAACCACATTTTGAAGCCAAATTCTGGCTCTCTGCACGTATTCGCAGTTTGAAATTACTACTTTTTATACCGAAAATATGCCGGTTACTGAATGCAGCGATGGATCACATTTTGCCCAAGCCCTTCCTGCAGTTTTCCAAATATCCCAAACGTCCCAAATTCGACTCTTGAGCCATATTTTGGCGCCAAATTCTGTCTCTCTGCACGTATTCGCAGTTTGAAATTACGACTTTTTTTTACCGAATATATGCCAATTCCTGGAATCAGCGATGGGTCACATTTTGCCAAAACCCTCCCTGCAGTTTTAAAAATATCACAAACATCCCAAATTCGACGCTTGAACCATAATTTGTAGCCAAATTCTGGCTCTTTGCACTTATTCGCAGTTTGAAATTACGACTTTTTATACCAAAATATGCCAATTACTTAACGCCCTGATGAGTCACATTTTGCCCAAACCCTCCCTGCAGTTTTCAAAATATCTCAAACATCCCAAATTTGACGCTTGAGCAATATTTTGGAGCCAAGTTCTGGCTCTCTGCACGTTTTCGCTTTTTGAAATTACGAATTTTTATACCGAAAATATGCCAATTACTGAGCGCGCCGATAAGTCACATTTTGCCAAAGTCCTCCCAGCAGTTTTCAAAATATCCCAAACATCCCAAATTCGACACTTGAACCACATTTTGAAGCCAAATTCTGGCTCTCTGCACGTATTCGCAGTTTGAAATTACGACTTTTTATACCGAAAATATGCCAAATACTGAAAGCAGCGATGGATAACATTTTGGCCAAACCCCCCCCCCCTGCAGTTTCAAAAATATCCCAAACATCCCAAATACGACCCTTGAAGCATAACTTGGAGTCAAATTCTGGCTTTCTGCACGTATTCGCAGTATGAAATTACGACTTTTTATACCGAAAATATGCCAGTTACTGAAAGCAACGATGGATCACATTTTGCCCAAGACCTCCCTGCAATTTTTAAAATATCCCAAACGCCACAAATTCCACGCTTGAGCCATATTTTGGAGCCAAATTCTGGCTCTCGGCACGTTTTCGCAGTTTGAAGTTACGAAATTTATAACGAAAATATGCCAATTACTGAGAGCGGCGATGGGTCACAGTTTGCCCAAATTCACCTTGCAGTTTTGAAAATATCTCAAACATCCGAAATTCGACTCTTGAGCCATATTTTGGAACCAAACTCTGGCTCTCTGCACGTATTCGCAGTTTGAAATTACGAATTTTATACCGAATATATGCCAATTACTGGGATCAGCGATGGGTCACATTTTGCCCAAACCCTCCCTGCAGTTTAAAAAATATCAGAAACATCCCAAATTCGACTCTTGAACCATATTTTGGAGCCAAATTCTGGCTCTCTGCACGTATTCGCAGTTTGAAATTACTACTTTTTATGCAGAAAAAATGCCAAAAACTGAAAGCAGAGATGGATCACATTTTGCCTAAAACCTCCCTGAAGTTTTCAAAATATCCCAAACATCCCAAATTCGACGCTTGAGCCATATTAAGGAGCCAAATTCTGGCTCTCTGCATGTATTCGCAGTTTGAAATTACGAATTTTATACCAAAATTATGCTAATTACTGAGATCGGCGATGGGTCACAGTTTACCCAAACCCACCATGCAGTTTTAAAAATATCCCAAACATCCCAAGTTCGACGCTAGAGCCATATTTTGGCGCAAAATTCTGGCTCTCTGCATGTATTCGCAGTCTGAAATTACGACTTTTTATATCGAAAATATGCCAATTACTGAGCGCGCCGATGAGCCACATTTTGCCCAAACCCTCCCTGCAGTTTTCAAAATATCCCAAACATCCCAAATTCGACTATTTTGGAGCCAAATTCTGGCTCTCTGCATGTATTCGCAGTTTGAAACTACGACTTACGAAAATATGGTTCAAGAGTCGAATTTGGGAAGTTTGTGATATTTTTAAAACTGCAGGGAGGGTGTTTGCAAAATGTGACCCATCGCTGATCCCAGTAATTGGCATATATTCGGTATAAAAACTCGTAATTTCAAACTGCGAATACGTGCAGAGAGCGAGAATTTGGGTCCAAAATATTGCTCAAGCGTCAAATTTGGGATGTTTGGGATATTTTGAAAACTGCAGGGAGGGTTTCAGCAAAATGTGACTCATCGGCGCGCTCAGTAATTGGCATATTTTCGGTATAAAAATTCGCAATTTCGAAAAGCGAATACGTGCTGAGAGCCAGAACGTGGCTCCAAAATATTGATCAAGCGTCAAATTTGGGATGTTTGGGATATTTTGAAAACTGCAGGGAGGGTTTGGGCAAAATGTGACTCAGCGGGGCGTTAAGTAATTGGCATATTTTGGTATAAAAAGTCGTAATTTCAAACTGCGAATACGGGCAAAGAGCCAGAATTTGGATACAAAATATGGTTCAAGCGTCGAATTTGGGATGTCTGTGATATTTTTAAAACTGCAGGGAGGGTTTGGGCAAAATGTGACCCATCGCTGATCCCAGGAATTGGCATATATTCGGTAAAAAAATCGTAATTTCAAACAGCGAATACGTGCAGAGAGCCAGAGTTTGGTTCCAAAATATGGCTCAAGAGTCGAATTTGGGATGTTTGAGATATTTTGAAAACTGCAGAGAGGGCTCGGGCAAAATGTGACCCCTCGCCGCTTTCAGTAATTGGCATATTTTCTGTTAAAAAAGTTGTAATTTCAAACTGCGAATCAATGCAGAGAGCCAGAATTTGGCTCCAAAATATGGTTCAAAGGTCGAAATTGGGATTTTTGGGATATTTTGAAAACTGCAGAGAGGGTTTTGGCAAAATGTGATCCATCGCCGCTTTCAGTAATTGGCATTTTTTCTGTATAAAAAGTCGTTATATCAAAGTGCGAACACGTGCAGAGAGCCAGAATTTGGCTCCAAAATATGGTTCAAGCGTCGAATTTAGGATGTTTGTGATATTTTTAAAACTGCAGAGGGGTTGGGCAAAATGTGACCCATCGCTGATCCCAGTAATTGGCATATATTCGGTATAAAAAGTCGTAATTTCAAACTGCGAATACGTGCAGAGAGCCAGAATTTGGCTCCAAAATATTGCTCAATTGTCGAATTTGGGATGTTTGGGATATTTTGAAAACGGCAGGGAGAGTTTGGGCAAAATGTGACTCATCGCCGCTTTCAGTATTTGGCATATTGTCGATATAAAAAGTCGTAATTTCAAACTGCGAATACGTGCAAAGAGCCAGAATTTGGCTACAAAATATGGTTCAAGCGTCGAATTTGGGATGTTTGTGATATTTTTAAAACTGCAGGGTGAATTTGGGCAAACTGTGACCCATCGCCGCTCTCAGTAATTGGCATATTTTCGGTATAAAATTCGTAATTTCAAACTGCGAATACATGAAGAGCGCCAGAATTTGGCTCCTTAATATGGCTCAAGCGTAGAATTTGGGATGTTTGGGATATTTTGAAAACTTCAGGGAGGTTTTGGGCAAAATGTGATCCATCGCCGCTTTCAGTAATTGGCATTTTTTCTGTATAAAAAGTCGTAATTTCAAACTGCGAATACGTGCAGAGAGCCAGAATTTGGCTCCAAAATATGGTTCAAGAGTCGAATTTGGGATGTTTCTGATATTTTTAAAACTGCAGGGAGGGTTTGGGCAAAATGTGACCCATCGCTGATCCCATTAATTGGCATATATTCGGTATAAAAAGTCGTAATTTCAAACTGCGAATACAGGCAGAGAGCCAGAGTTTGGTTCCAAAATATTGCTCAAGAGTCGAATTTCGGATGTTTGAGATATTTTCAAAACTGCAGGGTGAATTTGGGCAAACTGTGACCCATCGCCGCTCTCAGTAATTGGCATATTTTCGTTATAAAATTCGTGATTTCAAACTGCGAAAACGTGCCGAGAGCCAGAATTTGGCTCCAAAATATGTATCAAGCGTCGAATTTGGGACGTTTGGGATATTTTAAAAATTGCAGGGAGGTCTTGGGAAAAAATGTGATCCATCGCTGCTTTCAGTAACTGGCATACTTTCGGTATAAAAAGTCGTAATTTTATACTGCGAATACGTGCAGAAAGCCAGAATTTGACTCCAAGTTATGCCTCAAGGGTCGTATTTGATATGTTTGGGATATTTTGACAACTGCAGAGGGGGTTTGGGGAAAATGTGACTCATCGCCGCTCTCAGTATTTGACATATTGTCGGTATAAAAAGTCGTAATTTCAAACTGCGAATACGTGCAAAGAGCCAGAATTTGGCTACAAAATATGGTTCAAGCGTCAAATTTGGGATGTTTGTGATATTTTTAAAACTGCAGGGAGGGTTTGGGCAAAATATGACCCATCGCTGATCCCAGTAATTGGCATATATTCGGTATAGAAAGTCGTAATTTCAAACTGCGAATACGTGCAGAGAGCCAGAGAATGGTTCCAAAATATAGCTCAAGAGTCGAATTTGGGATGTTTGAGATATTTTCAAAACTGCAGTGTGAATTTGGGCAAACTGTGACCCATCGCCGCTCTCAGTAATAGGCATATTTTCGGTATAAAATTCTTAATTTCAAACTGCGATAATGTGCCGAGAGCCAGAATTTGGCTCCTTAATATGGATCAAGCGTCGAATTTGGGACGTTTGGGATATTTTGAAAACTGCAGAGAGGTCTTGGGCAAAATGTGATCCATCGCCGCTGTCAGTAACTGGCATATTTTCGGTATAAAATATCGTAATTTCATACTGCGAACACGTGCAGAAAGCCAGAAATTGGCTCCAAAATATTCTTCAAGGGTCGTATTTGGGATGTTTGGGATATTTCGAAAACTGCAGAGGGGTTTGGGCAAAATGTGACCCATCGCCGCTTACAGTAATTGGTATATTTTTGGTATAAAAAGTCGTAATATCAAACTGCGAATACGTGCAGAGAGCCAGAATTTGGCTCCAAAATATTGGTCAATAGTCGAATTTTTGATGTTTGGGATATTTTGAAAACTGCAGGGAGGGTTTAGACAAAATATGACTCATCGGCGCGTTCAGTAATTGGCATATTTTCGGTATAAAAAGTAGTAATTTCAAACTGCGAATACGTGCAGAGAGCGAGAATTTGGCTCCAAAATATTGCTCAATAGTCGAATTTGGGATGTTTGGGATATTTTGAAAACTGCAGGGAGGGTTTAGGCAAAATATGACTCATCGGCGCGTTCAGTAGTTGGCATATTTTCGGTATAAAAAGTCGTTATTTCAAACTTCGAATACATGCAGAGAGCCAGAATTTGGCGCCAAAATATGTCTCAAGCGTCGAACTTGGGATGTCTGGGATATTTTCAAAACTGCAAGGTGGGTTTGGGCAAACTGTGACCCATCGCCGCTCTCAGTAATTGGCAAATTTTCGGTATAAAATTCGTAATTTCAAACTGCGAATACATGAAGAGAGCCAGAATTTGGCTCCTTAATATGGCTCAAGCGTCGAATTTGGGGTGTTTGGGATATTTTGAAAACTTCAGGGAGGTTTTGGGCAAAATGTGATCCATTGCCGCTTTCAGTAATTGGCATTTTTCTGTATAAAAAGTCGTAATTTCATACTGCGAATACGTGCAGAAAGCCAGAATTTGACACCAAGTTATACCTCAAGGGTCGTATTTGGGATGTTTGGGATATTTTTAAAACTGCAGGGGGGTTTGGGCAAAATGTGACCCATCGCTGCTTTCAGTATTTGGCATATTTTCGGTATAAAAAGTAGTAATTTCAAACTGCGAATACGTGCAGAGAGCCAGAATTTGGCTACAAAATATGGTTCAAGCGTCGAATTTGGGATGTTCGTTATATTTTTAAAACTGCAGGGAGGGTTTGGGCAAAATGTGACCCATCGCCGCTTTCAGTAACTGGCATATTTTAGGAAAAAAAATTCGTAATTTCAAAAAGCGATTACATGCTGAGAGCCAGAACTTGGCTCCAAAATATTGCTCAAGCGTCAAATTTGGGATGTTTGTGATATTTTGAAAACTGCAGGGAGGGTTTGGGCAAAATGTGACTCATCGGGGCGTTAAGTAATTGGCATATTTTGGTATAAAAAGTCGTAATTTCAAACTGCGAATACGTGCAAAGAGCCAGAATTTGGCTACAAAATATGGTTCAAGCGTCGAATTTGGGATGTTCGTTATATTTTTAAAACTGCAGGGAGGGTTTGGGCAAAATGTGACCCATCGCCGCTTTCAGTAACTGGCATATTTTCGGTATAAAAATTCGTAATATCAAACTGCGAATACGTGCAGAGAGCCAGAAATTGGCACCAAAATATGGTTAGAGTGTCGAATTTGGGATGTTTGGGATATTTTGAAAACTTCAGGGAGGTTTTGGGCAAAATGTGATCCATCGCCGCTTTCAGTAATTGGCATTTTTTCTGTATAAAAAGTTGTAATTTCAAACTGCGAATACGTGCAGGGAGTCAGAATTTGGCTCCAAAATATGGTTCAAGAGTCGAATTTGGGATGTTTCTGATATTTTCAAAACTGCAGGGAGGGTTTGGGCAAAATGTGACCCATCGCTGATCCCAGTAATTGGCATATATTCGGTATAAAAAGTCACAATTTCAAACTGCCAATACGTGCAGAGAGCGAGAATTTTGTTCCAAAATATTGCTCAAGCGTCAAATTTGGGATGTTTGGGATATTTTGAAAACTGCAGGGAGGGTTTGGGCAAAATGTGACTCATCTGGGCGTTAAGTAATTGGCATATTTTGGTATAAAAAGTCGTAATTTCAAACTGCGAATATGTGCAAAGAGCCAGAATTTGGCTACAAAATATGGTTCAAGCGTCGAATTTGGGATGTTCGTTATATTTTTAAAACTGCAGGCAGGGTTTGGGCAAAATGTGACTCATCAGCGCGTTCAGTAATTGGCATATTTTGGTATAAAAAGTCGTAATTTCAAACTGCGAATAGTTGCAGAGAGACAGAATTTGGCGCCAAAATATGGCTCAAGAGTCGAATTTGGGATGTTTGGGATATTTGGAAAACTGCAGGGAGGGCTTGGGCAAAATGTGATCCATCGCTGCTTTCAGTAACCGGCATATTTTCCGTTTAAAAATTCGTAATTTGAAACTGCGAATACGTGTCGAGAGCCAGAATTTGGCTCCAAAATATGGTTCAAGTGTCTAATTTGGGATGTTTGGGATATTTTGAAAACTGCAGGGAGGACTTGGGCAAAATTTGACTCATCGGCGCGCTCAGTAATTTGCATATTTTCGGTATATAAATTCGTAATTTCAAAAAGCGATTACGTGCAGAGAGCCAGAAATTGGCTCCAAAATATGGCTCAAGCGTCGAATTTGGGATGTTTGGGATATTTTCAAAACTGCAGGGTGGGTTTGGGCAAACAGTGACCCATCGCCGCTCTCAGTAATTGGCATATTTTCGATATAAAATTTGCACTTTCAAACTGCGAATACATCCAGAGAGCCAGAATTTGGCTCCTTAATATGGCCCAAGCGTCGAATTTGGGATGTTCGGGATATTTTGAAAACTGCAGGGAGGATTTGGGCAAAATGTGATCCATCGCCGCTTTCAGTAATCGGCATTTTTTCTGTATAAAAAGTCGTAATTTCAAACTGCGAATACGTGCAGAAAGCCAGAATTTGGCTCGAAAATATGGTTCAAGAGTAGAATTTGAGATGTTTGTGATATTTTTAAAACTGCAGGGAGGGTTTAGGCAAAATGTGACACTTCGCTGATCCCAGTAATTGGAATATATTCGGTATAAAAAGTCGTAATTTCAAACTGCGAATACGTGCAGAGAGCCAGAGTTTGGCTCCAAAATATTGCTCAAGCGTCAAATTTGGGATGTTTGTGATATTTTTAAAACTGCTGGGAGGGTTTGGGCAAAATGTGACCCAACGCTGATCCCAGTAATTGGCATATATTCGGTATAAAAGTCGTAATTTCAAACTGCGAATACGTGCAGAGAGCCAGAATTTGGCTCCAAAATATTGCTCAATAGTCGAATATGGGATGTTTGGGATATTTTGAAAACTGCAGGGAGGGTTTGGGCAAAATGTTACTCATCGGCGCGTTCAGTAATTGGCATATTTTCGATATAAAAAGTCGTAATTTCAAACTGCGAATACGTGCAGAGAGCCAGAATTTGGTGCCAAAACATGGCTCAAGCGTCGAACTTGGGATGTTTAGGATATTTTCAGAACTGCAGGGTAGGTTTGGGCAAACTGTGACCCATCGCCGCTCTCAGTAATTGGCATATTTTCGGTATAAAATTCGTAATTTCAAACTGCGAATACATGCAGAGAGCCAGAATTTGGCTCCTTAATATGGCCCAAGCGTTGAATTTGGGATGTTTAGGATATTTTGAAAACTTCAGGGAGGTTTTGCGCAAAATGTGATCCATCGCCGCTTTCAGTAATTGGCATTTTTTCTGTATAAAAAGTCGTAATTTCAAACTGCGAATACGTGCAGAGAGCCAGAGTTTGGTTCCAAAATATGGCTCAAGATTCGAATTTGGGATGTTTGAGGTATTTTCAAAACTGCAGGGTGAATTTGGGCAAGCTGTGACCCATTGCTGCTCTCAGTAATTGGCATATTTTCGGTATAAAATTCGTAATTTCAAACTGCGAAAACGTGCTGAGAGCCAGAATTTGGCTCCAAAATACGGCTCAAGCGTCAAATTTGGGACGTTTGGGATATTTTGAAAAGTGCAGAGAGAGCTCGGGCAAAATGTGATCCATCGCAGCTTTCAGTAACTGGCATATTTTCGGTATAAAAAGTCTTAATTTCATACTGCGAATACGTGCAGAGAGCCAGAAATTGGCTCCAAAACTTTCCTCAAGGGTCGTATTTGGGATGTTTGGGATATTTCGAAAACTGCAGAGGGGTTTGGACAAAATGTGACCCATTGACGCTTTCAGTAATTGGCATATTTTGGTATAAAAAGTCGTAATTTCAAACTGCGAATACGTGCAGAGAGCCAGAATTTGGCTCCAAAATATGGCTCACGGGTCGAATTTGGGATGTTGGGGATATTTTGAAAACTGCAGGAAGGGTTTGGGCAAAATGTGACTCATCGCCGCTTTCAGTATTTGGCATATTGTCGGTATAAAATGTCGTAATTTCAAACTGCGAATACGTGCAAAGAGCCAGAATATGGCTACAAAATATGGTTCAAGCGTCGAATTTGGGATGTTTGTGATATTTTTTAAAACTGCAGGGAGCGTTTGGGCAAAATGTGACCCATCGCTGATCCCAGTAATTGGCATATATTCGGTATAAAAAATCGTAATTTCAAACTGCGAATACGTGCAGAGAGCCAGAGTTTGGTTCCAAAATATGGCTCAAGAGTCGAATTTGGGATGTTTGAGATATTTTAAAAACTGCAGGGTGAATTTGGGCAAACTATGACCCATCGCCGCTCTCAGTAATTGGCATATTTTCGGTATAAAATTCGTAATTTCAAACTGCGAATACATGAAGAGAGCCAGAATTTGGCTCCAAAATATGGTTCAAGAGTCGAATTTGGGATGTTTCTGATATTTTTAAAACTGCACGGAGGGTTTGGGCAAAATGTGACCCATCGCTGATCCCAGTAATTGGCATATATATATTCGGTATAAAAAGTCATAATTTCAAACTGCGAATACGTGCAGAGAGCGAGAACTGTTCTCCAAAATATTGCTCAAGCGTCAAATTTGGGATGTTTTGGATATTTTGAAAACTGCAGGGAGGGTTTGTGCAAAATGTGACTCATCGGCGCGTTCAGTAATTGGCATATTTTGGTATAAAAATTCGTAATTTCAAACTGCGAATACGTGCAGAGAGACAGAATTTGGCGCCAAAATATGGCTCAAGAGTCGAATTTGGGACGTTTGGGATATTTGGAAAACTGCATGGAGGGCTTGGGAAAAATGTGATCCATCGCTGCTTTCAGTAACCGGCATATTTTAGGTATAAAAAGTCTTAATTTCAAACTGCGAATACGTGCAGAGAGCCAGAACTTGGCTCCAAAGTATGGCTCAAGCGTCGAATTTGGGATGTTTTGGATATTTTCAAAACTGCAGGGTGGGTTTGGGCAAACAGTGACCAATCGTTGCTCTCAGTAATTGGCATATTTTCGGTATAAAATTCGTAATTTCAAACTGCGAATACATGCAGAGAGCCAGAATTTGGCTTCTTAATATGGCCCAAGCGTCGAATTTGGGATGCATTGGATATTTTGAAAACTGCAAGGAGGATTTGGGCAAAATGTGATCCATCGCTGCTTTCAATAATTGGCATTTTTTGTGTATAAAAAGTCGTAATTTCAAACTGCGAATACGTGCAGAAAGCCAGAATTTATCTCGAAAATATGGTTCAAGAGTCGAATTTGGGATGTTTGTGATATTTTTAAAACTGCAGGGAGGGTTTGGGCAAAATGTGACACATCGTTGATCCCAGTAATTGGCATATATTCGGTATAAAAAGTCGTAATTTCATACTGCAAATACGTGCAGAGAGCGAGAATTTGGCTCCAAAATATTGATCAAGCGTCAAATTTGGGATGTTTGGGATATTTTGAAAACTGCAGGGTGGGTTTGGGCAAAATGTGTCTCATCGGGGCGTTCAGTAATTGGCATGTTTTGGTATAAAAAGTCGTAATTTCAAACTGCGAATACGTGCAAAGAGCCAGAATTTGGCGCTAAAATATGGCTGAAGCGTCGAACTTGGGATGTTTGGGATATTTTCAAAACTGCAGGGTGGGTTTCGGCAAACTGTGACCCATCGCCGCTCTCAGTAATTGGCATATTTTCGGTATAAAATTCGTAATTTCAAACAGCGAATACATGAAGAGAACCAGAATTTGGCTCCAAAATATGGTTCAAGAGTCGAATTTGAGATGTTTCTGATATTTTTAAAACTGCACGGAGGGTTTGGGCAAAATGTGACCCATCGCTGATCCCAGTAATTGGCATATATATATTCGGTATAAAAAGTCATAATTTCAAACTGCGAATACGTGCAGAGAGCGAGAACTGTTTTTATTCCGAAAATATGCCAATTACTGAGAGAGGCGATGGGTCACAGTTTGCTCAAATTCACCCTGCAGTTTTGAAAATATCTCAAACATCCCAAATTCGAATCTTGAGCCATATTTTTTAACCAAACTCTGGGTCTCTGCACGTATTCGCAGTTTGAAATTACGACTTTTTATACCGAATATATGCCAATTCCTGGGATCAGCGATGGGTCACATTTTGCCCAAACCCTCCCTGCAGTTTTAAAATTATTACAAACATCCCAAATTCGACGAATGAACAATTTTTTGTAGCCAAATTCTGGCTCTTTGCACGTATTCGCAGTTTGAAATTACGACTTTTTATACCGAATATATGCCAATTACTGGGATCAGCGATGGGTCACATTTTGCCCAAACCCTCCCTCCAGTTTTAAAAATATCACAAACATCCCAAATTCGACGCTTGAACCATATTTTGGAGCCAAATTCTGGCTCTCTGCACGTATTCGCAGTTTGATATTACGACTTTTTATACAGAAAAAATGCCAATTACTGAGAGCGGCGATGGATCACATTTTGCCCAAACCCTCTCTGCAGTTTTCAAAATATCCCAAACATCCCAAATTCGACCCTTGAACCATATTTTGGAGCCAAATTCTGGCTCTCTTCACTTATTCGCAGTTTGAAATTACGACTTTTTATACCGAAAATATACCAAATACTGAAAGCGGCGATGGATCACATTTTGTCCAAACCCCTCTGCATTTTTCGAAATATCCAAAACATCTCAAATACGACCCTTGAGGAATATTTTGGAGCCAATTTCTGGCTCTCTGCACGTATTCGCAGTATGAAATTAAGACTTTTTATACCGAAAATATGCCAGTTACTGAAGGCAGCGATGGATCACATTTTGCCCGAGCCCTCTCTACAGTTTTCAAAATATCCTAAACATCCCAAGTTCGACGCTTGAGCCATGTTTTGGCGCCAAATTCTGGCTCTCTGCATGTATTCGCAGTTTGAAATTACGACTTTTTATATCGAAAATATGCCAATTACTGAACGCGCCGATGAGTCACATTTTGCCCAAACCCTCCCTGCAGTTTTCAAAATATTCCAAACATCCCAAATTCGACTATTGTGAAATATTTTGGAGCCAAATTCTGGCTCTCTGCACGTATTCGCAGTTTGAAATTACGACTTTAATACCGAATATATGCCAATTACTGGGATCAGCGATGGGTCACATTTTGCCCAAACCCTCCCTGCAGTTTTCAAAATATCCCAAACATCCCAAATTTGAAGCTGAGCAATATTTTGGAGCCAAATTCTCGCTCTCTGAACGTATTCGCAGTTTGAAATTACGACTTTTTATACCGAATATATGCCAATTACTGGGATCAGCGATGTGTCACATTTTGCCCAAACCTTACCTGCAGTTTTAAAAATATCAGAAACATCCCAAATTCTACTCTTGAACCATATTTTCGAGCCAAATTCTAGCTTTCTGCACGTATTCGCAGTTTGAAATTACGACTTTTTATACAGAAAAAATGCCAATTACTGAAAGCGGCGATGGATCACATTTTGCCCAAATCCTCCCTGCAGTTTTCAAAATATCCCAAACATCTCAAATTCGACGCTTGGGCCATATTAAGGAGCCAAATTCTGGCTCTCTGCATGTATTCGCAGTTTGAAATTTCGAATTTTATACCGAAAAAATGCCAATTACTGAGAGCGGCGATGGGTCACAGTTTGCCCAAACCCACCCTGCAGTTTTGAAAATATCCTAAACATCCCAAGTTCGACACTTGAGCCATGTTTTGGCGCCAAATTCTGGCTCTCTGCACGTATTCGCAGTTTGAAATTACGACTTTTTATATCGAAAATATGCCAATTACTGAACGCGCCGATGAGTCACATTTTGCCCAAACCCTCCCTGCAGTTTTCAAAATATCCCAAACATCCCAAATTCGACTATTGAACAATATTTTGGAGCCAAATTCTGGCTCTCTGCACGTATTCGCAGTTTGAAATTACGACTTTTATACCGAATATATGCCAATTACTGGGATCAGCGATGGGTCACATTTTGCCCAAACCCTCCCTGCAGTTTTAAAAATATCACAAACATCCCAAATTTAACGCTTGAGCAATATTTTGGTGCCAAATTCTCGCTCTCTGCACGTATTCGCATTTTGAAATTACGAGTTTTTATACCGAATATATGCCAATTACTGGGATCAGCGATGTGTCTCATTTTGCCCAAACCCTCCCTGCAGTTTTAAAAATATCACAAACATCCCAAATTCTACTCTTGAACCATATTTTCGAGCCAAATTCTGTCTTTCTGCACGTATTCGCAGTTTGAAATTACGACTTTTTATACCGAAAATATGCCGGTTACTGAAAGCAGCGATGGATCACATTTTACCCAAGCCCTCCCTGCAGTTTTCCAAATATCCCAAATGTCCCAAATTCGACTCTTGAGCCATATTTTGGCGCCAAATTCTGTCTCTCTGCACCTATTCGCAGTTTGAAATTACGAATTTTTATACCAAAATATGCCAATTACTGAACGCGCCGATGAGTCACATTTTGCCCAAACCCTCCCTGCAGTTTTCAAAATATCCCAAACATCCCAAATTCGACTATTGAGCAATATTTTGGAGCCAAATTCTGGCTCTCTGCACGTATTCGCAGTTTGAAATTACGACTTTTTATACCGAATATATGCCAATTACTGGGAACAACGATGGGTCACATTTTGACCAAACCCTCCCTGCAGTTTTAAAAATATCACAAACATCCCAAATTCGACTCTTGAACCATATTTTGGAGCCAAATTCTTGCTCTCTGCACGTTATCGCAGTTTGATATTACGACTTTTTATACCGAAAATATACCAGTTACTGTAAGCGGCGATGGGTCACATTTTGCCCAAACCCCTCTGCTCTTTTCGAAATATCCCAAACATCCCAAATACGACCCTTGAAGAATATTTTGGAGCCAATTTGTGGCTTTCTTCACGTATTCTCAGTATGAAATTACGACTTTTTATACCGAAAATATGCCAGTTACTGACAGCGGCGATGGATCACATTTTGCCCAAGACCTCTCTGCAGTTTTCAAAATATCCCAAACGTCCCAAATTCGACGCTTGATCCATATTTAGGAGCCAAATTCTGGCTCTCATCACGTTATCGCAGTTTAAAATTAAGAATTTTATACCGAAAATATGCCTATTACTGAGAGCGGCGATGGGTCACAGTTTGCCCAAATTCACCCTGCAGTTTTGAAACTATCTCAAACATCCCAAATTCGACTCTTGAGCTATATTTTGGAACCAAACTCTGGCTCTCTGCACGTATTCGCAGTTTGAAATTACGACTTTCTATACCGAATATATGCCAATTACTGGGATCAGCGATGGGTAATATTTTGCCCAAACCCTCCCTGCAGTTTTAAAAATATCACAAACATCCCAAATTCGACGCTTGAACCATATTTTGTAGCCAAATTCTGGCTCTTTGCACGTATTCGCAGTTTGAAATTACGACTTTTTATACCGACAATATGTCAAATACTGAGAGCAGCGATGAGTCACATTTTCCCCAAACCCCCTCTGCAGTTGTCAAAATATCCCAAACATACCAAATTTGACGCTTAAGCACAATATTTTGGAGCCAAATTCTCGCTCTCTGCACGTATTCGCAGTTTGAAATTATGACTTTTTATACCGAATATATGCCAATTACTGGGATCAGCGATGGGTCACATTTTGCCCAAACCCTCCCTGCAGTTTTGAAAATATCAGAAACATCCCAAATTCGACTCTTGAATCATATTTTGGAGCCAAATTCCGGCTCTCTGCACGTATTCGCAGTTTGAAATTACTACTTTTTATACCGAAAATATTCCAAATACTGAGAGCAGCGATTGGTCACATTTTGCCCAAACCCCCCCTGCAATTTTAAAAATATCCCAAACATCCCAAAAACGACCCTTGAGGCATATCTTGGAGTCAAATTCTGGCTTTCTGCACGTATTCGCAGTATGAAATTACGACTTTTTATACCGAAAATATGCCAGTTACTGAAAGCAGCGATGGATCACATTTTTTCCCAAGACCTCCCTGCAATTTTTAAAATATCCCAAACGTCCCAAATTCGACGCTTGAGCAATATTTTGTAGCCAAATTCTGGCTCTTTGCACGTATTCGCAATTTGAAATTACGACTTTTTATACCGACAATATGCCAAATACTGAAAGCGGCGATGTGTCACATTTTGCCCAAACTCTCCCTGCAGTTTTCAAAATATCCCAAACATCATAATTCCAAAAACTGAGCAATATTTTGGAGCCAAATTCTGGCTCTCTGCACGTATTCGCAGTTTGAAATTACGACTTTTTATACCGAATATATGCCAATTACTGGGATCAGCGATGGGTCACATTTTGCTCAACCCCTCTGCAGTTTTAAAAATATCACAAACATCCCAAATTCGACGATTGAACCATGTTTTGGAGCCAAATTCTGGCTCTCTGCACGTATTCGCAGTTTGATATTACGACTTTTTATACAGAAAAAATGCCAATTACTGAAAGCGGCGATGGATCACATTTTGCCCGAGCTTCAAACTTTCAAAATTCGCAGTTTGAAGTTACGAGTTTTTTTACCGAATATATGCCAATTATTGGGATCAGCGATGTGTCACATTTTGCAAAAACCCTCCCTGCAGTTTTAAAAATATCACAAACATCCCAAATTCGACTCTTGAACTATATTTTCGTAAGTCGTAATTTCAAACTGCGAATACATGCAGAGAGCCAGAATTTGGCTCCAAAATATTGCTCAATTGTCGAATTTGGGACGTTTGGGATATTTTGAAAACTGCAGGGAGGGTTTGGGCAAAATGTGGCTCATCGGCGCGCTCAGTAATTGGCATATTTTCGGTATAAAAAGTCGTAATTTCAAACTGCGAATACATGCAGAGAGCCAGAATTTGGCTCCAAAATATGGCTCAAGCGTCGAATTTGGGACGTTTTGGATATTTAGAAAACTGCAGAGAGGGCTCGGGCAAAATGTCATCCATCGCCGCTTTATGTAACTGGCATATTTTCGGTATAAAAGTCGTAATTTCATACTGCGAATACGTGCAGAGAGCCAGAAATTGGCTTCAAAATATTCCTCAAGGGTCGTATTTGGGATGTTTGGGATATTTCAAAAACTGCAGAGGGGTTTGGACAAAATGTGACCCATTGACGCTTACAGTAATTGGTATATTTTCGGTACAAAAAGTCGTAATTTCAAACTGCGAATAAGTGAAAAGAGCCAGAATTTGGCTCCAAAATATTGCTCAATAGTCGAATTTGGGATGTTTGGGATATTTTGAAAACTTCAGGGAGGTTTTGCGCAAAATGTGATCCATCGCCGCTTTCAGTAATTTGCATTTTTTCTGTATAAAAAGTCGTAATTTCAAACTGCGAATACGTGCAGAGAGCCAGAATTTGGCTCCAAAATATGGTTCAAGAGTCGAATTTGGGATGTTTCTGATATTTTTAAAACTGCAATGAGGGTTTGGGCAAAATGTGACCCATCTCTGATCCCAGGAATTGGCATATATTAAATATAAAAAGTCGTAATTTCAAACTGCGAATAAGTGCAGAGAGCCAGAGTTTGGTTCCAAAATATGGTTCAAGAGTCGAATTTGGGATGTTTGAGATATTTTCAAAACTGCAGGGTGAATTTGGGCAAACTGTGACCCATCGCTGTTCTCAGTAATTGGCATCTTTTCGGTATAAAATTCGTAATTTCACACTGCGAAAACGTGCTGAGAGCCAGAATTTAGCTCCAAAATATGGCTCAAGCGTCGAATTTGGGACGTTTGGGATATTTTGAAAACTGCAGAAAGGTCTCGGGCAAAATGTGTTCCATCGCCGCTTTCAGTAACTGGCATATTTTCGGTATAAAAAGTCGCAATTTCATACTGCGAATACGTGCAGAGAGCCAGAATTTGGCTCCAAAATATGGTTCAAGCATCGAATTTGGGATGTTTGTGATATTTTTAAAACTGCAGGGATGGTTTGGGCAAAATGTGACCCATCGCTGATCCCAGTAATTGGCATATATTCGGTATAAAAAGTCGTAATTTCAAACTGCGAATACGTGCAAAGAGCCAGAATTTGGAGCCAAAATATGGCTCAAGCGTCGAACTTGGGATGTTTGTGATATTTTTAAAACTGCAGGGATGGTTTGGGCAAAATGTGACCCATCGCTGATCCCAGTAATTGGCATATATTCGGTATAAAAAGTCGTAATTTCAAACTGCGAATACGTGCAGAGAGCCAGAATTTGGCTCCAAAATATTGCTCAATAGTTGAATTTGGGATGTTTGGGATATTTTGAAAACTGCAGGGAGGGTTTGGCAAAATGTGACTCACCGGCGCGTTCTGTAATTGGCATATTTTCGGTATAAAAAGTCGTAATTTCAAACTGCGAATACAAGCAGAGAGCCAGAATTTGGCTCCTTAATATGGCCCAAGCGTCGAATTTGGGATGTTTTGGATATTTTGAAAACTTCAGGAAGGTTTTGGGCAAAATGTGAACCATCGCCGCTTTCAGTAATTGGCATTTTTTCTGTATAAAAAGTCGTAATTTCAAACTGCGAATACGTGCAGAGAGCCAGAATTTGGCTCCAAAATATGGTTCAAGAGTCGAATTTGGGATGTTTGTGACATTTTTAAAACTGCAGGGAGGGTTTGGGCAAAATGTGACCCATCGCTGATCCCAGTAATTGGCATATATGCGTTATAAAAAGTCATAATTTCAAACTGCGAATACGTGCAGAGAGCGAGAATTTTGCTTCAAAATATTGCTCAAGCGTCAAATTTGGGATGTTTTGGATATTTTTAAAACTGCAGGGAGGGTTTGGGCAAAATGTGACTCATCGGCGCGTTCAGTAATTGGCATATTTTGGTATAAAAATTCGTAATTTCAAACTGCGAATACGTGCAGAGAGCCAGAACTTGGCTCCAAAGTTTGGCTCAAGCGTCGAATTTGGGATGTTTTGGATATTTTCAAAACTGCAGGGGTGGGTTTGGGCAAACAGTGACCAATCGCCGCTCTCAGTAATTGGGATATTTTCGGTATAAAATTCGTAGTTTCAAACTGCAAATACATGCAGAGAGCCAGAATTTGGCTCCTTAATATGGCCCAAGCGTCGAATTTGGGATGTTTGGGATATTTTGAAAACTGCAAGGAGGATTTGGGCAAAATGTTATCCATCGCTGCTTTCAGTAATTGGCATTTTTTCTGTATAAAAAGTCGGAATTTCAAACTGCGAAAACGTGCAGAAAGCCAGAATTTGGCTCGAAAATATGGTTCAAGAGTCGAATTTGGGATGTTTGTGATATTTTTAAAACTGCAGGGAGGGTTTGGGCAAAATGTGACACATCGCTGATCCAAGTAATTGGCATATATTCGGTATAAAAAGTCGTAATTTCAAACTGCGAATACGTGCAGAGAGCGAGAATTTGGCTCCAAAGTATTGCTCAAGCGTCAAATTTGGGATGTTTGGGATATTTTGAAAACTGCAGGGAGGGTTTGGGCAAAATGTGACTCATCGGGGCGTTCAGTATTTGACATATTTTGGTATAAAAAGTCGTAATTTCAAACTGCGAATACGTGCAATGAGCCAGAATTTGGCTCCTTAATATTGCCCAAGCGTCGAATTTGGGATGTTTTGGATATTTTTAAAACTTCAGGAAGGTTTTGGGCAAAATGTGAACCATCGCTGCTTTCAGTAATTGGCATTTATTCTGTATAAAAAGTCGTAATTTCAAACTGCGAATACGTGCAGAGAGCCAGAACTTGGCTCCAAAGTTTGACTCAAGCGTCGAATTTGGGATGTTTTGGATATTTTCAAAACTGCAGGGGTGGGTTTGGCCAAACAGTGACCAATCGCCGCTCTCAGTAATTGGGATATTTTCGGTATAAAATTCGTAGTTTCAAACTGCGAATACATGCAGAGAGCCAGAATTTGGCTCCTTAATATGGCCCAAGCGTCGAATTTGGGATGTTTGGGATATTTTGAAAACTGCAAGGAGGATTTGGGCAAAATGTGATCCAACGCTGCTTTCAGTAATTGGCATTTTTTCTGTATAAAAAGTCGTAATTTCAAACTGCGAAAACGTGCAGAAAGCCAGAATTTGGCTCGAAAATATGGTTCAAGAGTCGAATTTGGGATGTTTGTGATATTTTTAAAACTGCAGGGAGGGTTTGGGCAAAATGTGACACATCGCTGATCCAAGTAATTGGCATATATTCGGTATAAAAAGTCGTAATTTCAAACTGCGAATACGTGCAGAGAGCGAGAATTTGGCTCCAAAATATTGCTCAAGCGTCAAATTTGGGATGTTTGGGATATTTTGAAAACTGCAGGGAGGGTTTGGGCAAAATGTGACTCATCGGGGCGTTCAGTAATTGGCATATTTTGGTATAAAAAGTCGTAATTTCAAACTGCGAATACGTGCAATGAGCCAGAATTTGGCTACAAATTATGGTTTAAGCGTCGAATTTGGGATGTTTGTGATATTTTTAAAACTGCAGGGAGGGTTTTGGCAAAATGTGACACATCACTGATCCCAGTAATTGGCATATTTTCGGTACAAAAAGGTCGTAATTTCAAACTGCAAATACGTGCAGAGAGCGAGAATTTGGCTCCAAAATATTGTTCAAGCGTAAAATTTGGGATGTTTCTGATATTTTGAAAACTGCCGGGAGGGTTTGGGCAAAACGTGACCCATCGCTGATCCCAGTAATTGGCATATTTTGGTATAAAAAGTCGTAATTTCAAACTGCGAATACGTGCAATGAGCCAGAATTTGGCTACAAAATATGGTTTAAGCGTCGAATTTGGGATGTTTGGGATATTTTGAAAACTTTAGGGAGGTTTTGCGCAAAATTTGATCCATCGCCGCTTTCAGTAATTGGCATTTTTTCTGTATAAAAAGTCGTAATTTCAAACTGCGAATACGTGCAGAGAGCCAGAGTTTGGTTCCAAAATATGGCTCAAAAGTCGAATTTGGGATGTTTGAGATATTTTCAAAACTGCAGGGTGAATTTGGGCAAACTGTGACCCATTGCTGCTCTCAGTAATTGGCATATTTTCGGTATAAAATTCGTAACTTCAAACTGCGAAAACGTGCCGAGAGCCAGAATTTGGCTCCAAAATATGGCTCAAGCGTCGAATTTGGGACGTTTGGGATATTTTGAAAACTGCAGAGAGACCTCGGGCAAAATGTGATCCATCGCCACTTTCAGTAACTGGCATATTTTCGGTATAAAAATTCTTAATTTCAAACAGCGAATACGTGCAGAGAGCCAGAATTTGGCTCCAAAATACGGTTCAAGGGTCGAATTTGGGATGTTTGGGATATTTTGAAAACTGCAGAGAGGGTTTGGGCAAAATGTGATCCATCGCCGCTCTCAGTAATTGGCATTTTTTCTGTATAAAAATTCGTAATATCAAACTGCGAATACGTGCAGAGAGCCAGAATTTGGCTCCAAAATATGGTTCAAGCGTCGAATTTGGGATGTTTGTGATATTTTTAAAACTGCACGGAGGGTTTGGGCAAAATGTGACCCATCGCTGATCCCAGTAATTGGCATATATTCGGTATAAAAAGTCGTAATTTCAAACTGCGAATACGTGCAGAGAGCCAGAGTTTGGTTCCAAAATATGGCTCAAGATTCGAATTTGGGATGTTTGAGATATTTTCAAAACTGCAGGGTGAATTTGGGCAAACTTTGACCCATCGCCGCTCTCAGTAATTGGCATATTTTCGGTATAAAATTCTTAATTTCAAACTGCGAAAACGTGCTGAGAGCCAGAATTTGGCTCGAAAATATGGCACAAGCGTCGAATTTGGGACGTTTGGGATATTTAGAAAACTGCAGAGAGGGCTCGGGCAAAATGTCATCCATCGCCGCTTTATGTAACTGGCATATTTTCGGTATAAAAGTCGTAATTTCATACTGCGAATACGTGCAGAGAGCCAGAAAATGGCTTCAAAATATTCCTCAAGGGTCGTATTTGGGATGTTTGGGATATTTCAAAAACTGCAGAGGGGTTTGGACAAAATGTGACCCATTGACGCTTTCAGTAATTGGTATATTTTCGGTACAAAAAGTCGTAATTTCAAACTGCGAATAAGTGAAAAGAGCCAGAATTTGGCTCCAAAATATTGCTCATTAGTCGAATTTGGGATGTTTGGGATATTTTGAAAACTACAAGGAGGGTTTGTGCATAATCTGACTCATCGGCGCGTTCAGTAATTGGCATATTTTCGATATAAAAAGTCGTAATTTCAAACTGCGAATACGTGCAGAGAGCCAGAATTTGGCCTCAAAATATGGCTCAAGCGTCGAACTTGGGATGTTTGGGATATTTTCAAAACTGCAGGGTATGTTTGGGCAAACTGTGACCCATCGCCGCTCTCAGTAATTGGCATATTTTCGGTATAAAATTCGTAACTTCAAACTGCGAATACATGCAGAGAGCCAGAATTTGGGTCCTTAATATGGCCCAAGCGTCGAATTTGGGATGTTTGGGATATTTTGAAAACTTCAGGGAGGTTTTGCGCAAAATGTGATCCATCGCCGCTTTCAGTAATTTGCATTTTTTCTGTATAAAAAGTCGTAATTTCAAACTGCGAATACGTGCAGAGAGCCAGAATTTGGCTCCAAAATATGGTTCAAGAGTCGAATTTGGGATGTTTCTGATATTTTTAAAACTGCAATGAGGGTTTGGGCAAAATGTGACCCATCGCTGATCCCAGGAATTGGCATATATTAAATATAAAAAGTCGTAATTTCAAACTGCGAATAAGTGCAGAGAGCCAGAGTTTGGTTCCAAAATATGGCTCAAGAGTCGAATTTGGGATGTTTGAGATATTTTCAAAACTGCAGGGTGAATTTGGGCAAACTGTGACCCATCGCTGTTCTCAGTAATTGGCATCTTTTCGGTATAAAATTCGTAATTTCACACTGCGAAAACGTGCCGAGAGCCAGAATTTAGCTCCAAAATATGGCTCAAGCGTCGAATTTGGGACGTTTGGGATATTTTGAAAACTGCAGAAAGGGCTCGGGCAAAATGTGTTCCATCGCCGCTTTCAGTAACTGGCATATTTTAGGTATAAAAAGTCGTAATTTCATACTGCGAATACGTGCAGAGAGCCAGAATTTGGCTCCAAAATATGGTTCAAGCGTCGAATTTGGGATGTTTGTGATATTTTGAAAACTGCAGAAAGGGCTCGGGCAAAATGTGACCCATCGCTGATCCCAGTAATTGGCATATATTCGGTATAAAAAGTCGTAATTTCAAACTGCGAATACGTGCAAAGAGCCAGAATTTGACGCCAAAATATGGCTCAAGCGTCGAACTTGGGATGTTTGTGATATTTTTAAAACTGCAGGGATGGTTTGGGCAAAATGTGACCCATCGCTGATCCCAGTAATTGGCATATATTCGGTATAAAAAGTCGTAATTTCAAACTGCGAATACGTGCAGAGAGCCAGAATTTGGCTCCAAAATATTGATCAGTAGTTGAATTTGGGATGTTTGGGATATTTTGAAAACTGCAGGGAGGGTTTGACAAAATGTGACTCATCGGCGCGTTCAGTAATTGGCATATTTTCGGTATAAAAAGTCGTAATTCCAAACTGTGAATACAAGCAGAGAGCCAGAATTTGGCTCCTTAATATGGCCCAAGCGTCGAATTTGGGATGTTTTGGATATTTTGAAAACTTCAGGAAGGTTTTGGGCAAAATGTGAACCATCGCCGCTTTCAGTAATTGGCATTTTTTCTGTATAAAAAGTCGTAATTTCAAACTGCGAATACGTGCAGAGAGCCAGAATTTGGCTCCAAAATATGGTTCAAGAGTCGAATTTGGGATGTTTGTGATATTTTTAAAACTGCAGGGAGGGTTTGGGCAAAATGTGACCCATCACTGATCCCAGTAATTGGCATATATGCGGTATAAAATTCATAATTTCAAACTGCGAATACGTGCAGAGAGCGAGAATTTTGCTCCAAAATATTGCTCAAGCGTCAAATGTGGGATGTTTTGGATATTTTTAAAACTGCAAGGAGGGTTTGGGCAAAATGTGACTCATCGGCGCGTTCAGTAATTGGCATATTTTGGTATAAAAATTCGTAATTTCAAACTGCGAATACGTGCAGAGAGCCAGAACTTGGCTCCAAAGTTTGGCTCAAGCGTCGAATTTGGGAAGTTTTGGATATTTTCAAAACTGCAGGGTGGGTTTGGGCAAACAGTGACCAATCGCCGCTCTCAGTAATTGGGATATTTTCGGTATAAAATTCGTAGTTTCAAACTGCGAATACATGCAGAGAGCCAGAATTTGGCTCCTTAATATGGCCCAAGCGTCGAATTTGGAATGTTTGGGATATTTCGAAAACTGCAGAGGGGTTTGGGCAAAATGTGACCCATCGACGCTTTCAGTAATTGGCATATTTTCGGTATTAAAAGTTGTAATTTCAAAATGGGAATACGTGCAGGGAGCCAGAATTTAGCTCCAAAATATGGTTCAAGAGTCGAATTTGGGATGTTTGGGATATTTTCAAAACTGCAGAGTGGGTTTGGGCAAACTGTGACCCATCGCCGCTCTCAGTAATTGGCTTATTTTCGGTATAAAATTCGTAATTTCAAACTGCGAATATATATATACGATAAAAATGATGCAAACACATAATTGATTAGAAATTAACCTTAAATACTTCATTTTCAATCAACCATTTGTTTCTCGTTAAAATACTGAGTAAGATATTGAAAAGGGGAGAAGTTCGGTTTTTATTGCATATAACGACGTTTCAGCCGGATTAGAGCGGTTTTACGTGTACATCTTCCATCGGTAATATAAACGGAAAATCAAAATCATTTTAGTTAATTCTAATGAAAACACATTGTTTTTTATCATTTGTATTGGAAACAACATTGTCATATGTCTTTTCTTTGCTCTTAATAATACGAAACCTCGCTCTATGATTTGAAGTTAAAATCCTCAAATATCGTAAAATAGTGACTTTTTCACGTTAATCATGGAGTTTGATATTACGTAAATATATTCATTTTTACCAATATTTCGAAACTATTTCATGTAGTATCACGATATGTGATTTGGCCTTCAAATCTCAGAATTTCGCATAATATTGCATTTTAAACAAGTTTTCTTGTATTTTGTTTCGTACGAAAAATCATCGAATTTAGCAATATTTTGACGTTTATCATCTCTTTTTCCTTTATGTGATTTAAACAAAATATCATCGAATTAGGCAATATTTTGCCGTTTTTCCACGTTTTTGTGAATTTTCAGTCTATGGGTATTAATTCATTATATATACGATAAAAATGATGCAAACACATAATTGATTAGATAATAACCTTAAATACTTCATTTTCAATCATCTATTTGTTTCTCCTCCACCAGCAGAACATTCACCAAGGAGGAGATTTGAGAAGTGACAGAGGAAAGTGAGCTTCAAGGCAATGTACACTAACATAGACGGTATTACAAATAAAGCAAATTAACTTGGAGAATGGGTACTAGAGGAAAACCCAGACATAATAGCTCTCACAGAAACAAAGCTGATGAGACCAATAACAAATGCAGTGTTCCCACAGGACTATTATGTTATGAGGAAAGTAAGAGAAGGAAGAGGTGGGGGTGGTGTAGCTCTGCTGGTAAGAAAAGTCTAGGATTTCGAGGAGTTGGTTGTTCAGGGATGTGAAGGTTTCAGTGACTACATAATAGGAACAATAACAACTGGAGGGCAAAAAATTATAGTCGTAGTCATATATAATCCCCCACCAAATGACAAAAGACCCAGACAGGAATATGATTAAACAATATGGCCACCATTAACATAATGGAGAAAGCAGCTTCCGTTGCGAGCAGGAATGGATCTGGACTACTAATGATGGGAGACTTCAACCATGGGAAGATAGATTGGGAGAGCAGAGACCCGCATGGAGGACCAGAAACATGGAGAGCTAAGCTGCTGGACGTGGCAACAAGAAACTTTCTAAGCCAGCACGTCAAGGATCCAACAAGAATGAGAGGAGAGGATGAACCAGCAATGCGTGATCTGATATTTACCCTAAATGAGTGGGATATAAGGGAAGTCAAGATGGAAGCGCCCTTGGGAATGAGTGATCACAGTGTTTTGAACTTTGAGTACCTGGTAGAGCTAGGAATTATCCCCCCCCCCAAAAAAAAGAACTAGGAAACAAAAGGCTGGCATACCGAAAGGGAAATTATGAGGAGATGAGAAGCTTCCTAAGGGAACTACCTTGGGACACAGACCTCAGAGCTAAGTCTGTACAAGATATGATGGACTATGTCACCCAAAAGTGTCAGGAGGCAGTAAGCAGATACATCCCGGCCCAAAAGGAAAAATCCGAGAAGCAAAAGAAGAATCCATGGTATAATAGGGCATGTATGGAAGCAAAGGTACTGAACAAAATGGCGTGGAGGAACTTCCGGAATAACAGAACACCAGAAAGCGGAGAGAGATACCAGAGAACCAGGAATGAGTATGTCAGGGTGAGAAGAAAAGCAGAGAAAAGTTATGAAAATGATATAGCAAACAAAGCCAAGACCGAACCAAAGCTACTCCACAGTCATATCAGAAGGAAAACAACAGTGAAAGAACAGGTAGTGAAACTTAGAACAGGCGAGGACAGGTATACAGAGAATGACAAAGAGGTGTGTGATGAACTCAACAAGAGGTTCCAAGAGGTCTTCACAACAGAACAAGGTGAGGTCACTGTGCTAGGAGAAAGGGAAGTAAACAAGGCGGCCTTGGAAGAGTTAGAAATTACGAGAGAGGAGGTCAAGTGACACCTGCTAGACCTGGATGTTAGAAAGGCTGTTGGTCCAGACGGGATCTCGCCATGGGTACTGAAAGACTGTGCAGAGGCACTTTGCTTGCCACTCTCCATAGTGTATAGTAGGTCACTGGAGACGGGAGACCTACCAGAAATATGGAAGACGGCGAATGTGGTCCCAATATACAAAAGGGGCGACAGGCAAGAGGCGCTGAACTACAGGCCAGTGTCCTTAACTTGTATACCATGCAAGGTGATGGAGAAGATCGTTAGAAAAAACCTGGTAGCACATCTGGAGAGAAGGGACTTCGTGACAAATCGACAACATGGGTTCAGGGAGGGTAAATCTTGCCCTGACTGGCTTAATAGAATTCTATGACCAGTTAACACAGATTAAGCATGAAAGAGAGGGCTGGGCGGACTGCATTTTCTTGCATTGTCGGAAAGCCTTTGACACAGTACCGCATAAGAGGCTGGTACATAAGCTGGAGAGACAGGCAGGTGTAGCTGGTAAGGTGCTCCAGTGGATAAGGGAGTACCTAAGCAATAGGAAGCATAGAGTTACGGTGAGGGGTGAGACCTCCGATTGGCGTGAAGTCACCAGTGGAGTCCCACAGGGCTCTGTACTCGGTCCTATCTTGTTTCTGATATATGTAAATGATCTCCCGGAGGGTATAGATTCATTTCTCTCAATGTTTGCGGACGATGCCAAAATTATGAGAAGGATTAAGACAGAGGAGGACTGTTTGAGGCTTCAAGAAGACCTAGACAAACTGCAAGAATGGTCGAACAAATGGTTGTTAGAGTTTAACCCAACCAAATGTAATATAATGAAGATAGGTACAGGGAGCAGGAGGCCAAATACAAGGTATTATCTGGGGGAGGAAATTCTTCAGGAGTCAGAGAAAGAAAAAGACTTGGGAGTTGATATCACGCCAGACCTGTCTCCTGCAGCGCATATCAAGAGGATAACATCAGCGGCATATGCCAGGCTGGCCAACATACGAACGGCATTCAGAAATTTGTGTAAAGAATCATTCAGAACTTTGTATACCACATATGTCAAGCCAATCCTGGAGTATGCAGCCCCAGCATGGAGTCCGTATCTAGTCAAGGATAAGACTAAACTGGAAAAGGTTCAAAGTTTTGCCACCAGATTAGTACCCGAGCTGAGAGGTATGAGCTACGAGGAGAGACTACGGGAATTAGACCTCACTTCGCTGGAAGACAGAAGAGTTAGAGGGGACATGATCACCACATTCAAGATTCTCAAGGGAATTGATAGGGTAGATAAAGACAGGCTATTTAACACAAGGGGCACACGCACAAGGGGACACAGGTGGAAACTGAGCGCCCAAACGAGCCACAGATATATTAGAAAGAACTTTTTTAGTGTCAGAGTGGTTGACAAATGGAATGCATTAGGAAGTGATGTGGTGGAGGCTGACTCCATGCACAGTTTCAAGTGTAGATATGATAGAGCCCAATAGGCTCAGGAATCTGTACACCTGTTGATTGACGGTTGAGAGGCGGGACCAAAGAGCCAGAGCTCAACCACCGCAAGCACAACTAGGTGCCTCTGCATCACTCTCTTGAGCCTCTGCATCCCTCTCTGGAGCCTCAGCATCACTCTCTTGATCCTCTGCATCACTCGCATGAGCCTTTTGCAGCACTCTCTTCAGCCTGTGCATCATTCTCTTGAGCCTCTGCATCACTCTCTAAAGCCTCTGCATCACTCTCTTGAGCCTCTGCATCCCTCTATTAAGCCTCTGCATCACTCTATTGAGCCTCTGCATCCATCTCTTGAGCCTCTGCATCACTCTCTCGAGCCTCTGCACCACTCTCTTGAGCCTCTGCATCATTCTCTTGAGCCCATGCATCACTCTCTTGAGCCTCTGCATCACTCTCTTAAGCCTCTGCATCTCTCTCTTGAGCCTCTGCATCACTCTCTTCATCCTCTGCATCACTCTCTTGAGCCTCTGCATCATTCTATTGAGCCTCTACATCCCTCTCTTGAGCCTCAACATCATTCTCTTGAGCCTCTGCATCCCTCTCTTGAGCCTTTGCATCACTCTTTTAAGCCTCTGCATCCCTCTCTTGAGCCTCTGCATCCCTCTCTTGAGCCTCTGCATCACTCTCAAGTGCCTCTGCATCTTTCTCTTGTGCCTCTGCATCCCTCACTTTAGCCTCTGCATCCCTCACTTTAGCCTCTGCATCCCTTTCCTGAGCCTCTGCATCCCTCTCTTGAGCCTATTCATCCCTCTCTTGAGCCTCTGCATCCCTCTCTTGAGCCTCTGCATCCCTCTCTTAAGCCTCTGCATCACTCTCTTAAGCCTCTGCATCACTCTCGTATACCTCTGAATCACTCTCTTGAGCCTCTCCATCACTCTCTTGAGCCCCTGCATCCCTCTCCTGAGCCTCTGCATCACTCTCTTGAGCCTCTGCATCACCGAATTAGGCCATTATCATCAAATTAGGCCATATTTTGCCGTTTTTCCTCGTTTTTGTGAATTTTCTGTTTATTGGTATTAATTCATTATATATACGATAAAAATGATGCAAACATATAATTGGTTAGAAATTAACCATAACTTCATTTTCAATCAACCATTTGTTTCCCGTTAAGATACTGAGTAAGATATTTAAAAGGGGAGAAGTTCTGTTTTTATTGCATATATCGACGTTTCAGCCGGATTAGAGCGGTTTTACGTGTACATCTTCCATTAGTAATATAAACATAAAATCTGGAACATTTTAGTAAATTCTAATGAAAACACATTAATTTTTATCATTTGTATTGAAAACAACATTTCAATATGTCATTTCTAGGATCTAAGCAATACGAAACCTCGACTTATAATCTGAAGTTAAAATCCTCAAATTTGGTAATATAGTGATTTTTTTCACGTTTTTCATGTAGTGTGATTTTACGTAAATATATTCGTTTTACCAATATTTCGATACTACTTCATGTTTTCTCACGATATGTGATTTGGCCTTCAAATCTCAGAATTTCACATAATATTGCATTTTTTAGCAAGTTTTCTTGCATATTGTACTAAAAATCATCGAATTTAGCAATTTTTTTACGTTTATCATACCCCTTTTCCTTTATTTATTTAAACAAAATATCATCGAATTAGGCAATATTTTGCCGTTTTTCCACGTTTTTGTGAATTTTCAGTCCATGGGTATTCGGAGTTCGGATAAGGGTGTGTGTGTGTGTGTGTGTGTGTGTCCGGATTTATGTGAGGTTTGGTTCCAGGAACCATTTGTGTCCCTCCTCCCCCCAATCTCCTCCCTTATTCCCACCGTGGGTTCGAATCCCAGGTGATTAGACCTACCCTAGGTCTATGGATCCAAGATATCCATCCGTGGGCCCAACGGATTTCACCCCTTCCCCACTTTCCTAGGGCCAGGCCAATTCCAGCTATCCAGGGAACCTGTCGAAACAGAGGCAGCTACAGGAGGGACACAAATATTTGTGCCCTGCAGTTACACAGCCGTTCCGACAGGCTCGATCGCAATCTATCCAGATGAGAACACGTTCTCCTCCGACTAGACCACGCTGGAGTCGCTGTATGTTTAAAATTTGGTTCCTTTATTTATAGTTAGTATTTTTGGTGTATTAATTGATTTGTTTTATATTTTTAATGACTTAGGTAGAGTGATTTAGGGAGTGGGGGGAGGTGGGGGGGGGGGAGGTTGTAGCGTGTGTAGTAGATTATACGAGATCGTGGTTAGTTAGTATTTATCTAGTTGTGTTCACCTCGTTGTTCTTGCGAGGGTTGAACTCTGCTCTTTCGGCCGCCTCTCAACTGTGAATCAATCAATTTTTACTAGCTAATAAAAAAAAAATTCCACATACACACACCCAGGAAGCAGCCCGTAACAGGTGTCTAATGCCCAAGTACCTATGTACTGCTAGGTAAGGGGAGCATAAGAATGAATGAAACTCTGCTGATTTTCGTTTGCACCATCACCGGGGGATCGAACTTTGACCCTAGGATTACGAGTCGAGAGCGCTGTCCACTCAGCTATAAAGCCCCCTAGTGTGTGTATTGGTGCAAAAGATAATTTGGGCGAGGTTAATGGAAAGGAATGATGTTTGGTGGCCTTGAAGGCGCTGTAAGAGGGTTGCCAGCTATGAATTTAAATTATAAATTGATTAAGATAGGATATATATGCAAAAGACGTTGTGAGAGATAGCAAGAAAAGTGTTTCTGGTTGAGGTTAGGTACTGTGTGATTGACTTGTATGTTAGGAAAAAAAATATTTATCAGAAACAAAGATGTTCTTTAGAAATGTTTGTTTGCAAATAGTTGCAAATTATTGGGTAAAAAGCCAATGGTTACCGTACCTTGAACAAACACACGTGAGCACAATTAGTCGACGGGGGTCAGAGAGTGAGAGTGAACAGCGAAACAGTAACAAAAAATGTGACAATAATGGGAAACTATGTCATTCAAACGTATACATGTTAACCATATAAATTACAGTAACACTAAACGCGCGCATACGTACATATGTCAATCAATTTACATAAATAAACATTCACTAATATGTACCTTTAAAATGGACACATACAGATAATTACCGTACACATGTCAGTTTAATTACAGGTACACATAAACACATATAGCTTCACGTGTCTGTCGGTCATGACAATAGTACACATGGATACGAACACAAAACAGTCCATTATCAACTAGTGTGTGTGTGTGTGTGTATTCTCACCTGGTTCTGTTTGCAGGGGTTGAGCTCTGGCTCTTTGGTCCCGCCTCTGTGTGTGTGTGTGTGTGTGTGTGTGTGTGTGTGTGTGTGTGTGTGTGTGTGTGTGTGTGTGTGTGTGTGTGTGTGTGTGTGTGTGTGTGTGTGTGTGTGTACTCACCTAGTTTTGCTCACCTAGTTGTGCTTGCGGGGGTTGAGCTCTGGCTCTTTGGTCCCGCCTCTGTGTGTGTGTGTGTATGTGTGTGTGTGTGTGTGTGTGTGTGTGTGTGTGTGTGTGTGTGTGTGTGTGTGTGTGTGTGTGTGTGTGTGTGTGTGTGTGTGTGTGTGTGTACTCACCTAGTTGTGCTTGCGGGGGTTGAGCTCTGGCTCTTTGGTCCCGCCTCTCAACCGTCAATCAACAGGTGTACAGATTCCTGAGCCTATTGGGCTCTATCATATCTACACTTGAAACTGTGCATGGAGTCAGCCTCCACCACATCACTTCCTAATGCATTCCATTTGTCAACCACTCTGACACTAAAAAAGTTCTTTCTAATATATCTGTGGCTCATTTGGGCGCTCAGTTTCCACCTGTGTCCCCTTGTGCGTGTGCCCCTAAGAAAAGACATATGACAATGTTGTTTCCAATACAAATGATAAAAAACAATGTGTTTTCATTAGAATTAACTAAAATGTTCTTGATTTTCCGTTCATATTACCGATGGAAGATGTACACGTAAAACCGCTCTAATCCGGCTGAAACGTCGATATATGCAATAAAAACAGGACTTCTCCCCTTTTCAATATCTTACTCAGTATTTTAACGAGAAACAAATAGTTGATTGAAAATGAAGTATTTAAGGTTATTATCTAATCAATTATGTGTTTGAATCATTTTTATCGTATATATAATGAATTAATACCCATAAACTGAAAATTCACAAAAACGTGGAAAAACGGCAAAATATTGCCTAATTTGATGATATTTTGTTTAAATCACATAAAGGAAAAGGGCATGATAAACGTCAAAATATTGCTATATTCGATGATTTTTCGTACGAAACAAAATGCAAGAAACTTGCTTAAAATGCAATATTAGGCGAAATTCTGAGATTTGAAGGCCAAATCACATGTCGTGATACTACATGAAATAGTATCGAAATATTGGTAAAAATGAATACATTTACGTAATATCAAACTACATTATTAACGTGAAAAGTCACTATTTTACCATATTTTAGGATTTTAACTTCAAATCATAGAGCGAGGTTTCGTATTATTTAGTTCCAAGAAAAGACATATGACAATGTTTTTCCAATACAAACGATAAAAAACAATGTGTTTTCATTAGAATTAACTAAAATGTTCTTGATTTTCCGTTTATATTACCGATGGAAGATGTACACGTAAAACCGCTCTAATCCGGCTGAAACGTCGATATATGCAAAAAAACCGAACTTCTCCCCTTTTCAATATCTTACTCAGTATTTTAACGAGAAACAAATAGTTGATTGAAAATGAAGTATTTAAGGTTATTATCTAACCAATTATGTGTTTGCATCATTTTTATCGTATATATAATGAAATAATTCCCATAAACTGAAAATTCACAAAAACGTACAAAAACGGCAAAATATTGCCTAATTCGATGATATTTTGTTTAAATCACATAAAGGAAAAGGGCATGATAAACGTCAAAATATTGCTAAATTCGATGATTTTTCGTACGAAACAAAATGCAAGATAACTTGCTTAAAATGCAATATTATGCGAAATTCTGAGATTTGAAGGCCAAATCACATATCGTGATACTACATGAAATAGTATCGAAATATTGGAAAAAGGAATATATTTACGTAATATCAAACTACATGAAAAACGTGAAAAAGTCCCTATTCAACCATATTTGAGGATTTTAACTTCAAATCATAGAGCGAGGTTTCGTATTATTTAGATCCAAGAAAAGACATATGACAATGTTGTTTGCAATACAATCGATAAAAATCAATGTGTTTTCATTAGAATTAACTAAAATGTTCCTGATTTTCCGTTTATATTACCGATGGAAGATGTACACGAAAACGCTCTATTCCGGCTGAAACGTTGATATATGCAATAAAAACCGAACTTCTCCCCTTTTCAATATCTTACTCAGTATTTTAACGAGAAACAAATGGTTGATTGAAAATGAAGTATTTAAGGTTAATTTCTTATCAATTATGTGTTTAAGGTTAATTTCTTAATAATTTTCTTATATTTAAGGTTAATTTCTTATCAATTATGTGTTTGCATCATTTTTATCGTATATATAATGAATTAATAACAATAAACTGAAAATTCACAAAAACGTGGAAAAACGACAAAATATTGCCTAATTCGATGATATTATGTTTAAATCACATAAAGGAAAAGGGGATGATAAACGTCAAATATTGCTAAATTCGATGATTTTTCGTACGGCACAAAATGCAAGAAAACTTGCTTAAAATGCAATATTATGCGAAATTCTGAGATTTGAAGGCCAAATCACATATCGTGATACTAGATGAAATAGTATCGAAATATTGGTAAAAATGAATATATTTACGTAATATCAAACTACATGAAAAACGTGAAAAAAGTCCCCATTCAACCATATTTGAGGATTTTAACTTCAAATTATAGAGCGAGGTTTCGTATTATTTAGATCCATGAAAAGACATATGACAATGTTGTTTCCAATACAAATGATAAAAAACAATGTGTTTTCATTAGAATTAACTAAAATGTTCCTGATTTTCCGTTTATATTACCGATGGAAGATGTACACGTAAAACCGCTCTAATCCGGCTGAAACGTTGATATATGCAATAAAAACCGAACTTCTCCCCTTTTCAATATCTTACTCAGTATTTTAACGAGAAACAAATAGATGATTGAAAATGAAGTATTTAAGGTTATTATCTAATCAATTATGTGTTTGCATTTTTTTTATCGTATATATAATGAATTAATACCCACAGACCGAAAATTCACATAAACGTGGAAAAACGGCAAAATATTGCCTAATTCGATGATTTTTCGTTCGAAACAAAGTGCAAGAAAACTTGCTTTAAATGCAATATTATGCGAAATTCTGAGATTTGAAGGCCAAATCACATGTCGTGATTTCGACATGTGATCACCCATAAAATCCGAAAATCACCCTAAATGAAAAACGTGAAAAAAGTCACTATAATACCAAATTCAAGGATTTTTACTTCAAATCATAGAGCGAGGTTGCGTATTATTTTTATAATTAAAAAGGCATATGAAAACGATGTTTTCAATTCAAATGATAAAAATCAATGTGTTCTCTTTAGAATTAACTAAAATGTTCCTCAATTTCTGTTTATATTGCTGAAAGAAGAGGTACTCATAAAACTGCTTTACTCCGGCTGAAACGTCGAAATATGCAATAAAAACAGAAAATCTCTCCTAATCAATATCTTACTCACTATTTTAAAGAGTTGATTGAAAATCTTGTATTTAAGGTAAATTTGCAATTATTTACGTGTTTGCATCATAACATGAGGGATGTGTTTGCATCATCTTGCTCAGTATTTTAACGAGAAACAAATAGTTGATTGAAAATTAAGTATTTAAGGTTATATTCTAATCAGTTATGTGTTTGCACCATTTTTATCGTATATTTAATGAATTAATACCAATAAACTGAAAATTCACAAAAACGTGAAAAAACGGCAAAATATTGCCTAAATGCAAAATTTGCGAAATTCTCTTATTTGAAGGCCAAATCACATATCGTGAGAAAACATGAAGTAGTATCGAAATATTCGTAAAACGAATATATTTACGTAATGTCACACAACATGAAAAACGTGAAAAAAAATCGCTATTTTACCAAATTTGAGGATTTTAACTTCAAATCATAGTGATTCAAGCGAGGTTTCGTATTATTTAGATTCTAGAAAAGACATATAAAGATGTTGTTTCCAATACAAATGATAAAAATCCATGTGTTTTTATTAAAATACTCTAAAATGTTCCTGATTTTCCGTTTATATTACCGATGGAAGATGTACACGTAAAACCGCTCTAATCCGACTGAAACGTCGATATATGCAATAAAATCATAACTTCTCGCTTTTTCAATATCTTACTCAGTATTTTAACGAGAAACAAATAGTTGATTGAAAATGAAATATTTAATGTTAATTTCTAATCCATTATGTGTTTGCATTATTTTTATCGTATATATATTGAATTAATATCAATAAACTGAAAATTCACAAAAACGAGGAAAAACGGCAAAATATTGCCTAATTCGATGATATTTTGTTTAAATCACATAAAGGAAATGGGGGATAAAACGTCAAAATATTTCTAAATTCAATGATTTTTAGTACAAAACAAAAAGCAAGAAAACTTGCTTAAAAATGCAATATTATGCGAAATTCTCAGACTTAAGGCCAAATCACATATCGTGAGAAAACAAGAAGTAGTATCGAATTATTGGTAAAAAGAATATATTTACGTACAATCACACTACATGAAAAACGTGAAAAAAATCGCTATATTACCAAATTTGAGGATTTTAACTTCAAATCATAAAGCGAGGTTTCGTATTATTTAGATCCTAGAAAAGATATATAAAGATGTTGTTTCCAATACAAATGATAAAAATCAATGTGTTTTCATTACCTCACTTGAGGTAATCACATTATATCACTTGAGGTAATTACCTCGCTTTCGTCCCTCACTTGAGCCTCTGCATCACCCTCTTGAACTCCTACATCAAGAGAGGGAGGCAGAGGCTTAACAGAGTGATGCAAAGGCTCAAGGGAGGGATGCAGAGGCTCATGAGAGGGATGCAGGAGTTCAAGAGAGGGATGCAGAGGCTCAAGAAAGGGATGCAGAGGCTTAAGAAAGTAATGAAGAGGCTCAAAATAGGGATGCAGAGGCTTAAGAGGGTGATGCAGAGGCTCAAGAGGGTGAGGCAGAGGCTCAAGAGAGGGATGTAGAGGCTCAAGCGAGTGATGCAGAAGCTCAATAGAGTAATGCAGAGGCTTAAGAGAGTGATGCAGAGGCTTAATAGAGGGGATACAGAGGCTGAAGAGAGTGATGCAGAGGATGAAGAGAGTGATGCAGAGGCTTAAGAGAGGGATGCAGAGGTTCAAGAGAGGGATGCAGAGGGTTAGGACAGGGATGCAGGGGCTCAAGAGAGGGATGCAGAGGCTCAAGAGAAGGTATCAGAGGCTCTTGAGAGTGATGCAGAGGCTGAAGAGAAGGATGCAGAGGCTTAAGAGAGTGTTCCAAAGGCTCAAGAGAGGGATGCAGAGGCTCATGAGTGGGATGCCTTAGTTCAAGAGAGGGATGCAGAGGCTCAAGAGAGTGATGCAGAGGATTGAGAGAGGGATGCACAGGCTCAAAAGAGTGATGCAGAGGCTCAAGAGAGTGATGCAGAGGCTAAAGAGAGTGATGCAGAGCCTCAAGAGAGTGATGCAGAGGCGCAAGAGAGGGATGCAGAGTTTTAAGAGAGTGATGCAGAGGCTCAAGAGAGTGATGCAGAGGCTTAGGAGAGGGATGACGAGGCTCAAAAGAGTGATGAAGAGGCTCAAGAGAAGGATGTAGAGGCTCAAGAGAGTGATGCAAAGGCTCAAGAGAGTGATGCAAAGGCTCAAGAGAGTGATGCAGAGGCCTAGGAGAATGATGCAGAGGCTCATGAGAGGGATGCAGAGGCTGAAGAGAGTGATGCAGAGGCTCAAGAGAGGGATGCAGAGGCTCAAGAGAGTGATGCAGAGGCTTAAGAGAGGGATGCAGGGGCTCATGAGAGGGATGCAGAGGCTTAAGAGGGTGATGCAAAGGCTCAAAAGAGGGATGCAGAGGCTCATGAGAGGGATGCAGGAGTTCAAGAGAGGGATGCAGAGGTTCAAGAAGGGGATGCAGTGGCTCAAGAGAGTGATGCAGAGGCTTAAGAGGGTGATGCAAAGGCTCTAGAGTGGGATGCAACGGCTCATGAGAGAGATGCAGGAGTTCAAGAGAGTGATGCGGAGGCTCAAGAGAGGGATGCAGAGGCTCAAGAGAGGGATGCAGGGGCTCAAGAGAGGGATGCAGAGGTTCAAGCGAGGGATGCAGAGGCTCAAGAGAGGGACGCAGAGGCTCAAGAGAAGGATGCAAAGGCTCAGGTGAGGGATGCAGAGGCACAAGAGAGGGATGCAGAGGCTCTTGCGAGTGATGCAGAGGCTCAAGAGAGTGATGCAGAGGCTCAAGAGAATGATGCAGAGGCTTAAGAGAGTGATGCAGAGGCTGAAGAGAATGTTGCAGAGGCTCAAGAGAAGGAAGCAGAGGCTCAAGAGAGTGATGCGGAGGCTTACGAGAGTGATGCAGAGGATCAAGAGAGGGATGCAAAGGCTTAAGAGAGTTATGCAGAGGCTGAAGAGAGTGTTGCAGAGGCCTATGAGAGGGATGCAGAGGCTCAAGAGAGTGATGCCGAGGCTCAAGAGAGTATTGCAGAGGATCAAGAGAGTGATGCAGAGGGTCAAGAGAGTGATGCAGAGGCTTAAGAGAGTGTTGCAGAGGCTCAGGAGAGGGATGCAGAAGCTCAAGAGAGTGATGCAGAGACTCAAGAGAGTTATGCAGAAGCTCAAGAGAATGATGCATAGGCTTACGAGAGTGGTGCAGAGGCTCAAGTGAGGGATGTAGAGGGTCAAGAGAGTGATGCGGAAGCTCAAGAAAGTGATACAGAGGCTTAAGAGAGTGATGCAGAGGCTTAAGAGAGGGGATGCAGAGGCTCATGAGAGTGATGCAGAGGCTGAAGGGAGTGATGCAGAGGCTTAAGTGAGGGGATGCAGAGGCTCAAGAGAGTGATGCAGAGGCTGAAGAGAGTGATGCAGAGGCTTAAGTGAGGGATGCAGAGGCTCAAGAGAGGGAGGAAGAGGCTCAAGAGAGGGATGCAGGGGCTCAAGAGAGGGATGCAGAGGCTAAAGAGAGGGATGCAGAGGCTCTTGAGAGTGATGCAGAGGCTCAAGAGAGGGATGCAGAGGCTTAAGAGAGTGATGCAAAGGCTAAGGAGAGGGGATGCAGAGGCTCAAGAGAGTGATGCAGAGGCTCAAGAGAGGGATGCAGAGGCTCAAGAGAATGATGCTGAGGCTCAAGAGAGTGCTGCAGAGGCTCAAGAGAGGGATGCTGACGCTCCAGAGAGGGATGCAGAGGCTAAAGAGAGTGATGCAGAGGTTGAAGAGAGAGATGCAGAGGCTCAAGAGAGTGATACACAGGATCAAGAGACGGATGCAGAGGCTTAAGAGAGTGATGCAGAGGCTCAAGAGAGTGATGCACAGGATCAAGAGACGGATGCAGAGGATTAAGAAAGTGATGCAGAGGCTCAAGAGACTGATGCAGAGGCTCAAGAGAGTGGTGCAGAGGCTTGAGAGAGTGATGCAGAGGATCAAGAGAGTGATGCAGAGGATCAAGTGAGTGATGCAGAGACTCAAGAGAGTGATGCAGAGGATCAAGAGAGGAAGTAGAGGCTTAAGAGAGTGATGCAGAGGCCGAAGAGAGTGATGCAGAGGCTTAAGAGAGTGATGCAGAGGCTGAAGAGAGTGTTGCAGAGGCTCACGAGAAGGAGCAGAGGCTCAAGAGAGTAATGCAGAGGCTAAAAAGAGTTATGCAGAGGCTCTAGAGAGTGATGCGGAGGCTTACGAGAGTGATGCAGATTATCAAGAGAGGGATGCAGAGGCTTAAAAGAGTGATACAGAGGCTGAAGAGAGTGTTGCAGAGGCTTATGAGAGTGATGCCGAGGCTCAAGAGAGTGATGCAGAGGCTCAAGAGAGTGATGCAGAGGATCAAGAGAGTGATGCAGAGGGTCAATAGAGTGATGCAGAGGCTCAAGAGAGTGTTGCAGAGGCTTGAGAGAGGGATGCAGAGGCTCAAGGGAGTGATGCAGAGGCTCAAGAGAGTGATGCAGAGGCTCAAGAGATGGATGCAGAGGCTTATGAGAGGGATGCTGAGGCTCAAGAGAGTGATGCAGAGGCTCAAGAGAGGGATGTAGAGGCTCAGGAGAGTGATGCAGAGGCTCAAGTGAGTGATGCAGAGTCCTAAGAGAATGATGCAGAGGCTCAAGAGAGGGATGCAGAGGCTCAAGAGAGGGATGCAGAGGCCGAAGAGAGTGAGGCAGAGTCTCAAGAAAGGGATGCAGAGGCTCAAGAGAATGATGCAGAGGTTTACGAGAGGGATGCAGAGGCTTAAGAGAGGGATTCAGAGGCTTAAGAGAGGGATGCAGAGGCTCAAGAGAGCGATGCAGAGGCTCAATAGAAGGATGCAGGGGCTCAAGAGAGGGATGCAGAGGCTTAAGAGAGTGATGCAAAGGCTCAGGAGAGGGATGCAGAGGCTCATGAGAGGGATGGAGGAGCTCAAGAGAGGGATGCACAGGCTCAAGAGATTGATGCAGAGGCCCATAGAGTGATGCAGAGGCTCAAGAGAGGGATGCAGGGGCTCAAGAGAGTGATGCATCCCAAGAGAAAGATTCAGAGGCTTACGAGAGTGATGCAGCGGCTTAAGAGAGTGATGCAGAGGCTTAAGAGAGGGATGCAGAGGTCCAAGAGAGGGATGCAGAGGCTCAAGAGAGGGATGCAGAGGCTCAAGAGAGGGATGCAGAGGCTCATGTGAGGGATGCAGAGGCACAAGAGAGGGATGCAGATGCTCTTGAGAGTGGTGCAGAGGCTCAAGAGAGGGATGCAGAGGCTTAAAAGAGTGATGCAAAGGCTCAAGAGAGGGATGCAGAGGCTCATGAGAGGGATGCAGGAGTTCAAGAGATTGATGCAGAGGCTCAAAAGAGTGATGCAGAGGCTTAAGAGATGGATGCAGAGGCTCAGGAGAATGATGAATTGGCTCAAGAGAGTGCTGCAGAGGCTCAAGAGAGGGATGCTGAGGCACCAGAGAGAGATGCAGAGGCTCCAGAGACCGATGTAGAGGCTTGAGAGAGGGATGCAGAGGCTCAAGCGAGTGATGTAGAGGCTTAAGAGAGGGATGCAGAGGCTCAAGAGAATGATGCAGAGGCTCAAGTGAGTGATGCAGAGGATCAAAAGAGGGATGCAGGGGCTTAAGAGAGTGATGCAGAGGCTCAAGAGAGTGATGCAGAGACTAAAGAGAGTGATGCAGAGGCTGAAAAGAGTGATGCAGAGGCTCAAGAGAGTGATGCAGAGAATCAAGAGAGTGTTGCAGAGGCTCAACAGAGTGATGCAAAGGATCAAGAGAGGGAAGCAGAGGCTTATGAGAGCGATGCAGAGGCTCTAGAGAGTGATTCAGAGTCTCAAGAGTGTTATGCTGAGGCTCAAGAGAGTGATGCAGAGGCTCAACGGACTAAAGGACTAGCAACGCGAGGGAGGAAAAACAGAGGGAAGGGCGAGAGTGAGAAGCGGCAGAAGGAATGAGTACGAAGGGATGGATCTGCGGCGAGAGGGAAGACGATGGGAAGGGCGGGATGGGATAGGGGCGGGAGTGGGAAGGGCAGAAGGATGGAGGATGAGAAGGTTTGAGAGGGAGGAAAACGGAAGGAGAAGGTGCCAGAACGAGAGGAGGGAGTTTGGTAGTAAAATAGGAGAGGGAGTGGGGAGGGTGTTGATAGATGGTTATGATAAATGAATAGATTAATGGACAATTTATATTGGTAGATAGATGGATGGATACATTGATCGCTTAATATATATATTGACGGATAGACGGATGCATAGATGAGTTGATGGACGGAAAGACAGATGACTATATGGATGGATAGAAAGATGAGTTGATGGACGGATACATGGATAGATAGATGTATATAATGATAAATGGTTGGTTTAATAGGAAGATAGATTGATGGATTGACAGATATAAGTAGATAGATAGATGGATACATTGATGGATACATTTGTTCTAGGTTAACAGTCGAATCAGGTTAAAGAATATCATTCGATTTGCTATTGCATCAACCGGGATTCGATCGGGGGCCATTAGGATTATAACCATCGAACTCTCTCCATTTAGACGCTAGGCCTCCAGTTTGTGTGTGTGTGTGTGTGTGTGTGTGTGTGTGTGTGTGTGTGTGTGTGTGTGTGTGTGTGTGTGTGTGTATGTGTGTGTGTGTGTGTGTGTTTGTGTGTGTGTTAGTTAGAGAGAAATAGATGTAGTAGATATAAAAGAGGATAAATACATTTATTTGATAGGCGGGGTCCAAGAGCTAATAACTCGATTCTGCAGATACATATAGTAAATATAAGGATAAAACACACACACACACACACACACACACACACACACACACACACACACACACACACACACACACACACACACACACACACACACACACACACACACACACACACACAGACAGAAGTCAATATCAGGAGTCATTGCTGTAAACAACCGATAGCTAGAAAGGCGGGATCCAAGAGTCAATGCTCGATCCTGCAAGCACATATAGGTGAGTACACACACACACACACACACACACACACACACACACACACACACACACACACACACACACACACACACACACACACACACACACAGGAGTCAATATCAGGAGTCATTGCTGTAAACAACCGATAGCTAGAAAGGCGGGATCCAAGAGTCAATGCTCGATCCTGCAAGCACATATAGGTGAGTACACACACACACACACACACACACACACACACACACACACACACACACACACACACACACACACACACACACACACACACACACACACACACACACACACACACACACACACACACACACACACACACACACACACACACACACACACACACACACACACACACACACACACACACACACACACACACACACACACACACACACACACACACACACACACACACACACACACACACACACACACACACACACACACACACACACACACACACACACACACACACACACACACACACACACACACACACACACACACACACACACACACACACACACACACACACACACACACACACACACACACACACACACACACACACACACACACACACACACACACACACACACACACACACACACACACACACACACACACACACACACACACACACACACACACACACACACACACACACACACACACACACACACACACACACACACACACACACACACACACACACACACACACACACACACACACACACACACACACACACACACACACACACACACACACACACACACACACACACACACACACACACACACACACACACACACACACACACACACACACACACACACACACACACACACACACACACACACACACACACACACACACACACACACACACACACACACACACACACACACACACACACACACACACACACACACACACACACACACACACACACACACACACACACACACACACACACACACACACACACACACACACACACACACACACACACACACACACACACACACACACACACACACACACACACACACACACACACACACACACACACCACACACACACACACACACACACACACACACACACACACACACACACACACACACACACACACACACACACACACACACACACACACACACACACACACACACACACACACACACACACACACACACACACACACACACACACACACACACACACACACACACACACACACACACACACACACACACACACACACACACACACACACACACACACACACACACACACACACACACACACACACACACACACACACACACACACACACACACACACACACACACACACACACACACACACACACACACACACACACACACACACACACACACACACACACACACACACACACACACACACACACACACACACACACACACACACACACACACACACACACACACACACACACACACACACACACACACACACACACACACACACACACACACACACACACACACACACACACACACACACACACACACACACACACACACACACACACACACACACACACACACACACACACACACACACACACACACACACACACACACACACACACACACACACACACACACACACACACACACACACACACACTAGTTGATAATGGACTGTTTTGTGTTCGTATCCATGTGTACTATTGTCATGACCGACAGACACGTGAAGCTATATGTGTTTATGTGTACCTGTAGTTAAACTGACATGTGTACGGTAATTATCTGTATGTGTCCATTTTAAAGGTACATATTAGTGAATGTTTATTTATGTAAATTGATTGACATATGTACGTAAGCGCGCGTTTAGTGTTACTGTAATTTATATTGTTAACATGTATACGTTTGAATGACATAGTTTCCCATTATTGTCACATTTTTTGTTACTGTTTCGCTGTTCACTCTCACTCTCTGACCCCCGTCGACTAATTGTGCTCACGTGTGTTTGTTCAAGGTACGGTAACCATTGGCTTTTTACCCAATAATTTGCAACTATTTGCAAACAAACATTTCTAAAGAACATCTATGTTTCTGATAAATATTTTTTTTCCTAACATACAAGTCAATCACACAGTACCTAACCTCAATCAGAAACACTTTTCTTGCTATCTCTCACAACGTCTTTTGCATATATATCCTATCTTAATCAATTTATAATTTAAATTCATAACTGGCAACCCTCTTCCAGCGCCTTCAAGGCCACCAAACATCATTCCTTTCCATTAACCTCGCCCAAATTATCTTTTGCACCAATACACACACTAGGGGGCTTTATAGCTGAGTGGACAGCGCTCTCGACTCGTTATCCTAGGGTCAAAGTTCGATCCCCCGGTGATGCCGCAAACGAAAATCAGCAGAGTTTCATTCATTCTGATGCTCCTCTTACCTAGCAGTACATAGGTACTTGGGCATTAGACACCTGTTACGGGCTGCTTCCTGGGTGTGTGTATGTGGAATTTTTTTTTATTAGCTAGTAAAAATTGATTGATTCACAGTTGAGAGGCGGCCGAAAGAGCAGAGTTCAACCCTCGCAAGAACAACGAGGTGAACACAACTAGATAAATACTAACTAACCACGATCTCGTATAATCTACAACACACGCTACAACCTCCCCCCCCCCCCCCCCACCTCCTCCCACTCCCTAAATCACTCTACCTAAGTCATTAAAAATATAAAACAAATCAATTAATACACCAAAAATCCTAACTATAAATAAAGGAACCAAATTTTAAACATACAGCGACTCCAGCGTGGTCTAGTCGGAGGAGAACGTGTTCTCATCTGGATAGATTGCGATCGAGCCTGTCGGAACGGCTGTGTAACTGCAGGGCACAAATATTTGTGTGTCCCCTCCTGTAGCTGCCTCTGTTTCGACAGGTTCCCTGGATAGCTGGAATTGGCCTGGCCCTAGGAAAGTGGGGAAGGGGAGAAATCCGTTGGGCCCACGGATACCTTGGATCCATAGACCTAGGGTAGGTCTAATCACCTGGGATTCGAACCCACGGTGGGAATAAAGGAGGAGATTTGGGGGAGGAGGGACACAAATGGTTCCTGGAACCAAACCTCACATAAATCCGGACACTCACACACACACACACACACCCTTATCCGAACATTCACAGGGACACTCACACCATAGACTGTGATAAGGGAGACCATCTGAGGGGACACAGATGGCCTCCTGAAACCACAGATGTAACCGGACACATAATCATCCGGACACTCACAGGGACACTCACACTCACACACTGACACACACCCATAGACACAAACTGTGATAAGGGAGACCATCTGAGGGGACACAGATGGCCTCCTGGACCCAAAGGGTCCATATCCATACAGATCAATATTTAAATATACATATATATTTATATATATCAAATTTTTATATATTTTATTTATTTATTTAAATAATTTAAATATTTTAAATAAATAAATTTTAAATATTTATTTACTTAAAAATAATAAATTTTATTTATTTAAATATATCATTTTTATCGTATTATTAATCTATCGTATATCGTTTTATTAATTTATAAATTAATAACAATAAACTGAAAATTCACAAAAACGTGGAAAAACGGCAAAATATGGCCTAATTTGATGATAATGGCCTAATTCGGTGATGCAGAGGCTCAAGAGAGTGATGCAGAGGATCAGGAGAGGGATGCAGGGGCTCAAGAGAGTGATGGAGAGGCTCAAGAGAGTGATTCAGAGGTATACGAGAGTGATGCAGAGGCTTAAGAGAGGGATGCAGAGGCTCAAGAGAGGGATGCAGAGGCTCAAGAGAGGGATGAATAGGCTCAAGAGAGGGATGCAGAGGCTCAGGAAAGGGATGCAGAGGCTAAAGTGAGGGATGCAGAGGCACAAGAGAAAGATGCAGAGGCACTTGAGAGTGATGCAGAGGCTCAAGAGAGGGATGCAGAGGCTCAAGAGAGGGATGCAGAGGCTTAAAGGAGTGATGCAAAGGCTCAAGAGAGGGATGCAGAGGCTCAAGAGAATGATGTTGAGGCTCAAGAGAGGGATGTAGAGGCTCAATAGAATGATGCAGAGGCTCAAGAGAGTGATGCAGAGGATGAAGAGAGTGATGCAGAGGCTCAAGAGAGAGATGCAGAGGCTTAAGAGAGTGATGCAGAGGCTCAAGAGAGTGATGCATGGGCTCAAGAGAATGATGTAGAGGCTTAAGAGAGGGATGTAGAGGCTCAAGAGAATGATGTAGAGGCTCAATAGAGTGATGCAGAGGCTTAATAGAGGGATGCAGAGGCTCAAGAGAGTGATGCAGAGGCTTTAGAGAGGGATGCAGAGGCTCAAGAGAATGATGCAGAGGCTGAAGAGTGTGCTGCAAAAGGCTCAAGAGAGTGATGCAGAGGATCAAGAGAGTGATGCTGAGGCTCCAGAGAGGGATGCAGAGGCTCAAGAGAGTGAATGCAGAGGCACCTAGTTGTGCTTGCGGTGGTTGAGCTCTGGCTCTTTGGTCCCGCCTCTCAACCGTCAATCAACAGGTGTACAGATTCCTGAGCCTATTGGGCTCTATCATATCTACACTTGAAACTGTGCATTTAGTCAGCCTCCACCACATCACTTCCTAATGCATTCCATTTGTCAACCACTCTGACACTAAAAAAGTTCTTTCTAATATATCTGTGGCTCATTTGGGCTCTCAGTTTCCACCTGTGTCCCCTTGTGCGTGTGCCCCTTGTGTTAAATAGCCTGTCTTTATCTACCCTATCAATTCCCTTGAGAATCTTGAATGTGGTGATCATGTCCCCCCCTAACTCTTCTGTCTTCCAGCGAAGTGAGGTTTAATTCCCGTAGTCTCTCCTCGTAGCTCATACCTCTCAGCTCGGGTACTAATCTGGTGGCAAATCTTTGAACCTTTTCCAGTTTAGTCTTATCCTTGACTAGATACGGACTCCATGCTGGGGCTGCATACTCCAGGATTGGCTTGACATATGTGGTATACAAAGTTCTGAATGATTCTTTACACAAATTTCTGAATGCCGTTCGTATGTTGGCCAGCCTGGCATATGCCGCTGATGTTATCCTCTTGATATGCGCTGCAGGAGACAGGTCTGGCGTGATATCAACTCCCAAGTCTTTTTCTTTCTCTGACTCCTGAAGAATTTCCTCTCCCAGATAATACCTTGTATTTGGCCTCCTGCTCCCTGTACCTATCTTCATTATATTACATTTGGTTGGGTTAAACTCTAACAACCACTTGTTCGACCATTCTTGCAGTTTGTCTAGGTCTTCTTGAAGCCTCAAACAGTCCTCTTCTGTCTTAATCCTTCTCATAATTTTGGCATCGTCCGCAAACATTGAGAGAAATGAATCTATACCCTCCGGGAGATCATTTACATATATCAGAAACAAGATAGGACCGAGTACAGAGCCCTGTGGGACTCCACTGGTGACGTCACGCCAATCGGAGGTCTCACCCCTCACCGTAACTCTATGCTTCCTATTGCTTAGGTACTCCCTTATCCACTGGAGCACCTTACCAGCTACACCTGCCTGTCTCCCCAGCTTATGTACCAGCCTCTTATGCGGTACTGTGTCAAAGGCTTTCCGACAATGCAATTAAATGCAGTCCGCCTAGCCCTCTCTTTCTTGCTTAATCTGTGTTAACTGGTCATAGAATTCTATTAAGCCAGTCAGGGCAAGATTTACCCTCCCTGAACCCATGTTGTCGATTTGTCACGAAGTCCCTTCTCTCCAGATGTGCTACCAGGTTTTTTTTCACGATCTTCTCCATCACCTTGCATGGTATACAAGTTAAGGACACTGGCCTGTAGTTCAGTGCCTCTTGCCTGTCGCCCTTTTTGTATATTGGGACCACATTCGCCGTCTTCCATATTTCTGGTAGGTCTCCCGTCTCCAGTGACCTACTATACACTATGGAGAGTGGCAAGCAAAGTGCCTCTGCACACTCTTTCAGTACCCATAGCGAGATCCCGTCTGGACCAACAGCCTTTCTAACATCCAGGTCCAGCAGGTGTCACTTGACCTCCTCTCTCGTAATTTCTAACTCTTCCAAGGCCGCCTTGTTTACTTCCCTTTCTCCTAGCACAGTGACCTCACCTTGTTCTGTTGTGAAGACCTCTTGGAACCTCTTGTTGAGTTCATCACACACCTCTTTGTCATTCTCTGTATACCTGTCCTCGCCTGTTCTAAGTTTCACTACCTGTTCTTTCACTGTTGTTTTCCTTCTGATATGACTGTGGAGTAGCTTTGGTTCGGTCTTGGCTTTGTTTGCTATATAATTTTCATAACTTTTCTCTGCTTTTCTTCTCACCCTGACATACTCATTCCTGGTTATCTGGTATCTCTCTCAGCTTTCTGGTGTTCTGTTATTCCGGAAGTTCCTCCACGCCATTTTGTTCAGTACCTTTGCTTCCATACATGCCCTATTATACCATGGATTCTTCTTTTGCTTCTCGGATTTTTCCTTTTGGGCCGGGATGTATCTGCTTACTGCCTCCTGACACTTTTGGGTGACATAGTCCATCATATCTTGTACAGACTTAGCTCTGAGGTCTGTGTCCCAAGGTAGTTCCCTTAGGAAGCTTCTCATCTCCTCATAATTTCCCTTTCGGTATGCCAGCCTTTTGTTTCCTAGTTCTTTTTTTTTGGGGGGGGGGATAATTCCTAGCCCTACCAGGTACTCAAAGTTCAAAACACTGTGATCACTCATTCCCAAGGGCGCTTCCATCTTGACTTCCCTTATATCCCACTCATTTAGGGTAAATATCAGATCAAGCATTGCTGGTTCATCCTCTCCTCTCATTCTTGTTGGATCCTTGACGTGCTGGCTTAGAAAGTTTCTTGTTGCCACGTCCAGCAGCTTAGCTCTCCATGTTTCTGGTCCTCCATGCGGGTCTCTGCTCTCCCAATCTATCTTCCCATGGTTGAAGTCGCCCATGATTAGTAGTCCAGATCCATTCCTGCTCGCAACAGAAGCTGCTCTCTCCATTATGTTAATGGTGGCCATATTGTTTCTATCATATTCCTGTCTGGGTCTTTTGTCATTTGGTGGTGGATTATATATGACTACGACTATAATTTTTTGCCCTCCAGTTGTTATTGTTCCTATTATGTAGTCACTGAAACCTTCACATCCCTGAACAACCAACTCCTCGAAATCCTAGACTTTTCTTACCAGCAGAGCTACACCACCCCCACCTCTTCCTTCTCTCTCTTTCCTCATAACATAATAGTCCTGTGAGAACACTGCATTTGTTATTGGTCTCGTCAGCTTTGTTTCTGTGAGAGCTATTATGTCTGGGGTTTCCTCTAGTACCCATTCTCCAAGTTCATTTGCTTTATTTGTAATACCGTCTATGTTAGTGTACATTGCCTTGAGGCTCACTTTCCTCTGTCCCTTCTCAAACCTCCTCCTTGGTGAATGTTCTGCTGGTGGAGGAGAAACAAATAGATGATTGAAAATGAAGTATTTAAGGTTATTATCTAATCAATTATGTGTTTGCATCATTTTTATTGTATATATAATGAATTAATACCCATAGACTGAAAATTCACAAAAACGTGGAAAAACGGCAAAATATTGCCTAATTCGATGATATTTTGTTTAAATCACATAAAGGAAAAAGAGATGATAAACGTCAAAATATTGCTAAATTCGATGATTTTTCGTACGAAACAAAATACAAGAAAACTTGCTTAAAATGCAATATTATGCGAAATTCTGAGATTTGAAGGCCAAATCACATATCGTGATACTACATGAAATAGTATCCAAATATTGGTAAAAATGAATATATTTACGTAATATCAAACTCCATGATTAACGTGAAAAAGTCACTATTTTACCATATTTGAGGATTTTAACTTCAAATCATAGAGTGAGGTTTCGTATTATTAAGATCAAAGAAAAGACATATGACAATGTTGTTTCCAATACAAATGATAAAAAACAATGTGTTTTCATTAGAATTAACTAGAATGATTTTGATTTTCCGTTTATATTACCGATGGAAGATGTACACGTAAAACCGCTCTAATCCGGCTGAAACGTCGATATATGCAATAAAAACCGAACTTCTCCCCTTTTCAATATCTTACTCAGTATTTTAACGAGAAACAAATGGATGATTGAAAATGAAGTATTTAAGGTTAATTTCTAATCAATTATGTGTTTGCATCATTTTTATCGTATATTTATATTCGCAGTTTGAAATTACGAATTTTATACCGAAAATAAGCCAATTACTGAATGCGGCGATGGGTCACAGTTTGCCCAAACCCACCCTGCAGTTTTGAAAATATCCCAAACATCCCAAATTCGACTCTTGAACCATATTTTGGAGCTAAATTCTGGCTCCCTGCACGTATTCGCATTTTGAAATTACAACTTTTAATACCGAAAATATGCCAATTACTGAGAGCGTCGATGGGTCACATTTTGCCCAAACCCCTCTGCAGTTTTCGAAATATCCCAAACATCCCAAATTCGACGCTTGAACCGTATTTTGGAGCCAAATTCTGGATCTCTGCACGTATTGGCAGTATGAAATTACGACTTTTTATACCGAAAATATGCCAGTTACTGAAAGCGGCGATGGATGACATTTTGCCCGAGCCCTCTCTGCAGTTATCAAAATATCCCAAACGTCCCAAATTCGACGCTTGAGCCATATTTTGGAGCCAGATTCTGGCTCTCGGCACGTTTTTGCAGTTTGAAATTACGAATTTTATAACGAAAATATGCCAATTACTGAGAGCGGCGATGGGTCACAGTTTGCCCAAATTCACCCTGCAGTTTTGAAAATATCTCAAACATCCCAAATTCGACTCTTGAGCCATATATTGGAACCAAACTCTGTCTCACTGCACGTATTCGCAGTTTGAAATTACGACTTTTTATACCGAATATATGCCAATTCCTGGGATCAGCGATGGGTCACATTTTGCCCAAACTCTCCATGCAGTTTCAAAAATATCACAAACATCCCAAATTCGACGCTTGAACCATATTTTGTAGATAAAATTCTGGCTCTTTGCACGTATTCGCAGTTTGAAATTACGACTTTTTTATACCAAAATATGCCAATTACTGAACGCCCCGATGAGTCACATTTTGCCCAAATTCTCCCTGCAGTTTTCAAAATATCCCAAACATCCCAAATTTGACGCTTGAGCAATATTTTGGAGCCAAATTCTCGCTATCTGCACGTATTTGCAGTTTGAAATTACGACTTTTTATACCGAATATATGCCAATTACTGAGATCAGCGATGTGTCACATTTTGCCCAAACCCTCCCTGCAGTTTTAAAAATATCACAAACATCCCAAATTCGACTCTTGAACCATATTTTCGAGCCAAATTCTGGCTTTCTGCACGTTTTCGCAGTTTGAAATTACGACTTTTTATACAGAAAAAATGCCAATTACTGAAAGCAGCGATGGATCACATTTTGCCCAAATCCTCCTTGCAGTTTTCAAAATTTCCCAAACATCCCAAATTCGACGCTTGGACCATATTAAGGAGCCAAATTCTGGCTCTCTGCATGTATTCGCAGTTTGAAACTACGAATTTCATACCGAAAATATCCCAATTACTGAGAGCGGCGAATGGTCACTGATTGCCCAAACCCACCCCTGCAGTTTTGAAAATATCCAAAACATCCCAAATTCGACGCTTGAGCCAAACTTTGGGGCCAAGTTCTCGCTCTCTGCACGTATTCGCAGTTTGAAATTACGAATTTTTATACCAAAATATGCCAATTACTGAACGCGCCGATGAGTCACATTTTGCCCAAACCCTCCCTGCAGTTTTAAAAATATCCAAAACATCCCAAATTTGACGCTTGAGCAATATTTTGGAGCAAAATTCTCGCTCTCTGCACGTATTCGCAGTTTGAAATTATGACTTTTTATACCGCATATATGCCACTTACTGGGATCAGCGATGGGTCACATTTTGCCCAAACCCACCCTGCAGTCTTAAAAATATCACAAACATCCCAAATTCGACTCTTGAACCATATTTTGGAGCCAAATTCTGGCTCTCTGCACGTATTTGCAGTTTGAAATTACGACTTTTTATACAGAAAAAATGCCTATTACTGAAAGCGGCGATGGTTCACATTTTGCCCAAAACCTTCCTGAAGTTTTCAAAATATCCAAAACATCCCAAATTCGACGCTTGGGCCATATTAAGGAGCCAAATTCTGGCTCTCTGCTTGTATTCGCAGTTTGAAATTACGACATTTTATACCGAAAATATGCCAATTACTGAACGCGCCGATGAGTCACATTTTGCCAAACCCTCCCTGCAGTTTTCAAAATATTCCAAACATCCCAAATTCAACTATTGAGCAATATGTTCGATTTTACTAATATTTTGATACTACTTCATGTTGTCTCGCAAAAGGTGACAGAATTTCGCATAATATTGCATTTTAAGCAAGTTTTCTTGCATTTTTTTTCGTACGAAAAATCATCGAATTTAGCAATATTTTGACGTTTATCATCCCCTTTTCTTTCATGTGATTCAAACAAAATATCATCGAATTAGGCAATATTTTGCCGTTTTCCACGTTTTTGTGAATTTTCAGTCCATGGGTATTAATTCATATATATACGATAAAAATGATGCAAACACATAATTGATTAGATAATAACCTTAAATACTTCATTTTCAATCATCTATTTGTTTCTCGTTAAAATACAGAGTAAGATATTGAAAAGGGGAGAAGTTCGGTTTTTATTGCATATATCGGCGTTTCAGCCGGATTAGAGCGGTTTTACGTGTACATCTTCCATCGTTAATACAAACGGAAAATCAAGAACCTTTTAGTTATTTCTAATGAAAACACATTGTTTTATATCATTTGTATTGGAAACAACATTGTCATATGTCTTTTCTTGGATCTAAATAATACGAAACCTCGCTCTATGATTTGAAGTTAAAATCCTCAAATATGGTTATATAGTGACTTTTTTCACGTTTTTTATGTAGTTTGATATTACGTAAATATAATCATTTTTACCAATATTTCGATACTATTTCATGTAGTATCACGATATGTGATTTGGTCTTGAAATCTCAGAATTTCGCATAATATTGCATTTTAAGCAAATTTTCTTGCATTTTGTTTCGTACGAAAAATCTTCGAATTTAGCAATATTTTGACGTTTATCATTCCCTTTTCCTTTATTTGATTTAAACAAAATATCATCGAATTAGGCAATATTTTGCCGTTTTCCACTTTTTTGTGAATTTTCCGTCCATGGGTATTAATTCATATATATATACGATAAAAATGATGCAAACACATAATTGATTAGATAATAACCTTAAATACTTCATTTTCAGTCATCTATTTGTTTCTCGTTAAAATACTGAGTAAGATATTGAAAAGGGGAGAAGTTTGGTTTTTATTGCATATGTCGACGTTTCAGCCGGATTAGAGCGGTTTTACGTGTACATCTTCCATCGTTAATATAAACGGAAAATCAAGAACATTTTAGTTATTTCTAATGAAAACACATTGTTTTATATCATTTGTATTGGAAACAACATTGTCATATGTCTTTTCTTGGATCTAAATAATACGAAACCTCGCTCTATGATTTGAAGTTAAAATCCTCAAATATGGTTATATAGTGACTTTTTCACGTTTTTCATGTAGTTTGATATTACGTAAATATAATCATTTTTACCAATATTTCGATACTATTTCATGTAGTATCACGATATGTGATTTGGTCTTGATATCTCAGAATTTCGCATAATATTGCATTTTAAGCAAATTTTCTTGCATTTTGTTTCGTACGAAAAATCATCGAATTTAGCAATATTTTGATGTTTATCATTCCCTTTTCTTTCATGTGATTCAAACAAAATATCATCGAATTAGGCAATATTTTGCCGTTTTCCACGTTTTTGTGAATTTTCAGTCCATGGGTATTAATTCATATATATACGATAAAAATGATGCAAACACATAATTGATTAGATAATAACCTTAAATACTTCATTTTCAATCATCTATTTGTTTCTCGTTAAAGTACTGAGTAAGATATTGAAAAGGGGAGAAGTTCGGTTTTTATTGCATATATCGACGTTTCAGCCGGAATAGAGCGATTTTCGTGTACATCTTCCATCGGTAATATAAACGGAAAACCAGGAACATTTTAGTTAATTCTAATGAAAACACTTTGATTTTATCATTTGTATTGGAAACAACATTGTCATATGTCTTTTCTTGGATCCAAATAATACGAAACCTCGCTCTATGATTTGAAGTTAAAATCCTCAAATATGGTTAAATAGTGACTTTTTTCACGTTTTTCATGTAGTTTGATATTACGTAAATATAATCATTTTTACCAATATTTCGATACTATTTCATGTAGTATCACGATATGTGATTTGGTCTTGAAATCTCAGAATTTCGCATAATATTGCATTTTAAGCAAATTTTCTTGCATTTTGTTTCGTACGAAAAATCATCGAATTTAGCAATATTTTGACGTTTATCATTCCCTTTTCCTTTATTTGATTTAAACAAAATATCATCGAATTAGGCAATATTTTGCCGTTTTCCACGTTTTTGTGAATTTTCCGTCCATGGGTATTAATTCATATAAATATACGATAAAAATGATGCAAACACATAATTGATTAGATAATAACCTTAAATACTTCATTTTCAATCATCTATTTGTTTCTCGTTAAAATACTGAGTAAGATATTGAAAAGGGGAGAAGTTCTGTTTTTATTGCATATGTCGACGTTTCAGCCGGAATAGAGCTGTTTTACGTGTACATCTTCCATCAGTAATATAAACGGAAAATCAGGAACATTTTAGTTAATTCTAATGAAAACACATTGATTTTTATCATTTGTATTGGAAACAACATTGTCATATGTCTTTTCTTGGATCTAAATAATACGAATCCTCGCTCTATGATTCTAAGTTAAAATCCTCAAATATGGTTAAGTAGTGACTTTTTTCACGATTTTCATGTAGTTTGATATTACGTAAATATATTCATTTTTACCAATATTTCGATACTATTTCATGTAGTATCACGATATGTGATTTGGTCTTGAAATCTCAGAATTTCGCATAATATTGCATTTTAAGCAAGTTTTCTTGCATTTTTTTCGTACGAAAAATCATCGAATTTAGCAATATTTTGACGTTTATCATCCCCTTTTCTTTCATGTGATTCAAACAAAATATCATCGAATTAGGCAATATTTTGCCGTTTTCCACGTTTTTGTGAATTTTCAGTCCATGGGTATTGATTCATTTATATACGATAAAAATGATGCAAACGCATAATTGATTAGATAATAACCTTAAATACTTCATTTTCAATCATCTATTTGTTTCTCGTTAAAATACTGAGTAAGATATTAAAAAGGGGAGAAGTTCGGTTTTTATTGCATATATCGACGTTTCAGCCGGATTAGAGCGGTTTTACGTGTACATCTTCCATCGTTAATATAAAAGGAAAATCAAGAACATTTTAGTTATTTCTAATGAAAACACATTGTTTTATATCATTTGTATTGGAAACAACATTGTCATATGTCTTTTCTTGGATCTAAATAATACGAAACCTCGCTCTATGATTTGAAGTTAAAATCCTCAAATATGGTTATATAGTGTCTTTTTCACGTTTTTCATGTAGTTTGATATTACGTAAATATATTCATTTTTACCAATATTTCGATACTATTTCATGTAGTATCACGATATGTGATTTGGCCTTCAAATCTCTGAATTTCGCATAATATTGCATTTTAAGCAAGTTTTCTTGCATTTTGTTTCGTACGAAAAATCATCGAATTTAGCAATATTTTGACGTTTATCATCCCCTTTTCCTTCATGTGATTTAAACAAAATATTATCGAATTAGGCAATATTTTGCCGTTTTTCCACGTTTTTGTGAATTTTCAGTCCATGGGTATTAATTCATATATATACGATAAAAATGATGCAAACACATAATTAATTAGATAATAACCTTAAATACTTCATTTTTAATCAACTATTTGTTTCTCGTTAAAATACTGAGTAAGATATTGAAAAGGGGAGAAGTTCTGTTTTTATTGCATATATCGACGTTTCAGCCGGAATAGAGCGATTTTCGTGTACATCTTCCATCGGTAATATAAACGGAAAACCAGGAACATTTTAGTTAATTCTAATGAAAACACTTTGATTTTTATCATTTGTATTGGAAACAACATTGTCATATGTCATTTCTTGGATCCAAATAATACGAAACCTCGCTCTATGATTTGAAGTTAAAATCCTCAAATATGGTTAAATAGTGGCTTTTTTCACGTTTTTCATGTAGTTTGATATTACGTAAATATAATCATTTTTACCAATATTTCGATACTATTTCATGTAGTATCACGATATGTGATTTGGTCTTGAAATCTCAGAATTTCGCATAATATTGCATTTTAAGCAAATTTTCTTGCATTTTATTTCGTACGAAAAATCATCGAATTTAGCAATATTTTGACGTTTATCATTCCCTTTTCCTTTATTTGATTTAAACAAAATATCATCGAATTAGGCAATATTTTGCCGTTTTCCACGTTTTTGTGAATTTTCCGTCCATGGGTATTAATTCATATATATATACGATAAAAATGATGCAAACACATAATTGATTAGATAATAACCTTAAATACTTCATTTTCAATCATCTATTTGTTTCTCGTTAAAATACTGAGTAAGATATTGAAAAGGGGAGAAGTTCGGTTTTTATTGCATATATCGACGTTTCAGCCGGATTAGAGCGGTTTTACGTGTACATCTTCCCTCGTTAATATAAACGGAAAATCAAAAACATTTTAGTTATTTCTAATGAAAACACATTGTTTTTTATCATTTGTATTGGAAACAACATTGTCATGTCTTTTCTTGGATCTAAATAATACGAAACCTCGCTCTATGATTTGAAGTTAAAATCCTCAAATATGGTTATATAGTGACTTTTTTCACGTTTTTCATTTAGTTTGATATTACGTAAATATATTCATTTTTACCAATATTTCGATACTATTTCATATAGTATCACGATATGTGATTTGGTCTTGAAATCTCAGAATTTCGCATAATATTGCATTTTAAGCAAATTTTCTTGCATTTTATTTCGTACGAAAAATCATCGAATTTAGCAATATTTTGACGTTTATCATTCCCTTTTCCTTTATTTGATTTAAACAAAATATCATCGAATTAGGCAATATTTTGCCGTTTTTCCACGTTTTTGTAAATTTTCAGTCTATGGGTATTAATTCATTATATATATACGATAAAAATGATGTAAACACATAATTGATTAGATAATAACCTTAAATACTTCATTTTCAATCAACTATTTGTTTCTCGTTAAAATACTGAGTAAGATATTGAAAAGGGGAGAAGTTCTTTTTTTATTGCATATGTCGACGTTTCAGCCGGAATAGAGCTGTTTTACGTGTACATCTTCCATCAGTAATATAAACGGAAAATCAGGAACATTTTAGTTAATTCTAATGAAAACACATTGATTTTTATCATTTGTATTGGAAACAACATTGTCATATGTCTTTTCTTGGATCTAAATAATACGAAACCTCGCTCTATGATTCTAAGTTAAAATCCTCAAATATGGTTAAGTAGTGACTTTTTTCACGATTTTCATGTAGAGGCTCAAGAGAGGGATGCAGGAGCCCAAGAGAGTGATGCAGATGCTCAAGAGAGGAATGCAGAGGATGAAGAGAGTGATGCATAGGCTCGAGAGAGTGATGCAGAGGCTCAAGAGAGTGATGCAGAGGCTCAAGAGAGGGATTCAGAGGTTCATGAGAGGGATTCAGAGGCTTAAGAGAGTGATGCAGAGGCTGAAGAGAATGTTGAAGAGGCTCAAGAGAGGGATGCAGAAGCTCAAGAGAGTGACGCAGAGACTCAAGAGAGTTATACAGAGGCTCAAGAGAATGATGCATAGGCTTACAAGAGTGGTGCAGAGGCTCAAGTGAGGAATGTAGAGGCTCAAGAGAGTGATGCGGAAGCTCAAGAGAGTGATACAGAGGCTTAAGAGAGTGATGCAGAGGCTTAAGAGAGGGGATGCAGAGTCTCAAGAGAGTGATGCAGAGGCTCAAGAGAGTGATGCAGAGGCTAAAGTGAGGGATGCAGAGGCTCAAGATAGGGATGCAGGGGCTCAAGAGAGGGATGCAGAGGCTCAAGAGAGGGATGCAGAGGCTCTTGAGAGTGATGCAGAGGCTCAAGAGAGGAATGCAGAGGCTTAAGAGAGTGATGCAAAGGCTAAGGAGAGGGATGCCGAGGCTCAAGAGAGTGATTCAGAGGCTCAAGAGAGGGATGCAGAGGCTCAAGAGAATGATGCTGAGGCTCAAGAGAGTGCTGCAGAGGCTCAAGAGAGGGATGCTGACGCTCCAGAGAGGGATGCCGAAGCTGAAGAGAGAGATGCAGAGGATTAAAAGAGTGATGCAGAGGCTCAAGAGAGTAATGCAGAGGCTCAAGAGAATGATGTATAATCTTAAGAGAGGGATGCAGAGGCTCAAGAGAATGATGCAGAGGCTCAAGAGAGTGATGCTCAGGATCAAGAGATGGATACAGAGGCTTAAGAGAGTGATGCAGAGGCTCAAGAGAGTGATGCAGAGGCTCAAGAGAATGATGCAGAGGGTTAAGAGAGTGATGCAGAGGCTCAAGAGAATGTTGCAGAGGCTCACGAGAAGGAAGCAGAGGCTCAAGAGAGTGATGCGGAGGCTTACGAGAGTGATGCAGAGGATCACGAGAGGGATGCAAAGGCTTAAAAGAGTTATGCAGAGGCTGAAGAGAGTGTTGCAGAGGCCTATGAGAGGGATGCAGAGGCTCAAGAGAGTGATGCCGAGGCTCAAGAGAGTGATGCAGAGGATCAAGAGAGTGATGCAGAGGGTCAAGAGAGTGATGCAGAGGCTTAAGAGAGTGTTGCAGAGGCTCAGGAGAGGGATGCAGAAGCTCAAGAGAGTGATGCAGAGATTCAAGAGAGTTATGCAGAAGCTCAAGAGAATGATGCAGAGGCTTATGAGAGGGATGCAGAGTCTCAGGAGAGTGATGCCGAGGCTCAAGAGAGTGATGCAGAGGCTCAAGAGAGTGATGCAGAGGATCAAGAGAGTGATGCAGAGGGTCAATAGAGTGATGCAGAGGCTCAGGAGAGTGTTGCAGAGGCTTTAGAGAGGGATGCAGAGGCTCAAGGGAGTGATGCAGAGGCTCAAGAGAGTGATGCAGAGGCTAAAGAGAGTGATGCAGAGGCTCAAGAGAGTGATGCAGAGGCTCAAGAGATGGATGCAGAGGCTTATGAGAGGGATGCTGAAGCTCAAGAGAGTGATGCAGAGGCTCAAGATAGGGATGTAGAGGCTCAGGAGAGTGATGCAGAGGCTCAAGTGAGTGATGCAGAGTCCTAAGAGAATGATGCAGAGGCTCAAGAGAGGGATGCAGAGGCTCAAGAGAGGGATGCAGAGGCCGAAGAGAGTGAGGCAGAGTCTCAAGAAAGGGATGCAGAGGCTCAAGAGAATGATGCAGAGGTTTACGAGAGGGATGCAGAGGCTTAAGAGAGGGATTCAGAGGCTTAAGAGAGGGATGCAGAGGCTCAAGAGAGCGATGCAGAGGCTCAATAGAAGGATGCAGGGGCTCAAGAGAGGGATGCAGAGGCTTAAGAGAGTGATGCAAAGGCTCAGGAGAGGGATGCAGAGGCTCATGAGAGGGATGCAGGAGCTCAAGAGAGGGATGCACAGGCTCAAGAGATTGATGCAGAGGCCCATAGAGTGATGCAGAGGCTCAAGAGAGGGATGCAGGGGCTCAAGAGAGTGATGCATCTCAAGAGAAAGATTCAGAGGCTTACGAGAGTGATGCAGCGGCTTAAGAGAGTGATGCAGAGGCTTAAGAGAGGGATGCAGAGGCCCAAGAGAGGGATGCAGAGGCTCAAGAGAGGGATGCAGAGGCCCAAGAGAGGGATGCAGAGGCTCAAGTGAGGGATGCAGAGGCACAAGAGAGGGATGCCGATGCTCTTGAGAGTGGTGCAGAGGCTCAAGAGAAGGATGCAGAGGCTTAAAAGAGTGATGCAAAGGCTCACGAGAGGGATGCAGAGGCTCATGAGAGGGATGCAGGAGTTCAAGAGATTGATGCAGAGGCTCAAAAGAGTGATGCAGAGGCTTAAGAGATGGATGCAGAGGCTCAGGAGAATGATGAATTGGCTCAAGAGAGTGCTGCAGAGGCTCAAGAGAGGGATGGTGAGGCTCCAGAGAGAGATGCAGAGGCTCCAGAGAGCGATGTAGAGGCTTGAGAGAGGGATGCAGAGGCTCAAGCGAGTGATGTAGAGGCTTAAGAGAGGGATGCAGAGGCTCAAGAGAATGATGCAGAGGCTCAAGAGAGTGATGCAGAGGATCAAAAGAGGGATGCAGGGGCTTAAGAGAGTGATGCAGAGGCTCAAGAGAGTGATGCAGAGACTAAAGAGAGTGATGCAGAGGCTGAAGAGAGTGATGCAGAGGCTCAAGAGAGTGATGCAGAGAATCAAGAGAGTGTTGCAGAGGCTCAACAGAGTGATGCAGAGGATCAAGAGAGGGAAGCAGAGGCTTATGAGAGCGATGCAGAGGCTCTAGAGAGTGATTCAGAGTCTCAAGAGAGTTATGCAGAGGCTCAAGAGAGGGATGCTGAGGCTCCAGAGAGGGATGCAGAGGCTCAAGAGAGTAATGCAGAGGCTCAAGAGAGTGATGCAGAGGCTCAACGGACTAAAGGACTAGCAACGCGAGGGAGGAAAAACAGAGGGAAGGGCGAGAGTGAGAAGCGGCAGAAGGAATGAGAACGAAGGGATGGATCTGCGGCGAGAGGGAAGACGATGGGAAGGGCGGGATGGGATAGGGGCGGGAGTTGGAAGGGCAGAAGGATGGAGGATGAGCAGGTTTATGTGAGGGAGGAAAACGGAAGGAGAAGGTGCCAGAACGAGAGGAGGGAGTTTGGTAGTAAAATAGGAGAGGGAGTGGGGAGGGTGTTGATAGATGGTTATGATAAATGAATAGATTAATGGACAATTTATATTGGTAGATAGATGGATGGATACATTGATCGCTTAATATATATATTGACGGATAGACGGATGCATAGATGAGTTGATGGACGGAAAGACAGATGACTATATGGATGGATAGAAAGATGAGTTGATGGACGGATACATGGATAGATAGATGTATATAATGATAAATGGTTGGTTTAATGGGAAGATAGATTGATGGATTGACAGATATAAGTAAATAGATAGATGGATACATTGATGGATACATTTGTTCTAGGTTAACAGTCGAATCAGGTTAAAGAATATCTTTCGATTTGCTATTGCATCAACCGGGATTCGATCGGGGGCCATTAGGATTATAACCATCGAACTCTCTCCATTTAGACGCTAGGCCTCCAGTTTGTGTGTGTGTGTGTGTGTGTGTGTGTGTGTGTGTGTGTGTGTGTGTGTGTGTGTGTGTGTGTGTGTGTGTGTGTGTGTGTGTGTGTGTGTGTGTGTGTGTGTGTGTGTGTGTGTGTGTGTGTGTGTGTGTGTGTGTGTGTGTGTGTGTGTGTGTGTGTGTGTGTGTGTGTGTGTGTGTGTGTGTGTGTGTGTGTATGTGTGTGTGTGTGTGTGTGTGTGTGTGTTTGTGTGTGTGTTAGTTAGAGAGAAATAGATGTAGTAGATATAAAAGAGGATAAATACATTTATTTGATAGGCGGGGTCCAAGAGCTAATAACTCGATTCTGCAGATACATATAGTAAATATAAGGATAAAACACACACACACACACACACACACACACACACACACACACACACACACACACACACACACACACACACACACACACACACACACACACACACACACACACACACACACACACACACACACACACACACACACACACACACACACACACACACACACACAGAAGTCAATATCAGGAGTCATTGCTGTAAACAACCGATAGCTAGAAAGGCGGGATCCAAGAGTCAATGCTCGATCCTGCAAGCACATATAGGTGAGTACACACACACACACACACACACACACACACACACACACACACACACACACACACACACACACACACACACACACACACACACACACAGGAGTCAATATCAGGAGTCATTGCTGTAAACAACCGATAGCTAGAAAGGCGGGATCCAAGAGTCAATGCTCGATCCTGCAAGCACATATAGGTGAGTACACACACACACACACACACACACACACACACACACACACACACACACACACACACACACAGGAGTCAATATCAGGAGTCATTGCTGTAAACAACCGATAGCTAGAAAGGCGGGATCCAAGAGTCAATGCTCGATCCTGCAAGCACATATAGGTGAGTACACACACACACACACACACACACACACACACACACACACACACACACACACACGCACACACACAAACACTCTGTATAGAAAACCCCCCTTTCCTTCCTGTCCTCCCGCCCCGTTCACCCCATTCCCTCCCTGTCCTTCCCTCTTCACTTGACCTCCCACTCCTCATCCCAGAATCCTCTGCAACCCTGGTATCCACCTCACAAATCCTCACACCCATGGCACAGCTTCCTCCACCAGCAGAACATTCACCAAGGAGGAGATTTGAGAAGGGACAGAGGAAAGTGAGCCTCAAGGCAATGTACACTAACATAGACGGTATTACAAATAAAGCAAATGAACTTGGAGAATGGGTACTAGAGGAAAACCCAGACATAATAGCTCTCACAGAAACAAAGCTGACGAGACCAATAACAAATGCAGTGTTCCCACAGGACTATTATGTTATGAGGAAAGAGAGAGAAGGTAGAGGTGGGGGTGGTGTAGCTCTGCTGGTAAGAAAAGGCTAGGATTTCTAGCAGTTGGTTGTTCAGGGATGTGAAGGTTTCAGTGACTACATAATAGGAACAATAACAACTGGAGGGCAAAAAATTATAGTCGTAGTCATATATAATCCACCACCAAATGACAAAAGACCCAGACAGGAATATGATAGAAACAATATGGCCACCATTAACATAATGGAGAGAGCAGCTTCTGTTGCGAGCAGGAATGGATCTGGACTACTAATCATGGGAGACTTCAACCATGGGAAGATAGATTGGGAGAACAGAGACCCGCAAGGAGGACCAGAAACATGGAGAGCTAAGCTGCTGGACGTAGCAACAAGAAACTTTCTAAGCCAGCACGTCAAGGATCCAACAAGAATGAGAGGAGAGGATGAACCAGCAATGCTTGATCTGATATTTACCCTAAATGAGTGGGATATAAGGGAAGTCAAGATGGAAGCACCCTTGGGAATGAGTGATCACAGTGTTTTGAACTTTGAGTACCTGGTAGAGCTAGGAATTATCCCCCCCCCCAAAAAAAAAAGAACTAGGAAACAAAAGGCTGGCATACCGAAAGGGAAATTATGAGGAGATGAGAAGCTTCCTAAGGGAACTACCTTGAGACACAGACCTCAGAGCTAAGTCTGTACAAGATATGATGGACTATGTCACCCAAAAGTGTGAGGAGGCAGTGAGCAGATACATCCCGGCCCAAAAGGAAAAATCCGAGAAGCAAAAGAAGAATCCATGGTATAATAGGGCATGTATGGAAGCAAAGGTACTGAACAAAATGGCGTGGAGGAACTTCCGGAATAACAGAACACCAGAAAGCAGAGAGAGATACCAGAGAACCAGGAATGAGTATGTCAGGGTGAGAAGAAAAGCAGAGAAAAGTTATGAAAATGATATAGCAAACAAAGCCAAGACCGAACCAAAGCTACTCCACAGTCATATCAGAAGGAAAACAACAGTGAAAGAACAGGTAGTGAAACTTAGAACAGGCGAGGACAGGTATACAGAGAATGACAAAGAGGTATGTGATGAACTCAACAAGAGGTTCCAAGAGGTCTTCACAACAGAACAAGGTGAGGTCACTGTGCTAGGAGAAAGGGAAGTAAACAAGGCGGCCTTGGAAGAGTTTGAAATTACGAGAGAGGAGGTCAAGTGACACCTGCTGGACCTGGATGTTAGAAAGGCTGTTGGTCCAGACGGGATCTCGCCATGGGTACTGAAAGAGTGTGCAGAGGCACTTTGCTTGCCACTCTCCATAGTGTATAGTAGGTCACTGGAGACGGGAGACCTACCAGAAATATGGAAGACGGCGAATGTGGTCCCAATATACAAAAAGGGCGACAGGCAAGAGGCACTGAACTACAGGCCAGTGTCCTTAACTTGTATACCATGCAAGGTGATGGAGAAGATCGTGAGAAAAAACCTGGTAGCACATCTGGAGAGAAGGGACTTCGTGACAAATCGACAACATGGGTTCAGGGAGGGTAAATCTTGCCCTGACGGGCTTAATAGAATTCTATGACCAGGTAACACAGATTAAGCAAGAAAGAGAGGGCTGGGCGGACTGCATTTTCTTGATTTGTCGGAAAGCCTTTGACACAGTACAGCATAAGAGGCTGGTACATAAGCTGGAGAGACAGGCAGGTGTAGCTGGTAAGGTGCTCCAGTGGATAAGGGAGTACCTAAGCAATAGGAAGCATAGAGTTACGGTGAGGGGTGAGACCTCCGATTGGCGTGAAGTCACCAGTGGAGTCCCACCGGGCTCTGTACTCGGTCCTATCTTGTTTCTGATATATGTAAATGATCTCCCGGAGGGTATAGATTCATTTCTCTCAATGTTTGCGGACTATGCCAAAATTATGAGAAGGATTAAGACAGAAGAGGACTGTTTGAGGCTTCAAGAAGACCTAGACAAACTGCAAGAATGGTCGAACAAGTGGTTGTTAGAGTTTAACCCAACCAAATGTAATATAATGAAGATAGGTACAGGGAGCAGGAGGCCAAATACAAGGTATTATCTGGGAGAGGAAATTCTTCAGGAGTCAGAGAAAGAAAAAGACTTGGGAGTTGATATCACGCCAGACCTGTCTCCTGCAGCGCATATCAAGAAGATAACATCAGCGGCATATGCCATGCTGGCCAACATACGAACGGCATTCAGAAATTTGTGTAAAGAATCATTCAGAACTTTGTATACCACATATGTCAGGCCAATCCTGGAGTATGCAGCCCCAGCATGGAGTCCGTATCTAGTCAAGGATAAGACTAAACTGGAAAAGGTTCAAAGATTTGCCACCAGATTAGTACCCGAGCTGAGAGGTATGAGCTACGAGGAGAGACTACGGGAATTAAACCTCACTTCGCTGGAAGACAGAAGAGGTAGGGGGGACATGATCACCACATTCAAGATTCTCAAGGGAATTGATAGGGTAGATAAAGACAGGCTATTTAACACAAGGGGCACACGCACAAGGGGACACAGGTGGAAACTGAGCGCCCAAATGAGCCACAGATATATTAGAAAGAACTTTTTTAGTGTCAGAGTGGTTGACAAATGGAATGCATTAGGAAGTGGTGTGGTGGAGGCTGACTCCATGCACAGTTTCAAGTGTAGATATGATAGAGCCCAATAGGCTCAGGAATCTGTACACCTGTTGATTGACGGTTGAGAGGCGGGACCAAAGAGCCAGAGCTCAACCCCCGCAAGCACAACTAGGTGAGTACAACTAGGTGAGTACACACACACACACACACACACACACACACACACACACACACACACACACACACACAAACACAGAGGCGGGACCAAAGAGCCAGAGCTCAACCCCCACAAGCACAACTAGGTGAGTACAACTAGGTGAGTACACACACACACACACACACACACACACACACACACACACACACACACACACACACACACACACACACACACACACACACACACACACACACACACACACACACACACACACACACACGCACACACACACACACACACACATACACACACACACACACACACACACACACACACACACACACACACACACACACACACACACACACACACACACACACACACACACACACACTCAGAGGCGGGACCAAAGAGCCAGAGCTCAACCCCTGCAAACAGAACCAGGTGAGAATACACACACACACACACACACACACACACACACACACACACACACACACACACACACACACACACACACACACACACACTAGTTGATAATGGACTGTTTTGTGTTCGTATCCATGTGTACTATTGTCATGACCGACAGACACGTGAAGCTATATGTGTTTATGTGTACCTGTAATTAAACTGACATGTGTACGGTAATTATCTGTATGTGTCCATTTTAAAGGTACATATTAGTGAATGTTTATTTATGTAAATTGATTGACATATGTACGTATGCGCGCGTTTAGTGTTACTGTAATTTATATTGTTAACATGTATACGTTTGAATGACATAGTTTCCCATTATTGTCACATTTTTTGTTACTGTTTTGCTGTTCACTCTCACTCTCTGACCCCCGTCGACTAATTGTGCTCACGTGTGTTTGTTCAAGGTACGGTAACCATTGGCTTTTTACCCAATAATTTGCAACTATTTGCAAACAAGCATTTCTAAAGAACATCTATGTTTCTGATAAATATTTTTTTTCCTAACATACAAGTCAATCACACAGTACCTAACCTCAATCAGAAACACTTTTCTTGCTATCTCTCACAACGTCTTTTGCATATATATCCTATCTTAATCAATTTATAATTTAAATTCATAACTGGCAACCCTCTTCCAGCGCCTTCAAGGCCACCAAACATCATTCCTTTCCATTAACCTCGCCCAAATTATCTTTTGCACCAATACACACACTAGGGGGCTTTATAGCTGAGTGGACAGCGCTCTCGACTCGTAATCCTAGGGTCAAAGTTCGATCCCCCGGTGATGGCGCAAACGAAAATCAGCAGAGTTTCATTCATTCTGATGCTCCTCTTACCTAGCAGTACATAGGTACTTGGGCATTAGACACCTGTTACGGGCTGCTTCCTGGGTGTGTGTATGTGGAATTTTTTTTTATTAGCTAGTAAAAATTGATTGATTCACAGTTGAGAGGCGGCCGAAAGAGCAGAGTTCAACCCTCGCAAGAACAACGAGGTGAACACAACTAGATAAATACTAACTAACCACGATCTCGTATAATCTACTACACACGCTACAACCTCCCCCCCCCCACCTCCCCCCCCCACCTCCCCCCCCCCCCCCACCTCCCCCCCCACCTCCCCCCCCCCACCTTCCCCCACTCCCTAAATCACTCTACCTAAGTCATTAAAAATATAAAACAAATCAATTAATACACCAAAAATACTAACTATAAATAAAGGAACCAAATTTTAAACATACAGCGACTCCAGCGTGGTCTAGTCGGAGGAGAACGTGTTCTCATCTGGATAGATTGCGATCGAGCCTGTCGGAACGGCTGTGTAACTGCAGGGCACAAATATTTGTGTGTCCCCTCCTGTAGCTGCCTCTGTTTCGACAGGTTCCCTGGATAGCTGGAATTGGCCTGGCCCTAGGAAAGTGGGGAAGGGGTGAAATCCGTTGGGCCCACGGATGGATACCTTGGATCCATAGACCTAGGGTAGGTCTAATCACCTGGGATTCGAACCCACGGTGGGAATAAGGGAGGAGATTTGGGGGAGGAGGGACACAAATGGTTCCTGGAACCAAACCTCACATAAATCCGGACACTCACACACACACACACACCCTTATCCGAACATTCACAGGGACACTCACACCATAGACTGTGATAAGGGAGACCATCTGAGGGGACACAGATGGCCTCCTGAAACCACAGATGTAACCGGACACATAATCATCCGGACACTCACAGGGACACTCACACTCACACACTGATCACCCATACCCATATCACCATACCAAATCACCCATAGACACAAACTGTGATAAGGGAGACCATCTGAGGGGACACAGATGGCCTCCTGGACCCACAGGGTCCATATCCATACAGATCAATATTTAAATATACATATATATTTATATATATAAAATTTTTATATATTTTATTTATTTATTTAAATAATTTAAATATTTTAAATAAATAATTTTTAAATATTTATTTACTTAAAAATAATAAATTTTATTTATTTAAATATATCATTTTTATCGTATCGTATTTTATTAATATATAAATTAATAACAATAAACTGAAAATTCACAAAAACGTGGAAAAACGGCAAAATATTCCCTAATTCGATGATATTTTGTTTAAATAAATAAAGGAAAAGGGGTATGATAAACGCAAAAAAATTGCTAAATTCGATGATTTTTAGTACAATATGCAAGAAAACTTGCTAAAAAATGCAATATTATGCGAAATTCTGAGATTTGAAGGCCAAATCACATATCGTGAGAAAACATGAAGTAGTATCGAAATATTGGTAAAACGAATATATTTACGTAAAATCACACTACATGAAAAACGTGAAAAAAGTCACTATATTACCAAATTTGAGGATTTTAACTTCAGATTATAAGTCGAGGTTTCGTATTACTTAGATCCTAGAAATGACATATTGAAATGTTGTTTTGAATACAAATGATAAAAATTAATGTGTTTTCATTAGAATTTACTAAAATGTTCCAGATTTTATGTTTATATTACTAATGGAAGATGTACACGTAAAACCGCTCTAATCCGGCTGAAACGTCGATATATGCAATAAAAACAGAACTTCTCCCCTTTTAAATATCTTACTCAGTATCTTAACGGGAAACAAATAGTTGATTGAAAATGAAGTATTTATGGTTAATTTCTAACCAATTATATGTTTGCATCATTTTTATCGTATATATAATGAATTAATACCAATAAACAGAAAATTCACAAAAACGAGGAAAAACGGCAAAATATGGCCTAATTTGATGATAATGGCCTAATTCGGTGATGCAGAGGCTCAAGAGAGTGATGCAGAGGCTCAGGAGAGGGATGCAGGGGCTCAAGAGAGTGATGGAGAGGCTCAAGAGAGTGATTCAGAGGTATACGAGAGTGATGCAGAGGCTTAAGAGAGGGATGCAGAGGCTCAAGAGAGGGATGCAGAGGCTCAAGAGAGGGATGAATAGGCTCAAGAGAGAGATGCAGAGGCTCAGGAAAGGGATGCAGAGGCTAAAGTGAGGGATGCAGAGGCACAAGAGAAAGATGCAGAGGCACTTGAGAGTGATGCAGAGGCTCAAGAGAGGGATGCAGTGGCTCAAGAGAGGGATGCAGAGGCTTAAAAGAGTGATGCAAAGGCTCAAGAGAGGGATGCAGAGGCTCAAGAGAATGATGTTGAGGCTCAAGAGAGGGATGTAGAGGCTCAATAGAATGATGCAGAGGCTCAAGAGAGTGATGCAGAGGATGAAGAGAGTGATGCAGAGGCTCAAGAGAGAGATGCAGAGGCTTAAGAGAGTGATGCAGAGGCTCAAGAGAGTGATGCAGAGGATCAAGAGAGGGATGCAGAGGTTTATGAGAGTGATGCAGAGGCTCAAGAGAGTGATGCAGAGGCTCAAGAGAGTGGTGCAGAGGCTCGAGAGAGTGATGCAGAGGCTCAAGAGAGGGATGCAGAGGCTCAATTGAGTGATGCAGAGGCTTAATACAGGGATGCAGAGGCTCAAGAGAGTGATGCAGAGGCTTTAGAGAGGGATGCAGAGGCTCAAGAGAATGATGCAGAGGCTGAAGAGTGTGCTGCAAAAGGCTCAAGAGAGTGATGCAGAGGATCAAGAGAGTGATGCTGAGGCTCCAGAGAGGGATGCAGAGGCTCAAGAGAGTGATGCAGAGGCACCTAGTTGTGCTTGCGGTGGTTGAGCTCTGGCTCTTTGGTCCCGCGTCTCAACCGTCAATCAACAGGTGTACAGATTCCTGAGCCTATTGGGCTCTATCATATCTACACTTGAAACTGTGCATGGAGTCAGCCTCCACCACATCACTTCCTAATGCATTCCATTTGTCAACCACTCTGACACTAAAAAAGTTCTTTCTAATATATCTGTGGCTCGTTTGGGCTCTCAGTTTCCACCTATGTCCCCTTGTGCGTGTGCCCCTTGTGTTAAGTAGCCTGTCTTTATCTACCCTATCAATTCCCTTGAGAATCTTGAATGCGGTGATCATGTCCCCCCTACCTCTTCTGTCTTCCAGCGAAGTGAGGTTTAATTCCCGTAGTCTCTCCTCGTAGCTCATACCTCTCAGCTCGGGTACTAATCTGGTGGCAAATCTTTGAACCTTTTCCAGTTTAGTCTTATCCTTGACTAGATACGGACTCCATGCTGGGGCTGCATACTCCAGGATTGGCTTGACATATGTGGTATACAAAGTTCTGAATGATTCTTTACACAAATTTCTGAATGCCGTTCGTATGTTGGCCAGCCTGGCATATGCCGCTGATGTTATCCTCTTGATATGCGCTGCAGGAGACAGGTCTGGCGTGATATCAACTCCCAAGTCTTTTTCTTTCTCTGACTCCTGAAGAATTTCCTCTCCCAGATAATACCTTGTATTTGGCCTTCTGCTCCCTGTACCTATCTTCATTATATTACATTTGGTTGGGTTAAACTCTAACAACCACTTGTTCGACCATTCTTGCAGTTTGTCTAGGTCTTCTTGAAGCCTCAAACAGTCCTCTTCTGTCTTAATCCTTCTCATAATTTTGGCATCGTCCGCAAACATTGAGAGAAATGAATCTATACCCTCCGGGAGATCATTTACATATATCAGAAACAAGATAGGACCGAGTACAGAGCCCTGTGGGACTCCACTGGTGACTTCACGCCCATCGGAGGTCTCACCCCTCACCGTAACTCTATGCTTCCTATTGCTTAGGTACTCCCTTATCCACTGGAGCACCTTACCAGCTACACCTGCCTGTCTCCCCAGCTTATGTACCAGCCTCTTATGCGGTACTGTGTCAAAGGCTTTCCGACAATGCAAGGAAATGCAGTCCGCCTAGCCCTCTCTTTCTTGCTTAATCTGTGTTAACTGGTCATAGAATTCTATTAAGCCAGTCAGGGCAAGATTTACCCTCCCTGAACCCATGTTGTCGATTTGTCACGAAGTCCCTTCTCTCCAGATGTGCTACCAGGTTTTTTTTCACGATCTTCTCCATCACCTTGCATGGTATATGGTACATGGTATATATGAGGACACTGGCCTGTAGTTCAGTGCCTCTTGCCTGTCGCCCTTTTTGTATATTGGGACCACATTCGCCGTCTTCCATATTTCTGGTAGGTCTCCCGTCTCCAGTGACCTACTATACACTATGGAGAGTGGCAAGCAAAGTGCCTCTGCACACTCTTTCAGTACCCATGGCGAGATCCCGTCTGGACCAACAGCCTTTCTAACATCCAGGTCCAGCAGGTGTCACTTGACCTCCTCTCTCGTAATTTCTAACTCTTCCAAGGCCGCCTTGTTTACTTCCCTTTCTCCTAGCACAGTGACCTCACCTTGTTCTGTTGTGAAGACCTCTTGGAACCTCTTGTTGAGTTCATCACACACCTCTTTGTCATTCTCTGTATACCTGTCCTCGCCTGTTCTAAGTTTCACTACCTGTTCTTTCACTGTGGTTTTCCTTCTGATATGACTGTGGAGTAGCTTTGGTTCGGTCTTGGCTTTGTTTGCTATATCATTTTCATAACTTTTCTCTGCTTTTCTTCTCACCCTGACATACTCATTCCTGGTTCTCTGGTATCTCTCTCTGCTTTCTGGTGTTCTGTTATTCCGGAAGTTCCTCCACGCCATTTTGTTCAGTACCTTTGCTTCCATACATGCCCTATTATACCATGGATTCTTCTTTTGCTTCTCGGATTTTTCCTTTTGGGCCGGGATGTATATGCTTACTGCCTCCTGACACTTTTGGGTGACATAGTCCATCATATCTTGGACAGACTTAGCTCTGAGGTCTGTGTCCCAAGGTAGTTCCCTTAGGAAGCTTCTCATCTCCTCATAATTTCCCTTTCGGTATGCCAGCCTTTTGTTTCCTAGTTTTTTTTTTTTTTTTTTTTTGGGGGGGGGATAATTCCTAGCTCTACCAGGTACTCAAAGTTCAAAACACTGTGATCACTCATTCCCAAGGGCGCTTCCATCTTGACTTCCCTTATATCCCACTCATTTAGGGTAAATATCAGATCAAGCATTGCTGGATCATCCTCTCCTCTCATTCTTGTTGGATCCTTGACGTGCTGGCTTAGAAAGTTTCTCGTTGCCACGTCCAGCAGCTTAGCTCTCCATGTTTCTGGTCCTCCATGCGGGTCTCTGCTCTCCCAATCTATCTTCCCATGGTTGAAGTCGCCCATGATTAGTAGTCCAGATCCATTCCTGCTCGCAACAGAAGCTGCTCTCTCCATTATGTTAATGGTGGCCATATTGTTTCTATCATATTCCTGTCTGGGTCTTTTGTCATTTGGTGGTGGATTATATATGACTACGACTATAATTTTTTGCCCTCCAGTTGTTATTGTTCCTATTATGTAGTCACTGAAACCTTCACATCCCTGAACAACCAACTCCTCGAAATCCTAGACTTTTCTTACCAGCAGAGCTACACCACCCCCACCTCTTCCTTCTCTCTCTTTCCTCATAACATAATAATTCTGTGAGAACACTGCATTTGTTATTGGTCTCGTCAGCTTTGTTTCTGTGAGAGCTATTATGTCTGGGGTTTCCTCTAGTACCCATTCTCCAAGTTCATTTGCTTTATTTGTAATACCGTCTATGTTAGTGTACATTGCCTTGAGGCTCACTTTCCTCTGTCCCTTCTCAAATCTCCTCCTTGGTGAATGTTCTGCTGGTGGAGGAGAAACAAATAGATGATTGAAAATGAAGTATTTAAGGTTATTATCTAATCAATTATGTGTTTGCATCATTTTTATCGTATATATAATGAATTAATACTCATAGACTGAAAATTCACAAAAACGTGGAAAAACGGCAAAATATTACCTAATTCGATGATATTTTGTTTAAATCACATAAAGGAAAAAGAGATGATAAACGTCAAAATATTGCTAAATTCGATGATTTTTCGTACGAAACAAAATACAAGAAAACTTGCTTAAAATGCAATATTATGCGAAATTCTGAGATTTGAAGGCCAAATCACATATCGTGATACTACATGAAATAGTATCCAAATATTGGTAAAAATGAATATATTTACGTAATATCAAACTGCATGATTAACGTGAAAAAGTCACTATTTTACCATATTTGAGGATTTTAACTTCAAATCATAGAGCGAGGTTTCGTATTATTAAGATCAAAGAAAAGACATATGACAATGTTGTTTCCAATACAAATGATAAAAAACAATGTGTTTTCATTAGAATTAACTAAAATGATTTTGATTTTCCGTTTATATTACCGATGGAAGATGTACACGTAAAACCGCTCTAATCCGGCTGAAACGTCGATATATGCAATAAAAACCGAACTTCTCCCCTTTTCAATATCTTACTCAGTATTTTAACGAGAAACAAATGGTTGATTGAAAATGAAGTATTTAAGGTTAATTTCTAATCAATTATGTGTTTGCATCATTTTTATCGTATATTTATATTCGCAGTTTGAAATTACTAATTTTATACCGAAAATAAGCCAATTACTGAGAGCGGCGATGGGTCACAGTTTGCCCAAACCCACCCTGCAGTTTTGAAAATATCCCAAACATCCCAAATTCGACTCTTGAACCGTATTTTGGAGCTAAATTCTGGCTCCCTGCATGTATTCGCATTTTGAAATTACAAATTTTAATACCGAAAATATGCCAATTACTGAAAGCGTCGACGGGTCACATTTTGCCCAAACCCCTCTGCAGTTTTCGAAATATCCCAAACATCCCAAATTCGACGCTTGAACCATATTTTGGAGCCAAATTCTGGATCTCTGCACGTATTCGCAGTATGAAATTACGACTTTTTATACCGAAAATATGCCAGTTACTGAAAGCGGCGATGGATGACATTTTGCCCGAGCCCTCTCTGCAGTTATCAAAATATCCCAAACGTCCCAAATTCGACGCTTGAGCCATATTTTGGAGCCAGATTCTGGCTCTCGGCACATTTTTGCAGTTTGAAATTACGAATTTTATACCGAAAATATGCCAATTACTGAGAACGGCGATGGGTCACAGTTTGCCCAAATTCACCCTGCAGTTTTGAAAATATCTCAAACATCCCAAATTCGACTCTTGAGCCATATATTGGAACCAAACTCTGTCTCACTGCACGTATTCGCAGTTTGAAATTACGACTTTTTATACCGAATATATGCCAATTCCTGGGATCAGCGATGGGTCACATTTTGCCCAAACTCTCCCTGCAGTTTCAAAAATATCACAAACATCCCAAATTCGACGCTTGAACCATATTTTGTAGATAAAATTCAGGCTCTTTGCACGTATTCGCAGTTTGAAATTACTACTTTTTTATACCAAAATATGCCAATTACTGAACGCCCCGATGAATCACATTTTGCCCAAACCCTCTCTGCAGTTTTCAAAATATCCAAAACATCCCAAATTTGACGCTTGAGCAATATTTTGGAGCCAAATTCTCGCTATCTGCACGTATTTGCAGTTTGAAATTACGACTTTTTATACAGAAAAAATGCCAATTACTGAAAGCAGCGATGGATCACATTTTGCCCAAATCCTCCTTGCAGTTTTCAAAATATCCCAAACATCCCAAATTCGACGCTTGGACCATATTAAGGAGCCAAATTCTGGCTCTCTGCATGTATTCGCAGTTTGAAACTACGAATTTCATACCGAAAATATCCCAATTACTGAGAGCGGCGATTGGTCACTGTTTGCCCAAACCCACCCCTGCAGTTTTGAAAATATCCAAAACATCCCAAATTCGACGCTTGAGCCAAACTTTGGAGCCAAGTTCTGGCTCTCTGCACGTATTCGCAGTTTGAAATTACGACTTTTTATACCAAAATATGCCAATTACTGAAAGCGGCGATGGTTCACATTTTGCCCAAAACCTTCCTGAAGTTTTCAAAATATCCAAAACATCCCAAATTCGACGCTTGGGCCATATTAAGGAGCCAAATTCTGGCTCTCTGCTTGTATTCGCAGTTTGAAATTACGACATTTTATACCGAAAATATGCCAATTACTGAACGCGCCGATGAGTCACATTTTGCCAAACCCTCCCTGCAGTTTTCAAAATATCCCAAACATCCCAAATTCAACTATTGAGCAATATTTTGGAGCCAAATTCTTGCTCTCTGCACGTATTCGCAGTTTGAAATTACGACATTTTATACCGAATATATGCCAATTACTGGGATCAGCGATGGGTCACGTTTTGCCCAAACCATCCCTGCAGTTTTAAAAATATCACAAACATCCCAAGTTTGACGCTTGAGCCATATTTTGGCGCCAAATTCTGGCTCTTTGCACGTATTCGCAGTTTGAAATTACGACTTTTTATACCGCATATATGCCAATTACTGGGATCAGCGATGGGTCACATTTTGCCCAAACCATCCCTGCAGTTTTAAAAATATCACAAACATCCCATATTCGACGCTTGAACCATATTTTGGAGCAAAACTCTGGCTCTCTGCACGTATTCGCAGTATGAAATTACCACTTTTTATGCCGAAAATATGCCAGTTACTGAAAGCGGCGATGGATCACATTTTGCCCGAGCCCTTTCTGCTGTTTTCAAAATATCCCAAACGTCCCAAATTCGACGCTTGAGCCATATTTTGGAGCTAAATTCTGGCTCTCGGCACGTTTTCGCAATTTGAAATTACGAATTTTATACCGAAAATATGCCAATTACTGAGAGCAGCGATGGGTCATAGTTTGCCCAAATTCACCCTGCAGTTTTAAAAATATCTCAAACATCCCAAATTCGACTCTTGAGCCATGTTTTGGAACCAAACTCTGGCTCTCTGCACGTATTCGCAGTTTGAAATTACGACTTTTTATACCGAATATATGCCAATTCCTGGGATCAGCGATGGGTCACATTTTGCCCAAACCCTCCCTGCAGTTTTAAAAATATCAGAAACATCCCAAATTCGACTCTTGAACCATATTTTGGAGCCAAATTCTGGCTCTCTGCACGTATTCGCAGTTTGAAATTACGACTTTTTATACAGAAAAAATGCCAATTACTGAAAGCGGCGATGGATCACATTTTGCGCAAAACCTCCCTGAAGTTTTCAAAATATCCCAAACATCCCAAATTCGACGTTTGGGCCATATTAAGGACCCAAATTCTGGCTCTTTGCATGTATTTGCAGTTTGAAGTTACGAATTTTATACCGAAAATATGCTAATTACTGATAGCGGCGATGGGTCACAGTTTGCCCAAACCCACCCTGCAGTTTTGAAAATATCCCAAACATCCCAAATTCGACTATTGAGCAATATTTTGGAGCCAAATTCTGGCTCTTTTCACGTATTCGCAGTTTGAAATTACGACTTTTTATACCGAAAATATACCAATTACTGAAAGCGTCAATGGGTCACATTTTGTCCAAACCCCTCTGCAGTTTTCGAAATATCCCAAACATCCCAAATACGACCCTTGAGGAATATTTTTGGGCAAATTTCTGGCTCTCTGCACGTATTCGCAGTATGAAATTACGACTTTTTATACCGAAAATATGCCAGTTACATAAAGCGACGATGGATGACATTTTGCCCGAGCCCTCTCTGCCGTTTTCAAAATATCCCAAACGTCCCAAATTCAACGCTTGAGCCATATTTTGGAGCCAAATTCTGGCTCTCAGCACGTTTTCGCAGTTTGAAATTAAGAATTTTATACCGAAAATATGCCAATTACTGAGAGCGGCGATGGGTCAAAGTTTGCCAAAATTCACCCTGCAGTTTTGAAAATATCTCAAACATCCTAAATTCGAATCTTGAGCCATATTTTGGAACCAAACTCTGGCTCTCTGCACGTATTCACAGTTTTAAATTACGACTTTTTATACCGAATATATGCCAATTCCTGGGATCAGCGATGGGTCACATTTTGCCCAAACCCTCCCTGCAGTTTAAAAATATTACAAAAGTCCCAAATTCGACGCTTGAACCATATTTTGTAGCCAAATTCTGGCTCTTTGCACGAATTCGCAGTTTGAAATTACGACTTTTTATACCGAATATATGCCAATTACTGGGATCAGCGATGGGTCACATTTTGCCAAAACCCTCCCTGCAGTTTTAAAAATATCACAAACATCCCAAATTCGACGCTTGAACCATATTTTGTAGCCAAATTCTGGCTCTCTGCAAGTATTCGCAGTTTGATATTACGAATTTTTATACAGAAAAAATGCCAATTACTGAGAGCGGCGATGGGTCACATTTTGCCCAAACCCTCCCTGCAGTTTTAAAAATATCAGAAACATCCCAAATTCGACTCTTGAACCATATTTTGGAGCCAAATTCTGGCTCTCTGCACGTATTCGCAGTTTGAAATTACGACTTTTTATACAGAAAAAATGCCAATTACTGAAAGCGGCGATGGATCACATTTTGCGCAAAACCTCCCTGAAGTTTTCAAAATATCCCAAACATCCCAAAATCGACGTTTGGGCCATATTAAGGACCCAAATTCTAGCTCTCTGCATGTATTCGCAGTTTGATATTACGAATTTTTATACAGAAAAAATGCCAATTACTGAGAGCGGCGATGCATCACATTTTGCGCAAACCCTCTCTGCAGTTTTCAAAATATCCCAAATCACCCAAATTCGACCCTTGAACCATATTTTGGAGCCAAATTCTGGCTCTCTGCACTTATTCGCAGTTTGAAATTACGACTTTTTATACCGAAAATATACCAATTACTGAAAGGGGCGATGGGTCACATTTTGTCCAAACCCCTCTGCAGTTTTCGAAATATCCCAAACATCCCAAATACGACTCTTGAGGAATATTTTGGAGCCAATTTCTGGCTCTCTGTACGTATTCGCTGTATGAAATTAAGAGTTTTTATACCGAAAATATGCCAGTTACTGAAAGCGGCGATGGATCACATTTTGCCCGAGCTCTCTCTGCAGTTTTCAAAATATCCCAAACGTCCCAAATTCGACGCTTGAGCCATATTTTGGAGCCAAATTCTGGCTCTCGGCACGTTTTCGCAGTTTGAAATTACGAATTTTATACCGAAAATATGCCAATTACTGAGAGCAGCAATGGGTCACAGTTTGCCCAAATTCACCCTTGTGGGAACCGACCTGTGAAATTTATATTTATTTAATTTATATGAATTTATATTTACGTTAATTTATATACTTCGATAGCAATTTGTATGATGTTAAGTGGACTGTATTTCTGCAATAATCTCTTAATCTCACAAATCGATCCTCTACACATTAGGGGGGTTTATATTAATTGAATATATATGCAGCCAATCAAACTACAGTAATAGACTACATACATTGAAGAGGTTCCTTATCTTATAGTACAGCAGGTTAGTCCACCAGGTATAACTAGGGTGTAGACACCAAATTATCCTCTTTGAGGTAGCTTCATCACCCAGTAACTGGTGCACAAAGTCTTCCTCGTCTTGACCTGTTAAAAGGGCGCTAGCTGAAGCCAGAATCCTATATGACAGGTATATCAGAGAAACACTATACATGGAACCTTAAAGACCTGGCTTAATTACCTTTAGTTTGAGGCTTCCACGTGCTCTAACCGGATCACCCTATATAATGACATTAATGGCCATAAATGAAAGATACATGGGTTTCGGAAAGAACACTTAACTGTTGTTGACAGTTAACATTTGTTGACAGCGTGTTGAAGATGGTACACCTTTGGTTTCCATAACACTATGTCCAAGTAAAATTACCAGGAGCCGAATTTGCTCCCGTGCCTCTGGTCTCAATATAAACAATGGCCGCCCCTTCCTCACCCTGACGCCTGGCTTACATTGTCCACATGACAGAAAGTGATAGAAGGGTCACATTTACTCTACTTTAATATTGATAATTAAGTTAATTTATATGAGATGTTTTATGATGGTAAAGTCCAAAGACTAATGTATTTAAGAATAATTCCCAGCAGAATAGCTGGTGAATTATAATAGTATGTGGTGATGATATCCCGTTTTCTTTAGACGGTAATTCCACTACAAGTTACGTTTTCTATAGGTTACTTGTTGGTAATACAGCAGCAATTATTATCTGTCTGTATGATATATTAAATGGTGTCGGATTTTCCGACATAATTCCCCAGGGGCTGCTCACGGGTCGAAGTCCTATTTAGAACAGACGAACACCGATACTCCTCCTTTGAATTATTAGATTAATTTGATGTTAGTAGTTAGTAATCACACATTTGTGTGTCTGTTCGTACAGTGCGGATGTCCCGTACTAGAGTTGCAGGGGTTAGAAGTCAAATGCGATTTCATTTCCCTGTCAACTCTTGAAAGGCTAATATTCAAGCCTAATTACATATTATTTAACCCAGAAGACTGAATGTGATCAAGTACTACAGTCAAGTATGATTCAGGGACTGCAGTGAGATCAGTGACATTAGATATAACTTGAAGTTTGTTCAGGTAACTGGTCACTGATATATAAACACTGAGGCCCATGGAATACATCTTGATTAAATAATAAATGTATCAAATCAGTCATCAGATTTATTGGGGTTTAATTTAGTTAATTGATTCAGAAGATTGAATAGCTCATCATTAAAGTAAAGTATGGTTCTGAGACTGCAGTGGGTTCAGTGACATTGGTCGCAGTGACTTGTAGCTGTTTTAGGCTACTGTTCACTGATTTGCCACTGAGGCCTCATGAACTCATCTTCAGCTTTAAATGATGATACTAACATCAACCTCTGTTACTATAGTGAGCTGTAATCTCCTTAGTATAATGCTACTGGAGAAATATAATCAGCTGACAAATTTAGATTTCTATTGGTATTGTTTATCTGCAGGCATAGGTCTCCTCAGGCTTGATACTGGGCCTGAGAGTAATTTACCTCCTGCAGAGTTTAACATGGTTATACCCTGATATTTAGTAGGGCTACCGATGAATCGATGACAATAGTCTGTCCCTACAAGGAGACCGAAGTCGGTGAGGTGATCAGACTTAATATTATCTGCCAATTTTATTCCTGTATTTCTCAGGAATTTGGCTGTTGCTCTCAGACCTTGAACTTGTAGGTCTACCGGTATTTTGTCCACCACAATGGCTTGTACTCGACAGACGTACCTGCCTAAACGCACTGATGGTTGTACCACCTGGTAGACTTGAGGTCCTGCATCTGTTACAAACCCTGAGATATTGAATGACATCTGGGCTACAGGCCTTAATTGTAGTTCATCTGCCAACTTTTTAGTGATATATGTTCTCTGGGATCCTTGGTCAAACAACCCACGGGTATGGACCTTGGCCCTCTTATTCAGGATGGTAATTTGGGCAGTAGGCAAAGTCGTATTACCTTTAGACTTTGCTGATTGGACACTCTTTGTTCGTTGCACCTTGCAGTAGTGTACTGTGGTGGGAATGCTATCTTCCACCTTGGGGTTTGGAGACGTTGTTTTGGTGTCTCTGCACAATGCTGCATGGTGCTGACCTTTGTTACACCTATTACAAGGGTGTAATTGGGTATCACAATCCTTGATGTTATGTTTCCTGAGGCACCTCGTGCAATGTTGCAAATCTTTGAGTCGCTCAACACGGGCGTCACTATCAGGAAAATTAGAGCAGTGGTACATTGAATGTTTCTCATTGCAGAACAAACATGTTCCATAGCTTCCAGTACCCTTTGGTGTCACGTTCTTGGATGACACAGTAACTATAGGCTTGGAGGGTCCCACTGCATATACGCCCACACTGCCACTGTTCCACTTTGGTGTTGAATTATATTGTCTAGATTGATTTGGAGTACCTTTGGTACTCTGTGGTTTACTATTATTGGTTTCTGAGGGTTTACTTGGTGGTTTTAATTTGTCATGTGTTCGTAATTGATGAACTACTGACTTTAAACCTTCAGATATTTCATTCATAGATAACATGCTTTTATTGTAATGAGCACTCATTTGTCTCAATATGTCCCTAGGTATTTTCTCCTGGACAATTATTTTCAAGACCCACTCAGCCCCGTTTGTATCTGCTGTCAGGCTGAGGGCATTGATCAATGATTCTATCTCCAGCTTGAAGACTTGGAGTGAATCAGCTGAAGCCTCCGGTGGGGGTAAATGCAACAGCTCATGAACTAAATGTGATGTTCTTACTTCTGGATCAGCATAATTATCCTTGAGGAGTTTTACTGCCAGATCATAGCCGTCATTAGTTAATCTCAGATGGGATACTACTGTTTTAGCCTCACCTGATAATTGGCCTTGCAAATAAGAGAATTTACTACTCTTTGGTAAAGATTGTTTTGAGTCTACAAGGTCAACGAATTTGTTCCTTCCATCGGTAATATAAACGGAAAATCAGGAACATTTTAGTTAATTCTAAGGAAAACACATTGTTTTTTATCATTTGTATTGGAAACAACATTGTCATATGTCTTTTCTTGGATCTAAATAATACGAAACCTCGCTCTATGATATGAAGTTAAAATCCTCAAATATGGTTAAATAGTGACTTTTTTCACGTTTTTCATGTAGTTTGATAATACGTAAATATATTCATTTTTACCAATATTTCGATACTATTTCATGTAGTATCACGATATGTGATTTGGCCTTCAAATCTCAGAATTTCGCATAATATTGCATTTTAAGCAAGTTTTCTTGCATTTTGTTTCGTACGAAAAATCATCAAATTTAGGAATATTTTGACGTTTATCATCTCTTTTTCCTTTATGTGATTTAAACAAAATATCATCGAATTAGGCAATATTTAGCCGTTTTTCCACGTTTTTGTTAATTTTCAGTCTATGGGTATTAATTCATTATATATACGATAAAAATGATGCAAACACATAATTGATTAGATAATAACCTTAAATACTTCATTTTCAATCATCTATTTGTTTCTCGTTAAAATACTGAGTAAGATAGTGAAAAGGGGAAAGTTCGGTTTTTATTGCATATATCGACGTTTCAGGCGGATTAGAGCGGTTTTACGTGTACATCTTCCATCGGTAATATAAACGGAAAATCAAGAACATTTTAGTTAATTCTAAGGAAAACACATTGTTTTTTATCATTTGTATTGGAAACAGCATTGTCATATGTCTTTTCTTGGATGTAAATAATACGAAACCTGGCTCTATGATATGAAGTTAAAATCCTCAAATATGGTTAAATAGTGACTTTTTTCACGTTTTTCATGTAGTTTGATAATACGTAAATATATTCATTTTTACCAATATTTCGATACTATTTCATGTAGTATCACGATATGTGATTTGGCCTTCAAATCTCAGAATTTCGCATAATATTGCATTTTAAGTACTTTATTTACAGTCAACTATTTGTACCTCGTTAAAATAATGAGTTAGGTATTGATTAGGAAAGATTTTTTGTTGCCATTGCATATTTTTACGTTTCAGCCGGTTTAAAGCGGTTTTACGAGTGCCTCTTCCTACAGTAATATAAACGGAAATTCAGGAACATTTTAGTAAATTCTAAAGAAAACACATTGATTTTTATCATTTGAATTTGAAACAACGTTTTCATATGCCTTTTTAATGATCAAAATAATACGCAACCTCGCTCTATGATTTGATGTAAAAATCGTCAAATTTTGTATTTTTAGTGACTTTTTCACGTTTTTCATGTAGAGTAATTTTAGGTAAATATGTTCGATTTTACTAATATTTTGATAGTACTTCATGTTGTCTCGCAAAAGGTAATTTAGCCTACAAATCTCAGAATTTCGCATAATATTGCGTTTTAAGCAATATTTATTGCGTTTTCATGCATTGTGCTTTGTACATAATATCATCGAATTTAGCAATATTTTGAGGTTTTTCATCCTTGTTTTCTTTAAGATTTAAACCAAATATCAACGATTTAGGCAATATTTTGCCATTTTTCCACGTTTTCAAGCCTTTTCGGTTTATTGCCATTAATTCAATAAATTTACGATAAATATGATGCAAACACGTAATTAATTGCAAATTAAAATTAAATACTTGATTTTAAATCAACTATTTGTATCTCGTTAAAATAGTGAGTAAGATATTGATTAGGGGAGATTTTCTGTTTTTATTGCATATTTCGAAGTTTCAGCCGGAGTAAAGCAGTTTTATGAGTACCTCTTCTTACGATGATATAAACAGAAATTCAGGAACACTTTAGGTAATTCTATAGAAAACACATTGGTTTTTATCATTTGAATTGGAAACAACGTTTTCATATGCCTTTTTATTGATCAAAATAATACGCAACCTCGCTCTTTGATTCTACGTAAAAGTCCTCGAATATGGTATTATAGTGACTTTTTTCACGTTTTTCATGTTGAGTGATATCAGGTTAAATGTTTGAATTTACTCATTTTTGGATACTGCTTCATGTTGTCCAAATATATGTGATTTGGCCTACAAATCTCAGAATTTCACATAATATGGCGTTTTTAAGCAAGTTTTCTTGCATTGTGCTTTGTACTTAAAATCATCGAATTTAGCAATATTTTGGTGTTTTTCATCCTTGTTTCCTGTATGAGATTTAAACCAAATATCAACGATTTATGCAATATATTTTTCCGTTTTCCACGTTTTCCAGCCTTTTCGGTTTATAGCCATTAATTCATGAAATTTACGATAAATATGATGCACACACGTAATGAATTGCAAATTACCCTTAAATACATGATTCTCAATCAACTATTTGTACTTTGACTATTTCTTGAGCCTCTACATCCCTCTCTTAAGCCTCAACATCATTCTCTAGAGCCCATGCATCACTCTCTTGAGCCTCTGCATCACTCTCTTAAGCCTCTTCATCTCTCTCTTCAGCCTCTGCATCACTCTCTTGATCCTCTGCATTACTCTCTGCATCACTCTCTTGAGCCTCTGCATCATTCTCTTGAGCTTCTGCATCCCTCTCTTGAGCCTCTACATCATTCTCTTGTGCCTCTGCACCCCTCACTTGAGCCTCTGCATCCCTCTCTTGAGCCTCTGCATCCCACTCTTAAGCCTCTGCATCACTCATGAAAAGTCATAATTTCAAACTGCGAAAACGTGCCGAGAGGCAGAATTTGCCTCCAGAATATGGCTCAAGCGTCGAATTTGGGACTTTTGGGATATTTTTAAAACTGCAGGGGGGGGTTCGGGCAAAATGTGACTCATCGCCGCTTTCAGTATTTGGCATATTGTCTGTATAAAAAGTCGTAATTTCAAACTGCGAATACGTGCAGAGAGCCAGAAATTGGCTCCAAAATATTCTTTAAGGGTCGTATTTGGGATGTTTGGGATATTTCGAAAACTGCAGAGGGGTTTGGGCAAAATGTGACCCATCTCCGCTTTCAGTATTTGGTATATTTTCGGTATAAAAAGTCGTAATTTCAAACTGCGAATACGTGCAGAGAGAGAGAATTTGGCTCCAAAATATGGTTCAAGGGTCGAATTTGGAATGTTTGGGATATTTTGAAAACTGCAGAGAGGGTTTGGGCAAAATGTGATCCATCGCCGCTTTCAGTAATTGGCATTTTTTCTGTATAAAAAGTCGTAATTTCAAACTGCGAATACGTGCAGAGAGCCAGAGTTTGGTTCCAAATCATGGCTCAAGAGTCGAAATTTGGATGTTTGAGATATTTTCAAAACTGCTGGGTGAATTTGGGTAAACTGTGACCCATCGCCGCTCTCAGTAATTGGCATATTTTCGGTATAAAATTCGTAATTTCAAACTGCGAAAACGTGCCGAGAGCCAGAATTTGGCTCCAATATATGGCTCAAGGGTCGTATTTGGGGTGTTTTTGATGTTTTGAAAACTGCAGAGGGGTTTGGGCAAAATGTGACTCATCGGCGCGTTCAGTAAATGGCATATTTTCGTTATAAAAAGTCGTAATTTCAAACTGCGAATCCGTGCAGAGAGCCAGAATTTCGCGCCAAAATATGGCTCAAGCGTCGAATTTGGGATGTTTGGATATTTTCAAAACTGCAGGGTGGGTTTGGTCAAACTTTGACCCATCGCCGCTCTCAGTAATTGGCATATTTTCGGTATAAAATTCATAATTTCAAACTGCGAATACATGCAGAGAGCCAGAATTTGGCTCGTTAATATTGCCCAAGCGTCGAATTTGGAATGTTTGGGATATTTTGAAAACTGCAGAGAGGGTTTGGGCAAAATGTGATTCATCGCCGCTTTCAGTAATTGGCATTTTTTCTGTATAAAATATCGTAATTTCAAACTGCGAATACGTGCAGAGAGCCAGAATTTGGCTCCAAAATATGGTTCAAGCGTCGAATTTGGGATGTTTGTGACATTTTTAAAACTGCAGGGAGGGTTTAGGCAAAATGTGACCCATCGCTGATCCAAGTATACCCATCGCTGATCCATATATTCGGTATAAAAAGTCACAATTTCAAACTGCGAATACGTGCAGATAGCGAGAATTTTGCTCCAAAATATTGCTCAAGCGTCAAATTTGGGATATTTTGGATATTTTGAAAATTGCAGGGAAGGTTTGGGCAAAATGTAACTCATCGGCGCCTTCAGTAATTGGCATATTTAGGTATAAAACGTCGTAATTTCAAACTGCGAATACGTGCAGAGAGCCAGAATTTGGCTCCAAATTATGGTTAAAGCGTCGAATTTGGGATGTTTTAGATATTTTGAAAACTGCAGGGAGGACTTGGGCAAAATGAGACTCATCTGCGCGTTCAGTAATTGGCATATTTCCGTTATAAAAAGTCGTAATTTCAAACTGCGAATACGTGCAGAGAGCCATAATTTGGCTCCAAATTATTGTTCAATAGTCGAATTTTGTATGTTTGGGATATGTTCTAAACTGCAGGGAGGGTTTGGGCAAACTGTGACATATCGCTGCTCTCAGATATTGAATATTTTCGGTATAAAATTCGTAATTTCAAACTGCGAATACGTGCAGAGAGCCAGAATTTGGCATCAAAATATGGCTCAAGCATCGAATTTTGGACGTTTGGGATATTTTGAAAACTGCAGGGAGGGTTTGGGCAAAACGTGATCCATCGCTGCTTTCAGTAATTGACATTTTTTCTGTATAAAAAGTCGTAATTTCAAACTGCGAATACGTGCAGAAAGCCAGAATTTGGCTCCAAATTATGGTTCAAGCGTCGAATTTGGGATGTTTGTGATATTTTTAAAACTGCAGGGAGGGATTGGGCAAAATGTAACCCATCGCTGATCCCATTAATTGCCATATATTTGGTATAAAATGTCGTAATTTCAAACTGCGAATACGTGCAGAGAGCGAGAATTTTGCTCCAAAATATTGCTCAAGCGTCAAATTTGGGATGTTTGGGATATCACATAAATCACATAAAGGAAAAGGGGATGATAAACGTCAAAATATTGCTAAATTCGATGATTTTTCGTACGAAACAAAATGCAAGAAAACTTGCTTAAAATGCAATATTATGCGAAATTCTGAGATCTGAAGGCCAAATCACATATCGTGATACTACATGAAATAGTATCGAAATATTGGTAAAAATGAATATATTTACGTAATATGAAACTACATGATTAACGTGAAAAAGTCACTATTTTACCATATATGAGGATTTTAACTTCAAATCATAGAGAGAGGTTTCGTATTATTTAGATCCAAGAAAAGACATATGACAATGTAGTTTCCAATACAAATGATAAAAAAAACAATGTGTTTTCATTAGAACTAACTAAAATGTTCTTGATTTTCCGTTTATATTACCGATGGAAGATGTATACGTTAAACCGCTCTAATCCTGCTGAATCGTCTTTATGCAATAAAAACCGAATTTCTCCCCCTTTTCAATATCCTACTCAGTATTTTAACGAGAAACAAATGGTTGATTGAAAATGAAGTATTTGAGGTTAATTTCTAATCAATTATGTGTTTGCATCATTTTTATCGTATATATAATGAATTAATAACAATAAACTGAAAATTCACAAAAACGTGGAAAACGGCAAAATATTGCCTAATTCGATGATATTATGTTTAAATCACATAAAGGAAAAGGGCATGATAAACGTCAAAATATTCCTAAATTTGATGATTTTTCGTACGAAACAAAATGCAAGAAAACTTGCTTAAAATGCAATATTATGCGAAATTCTGAGATTTGAAGGCCAAATCACATATCGTGATACTACATGAAATAGTATCGAAATATTGGTAAAAATTAATATATTTACGTATTATCAAACTACATGAAGAACGTGAAAAAAGTCACTATTTAACCATATTTGAGGATTTTAACTTCATATCATAGAGCGAGGTTTCGTATTATTTACATCCAAGAAAAGACATATGACAATGTTGTTTCCAATACAAATGATAAAAAACAATGTGTTTTCATTAGAATTAACTAAAATGTTCCTGATTTTCCGTTTATATTACCGATGGAAGATGTACACGAAAACCGCTCTATTCCGGCTGAAACGTTGATATATGCAATAAAAACAGAACTTCTTCCCTTTTTAATATCTTACTCAGTATTTTAACGAGAAACAAATAGTTGATTCAAAATGGAGTATTTAAAGTTATTATCTAATCAATTATGTGTTTGCATCATTTTTATCGTATATATAATGAATTAATACCAATAAACTGAAAAATCACAAAAACGTGGAAAAACGGCAAAATTTTGCCTAATTCGATGATATTTTGTTTAAATCACAAAGGAAAAAGGGATGATAAACGTCAAAATATTGCTAAATTCGATGTTTTTTCGTACGAAACAAAATGCAAGAAAACTTGCTTAAAATGCAATATTATGCAAAATTCTGAGATTTGAAGGCCAAATCACATATCGTGATACTACATGAAATAGTATCGAAATATTGGTAAAAATGAATATATTAACGTAATATCAAACTACATGATTAACGTGAAAAAGTCACTATTTTACCATATTTGAGGATTTTAACTTCAAATCATAGAGCGAGGTTTCGTATTATTTAGATCCAAGAAAAGACATATGACAATGCTGTTTCCAATACAAATGATAAAAAACAATGTGTTTTCCTTAGAATTTACTAAAATGTTCTTGATTTTCCGTTTATATTACCGATGGAAGATGTACACGTAAAACCGCTCTAATCCGGCTGAAACGTCGATATATGCAATAAAAACCGAACTTTTCCCCTTTTCACTATCTTACTCAGTATTTTAACGAGAAACAAATAGATGATTGAAAATGAAGTATTTAAGGTTATTATCTAATCAATTATGTGTTTGCATCATTTTTATCGTATATATAATGAATTAATACCCATAGACTGAAAATTCACAAAAACGTGGAAAAACGGCTAAATATTGCCTAATTCGATGATATTTTGTTTAAATCACATAAAGGAAAAAGAGATGATAAACGTCAAAATATTCTTAAATTTGATGATTTTTCGTACGAAACAAAATGCAAGAAAACTTGCTTAAGGGTAATTTGCAATTAATTATGTGTTTGCATCATATTTATCGTATTTTTAATGCATTAATGACAATAAACCAAAAATGCTTAAAATCGTTGAAAAACGGCAAATAATTTCCTAAATCGTTGATATTTCGTTTAAGTCTTATAAAGGAAAAAAGGATGATAAACGTGAAAATATTGCTAAATTCCATTGTTATTAGTACAAATAAAATACAAGAAAACTTGCTTAAAAACGCAATATTATGCTAAATTCTTAGATTTTTAAGCTAAATCACATTTCGCGAGAAAACATGAGGTTGTATCAAAATATTAGTAAATTCGAATATTACTACCTTAAATGTTTTCATGTTTTCACGTGAAAACGTGAAAAAAGTCACAACATTACCAATTACGTGGATTTTTGCTTCAAATCATTAAGCAATGTTTCTTGTTATTTTGATCATATGATACGGCGTTTTCCAACTCATATGATAAAAAATCAATGTCTTTTCATTAGAATTAACTAAAATGTTCCTGAATTTCCGTTTATATTACTGAGAGAAAAGGTACTCGTTAAACTGCACTAATCCGGCTGAAACGACGAAATATGCAATAACAACAGAAAATCTCTCCTAATCAATATCTGACTCACTATTTTAACGAGGTACAAATAGTTGATTGAAAATCAAGTATTTAGGGGTAATTTGCAATTCATTACGTGTTTGCGTCATATTTATCGTAAATTTAATGAATTAAAGCAATAAACCGAAAATGCTTGAAAACTTGGAAAAACGGCCAAATATTGCTTAAATCGTGGATGATATCTCATAAAGGAAACAAGGATGAAAACCCCCAAAATATTGCTAAATTCGCTGATTTTATGTACAAGGCACAATGCAAGAAAACTTGCTTAAAAACGCAATATTATGTGTAATTCTGAGATTTGTAGGCCAAATCACAAATAGAGAGACAACATGAAGTAGTATCAAAATATTAGTAAATTCGAATATTTTTACCTAAAATCACCCAACATGAAAAACGTGAAAAAAGTCACTATAATACCAAATTCGAGGATTTTTACTTCAAATAATAAAGCGAGGTTGCGAATTATTTTGAAAATTAAAAAGGCATATGAGAACGATGTTTCCAAACTCAAATGATAAAAATCAATGTGTTTTCTTTAGAATTAACTTAAGTGTTCCTGAATTTCCGTTTATATTTCTGAATTCGTAAACCGCTCTAATCTGGCTAAAACGTCGAAATATGCAATGGAAACAGAAATTCTCTCTTAATCAATATCTAACTCACTATTTTAACGAGATATAAAAAGTTGGTTGAAAATCAAGTATTTAAGGGTAATTTGCAATTAATTACGTGTTTGCATCATATTTATCTTTTTTTTTCATTAATGACAATAAACCAAAAATGCTTAAAATCGTTGAAAAACGGCAAATCATTATCTAAATCGTTGATATTTGGTTGAAGTCTCATAAAGGAAAAAAGGATGATAACCGTGAAAATATTGGTAAATTAGATGATTATTAGTACAAATATAATGCCAGAAAACTTGCTTAAAAACGCAATATTATGCTAAATTCTTAGAATTATAGGCTAAATCACATTTCGCGAGAAAATATGAGGTTGTATCAAAATATTAGTAAATTCGAATATTACTACCATAAATGACACATGTTTTCATATGAAAACGTGAAAAAAGTCACAACATAACCAATTACGTGGATTTTTGCTTGAAATCATTAAGCGAGGTTACGTGTTATTTTAATCATATGAAAAGGCGTTTTCCAATTCATATGATAAAAATAAATATCTTTTCATTAAAATTAACTAAAATGTTCCTGAATTTCAGTTTATATTACTGAAAGAAGAGGCACTCGTAAAACGGCTGAAACGTCGAAAAATGCAAAAAAACAGAATATCTCTCCTAATCAATATCTGACTCACTATTTTAACGAGGTACAAATAGTTGATTGAAAATCAAGTATTTAAGGGTAATTTGCAATTAATTACGTGTTTGCGTCATATTTATCGTAAATATAATGAATTAAAGGCAATAAACCGAAAATGCTTGAAAACGTGGAAAAACGGCCAAATATTGCCTAAATCGTGGATGATATCTCATAAAGGAAACAAGGACGAAAAACCTCAAAATATTGCTAAATTCACTGATTTTATGTACAAGGCACAATGCAAGAAAACTTGCTTAAAAACGCAATATTATGTGTAATTCTGAGATTTGTAGGCCAAATCACAAATAGAGAGACAACATGAAGTAGTATCAAAATATTAGTAATTTCAAACATTTTTGCCTAAAATCACCCTAAATGAAAAACGTGAAAAAAGTCACTATAATACCAAATTCAAGGATTTTTACTTCAAATCATAGAGCGAGGTTGCGTATTATTTTTATAATTAAAAAGGCATATGAAAACGATGTTTTCAATTCAAATGATAAAAATCAATGTGTTCTCTTTAGAATTAACTAAAATGTTCCTCAATTTCTGTTTATATTGCTGAAAGAAGAGGTACTCATAAAACTGCTTTACTCCGGCTGAAACGTCGAAATATGCAATAAAAACAGAAAATCTCTCTTAATCAATATCTTACTCACTGTTTTAACGAGTTGATTGAAAATCTTGTATTTAAGGTAAATTTGCAATTATTTACGTGTTTGCATCATAACATGAGGGATGTGTTTGCATCATCTTGCTCAGTATTTTAACGAGAAACAAATAGTTGATTGAAAATTAAGTATTTAAGGTTATTTTCTAATCAGTTATGTGTTTGCATCATTTTTATCGTATATTTAATGAATTAAGACCAATAAAGTGAAAATTCACAGAAACGTGAAAAAACGGCAAAATATTGCCTAAATGCAAAATTTGCGAAATTCTCTTATTTGAAGGCCAAATCACATATCGTGAGAAAACATGAAGTAGTATCGAAATATTCGTAAAACGAATATATTTACGTAATGTCACACAACATGAAAAACGTGAAAAAAAATCGCTACTTTACCAAATTTGAGGATTTTAACTTCAAATCATAAAGCGAGGTTTCGTATTATTTAGATTCTAGAAAAGACATATAAAGATGTTGTTTCCAATACTAATGATAAAAATCCATGTATTTTTATTAAAATACTCTAAAATGTTCCTGATTTTCCGTTTATATTACCGATGAAAGATGTACAGGTAAAACCGCTCTAATCCGGCTGAAACGTCGATATATGCAATAAAATCATAACTTCTCGCTTTTTCAATGTCTTACTCAGTATTTTAACGAGAAACAAATAGTTGATTGAAAATGAAATATTTAATGTTAATTTCTAATCCATTATGTGTTTGCATAATTTTTATCGTATATATATTGAATTAATAACAATAAACTGAAAATTCACAAAAACGAGGAAAAACGGCAAAATATTGCCTAATTCGATGATATTTTGTTTAAATCACATAAAGGAAAAGGGGGATAAAACGTCAAAATATTTCTAAATTCAATGATTTTTAGTACAAAACAAAAAGCAAGAAAACTTGCTTAAAAATGCAATATTATGCGAAATTCTCAGACTTAAGGCCAAATCACATATCGTGAGAAAACAAGAAGTAGTATCGAATTATTGGTAAAAAGAATATATTTACGTACAATCACACTACATGAAAAACGTGAAAAAAAATCGCTATATTACCAAATTTGAGGATTTTAACTTCAAATCATAAAGCGAGGTTTCGTATTATTTAGATCCTAGAAAAGATATATAAAGATGTTGTTTCCAATACAAATGATAAAAATCAATGTGTTTTCATTACCTCACTTGAGGTAATCACATTATATCACATGAGGTAATTACCTCACTTTCATCCCTCACTTGAGCCTCTGCATCACCCTCTTGAACTCCTGCATCCCTCTCATGAGCCTCTGCATCCCTAACTTGAGCCTTTGCATCACTCTCTTAAGACTCCTTAAGCTTACGAGAGTGATGCAGAGGCTCAAGAGAGGGAGGCAGAGGCATAACAGAGTGATGCAAAGGCTCAAGGGAGGGATGCAGAGGCTCATGAGAGGGATGCAGGAGTTCAAGAGAGGGATGCAGAGGCTCAAGAAAGAGATGCAGAGGCTTAAGAAAGTAATGAAGAGGCTCAAAATAGGGATGCAGAGGCTTAAGAGGGTGATGCAGAGGCTCAAGAGGGTGAGGCAGAGGCTCAAGAGAGGGATGTAGAGGCTCAAGCGAGTGATGCAGAAGCTCAATAGAGTGATGCAGAGGCTTAAGAGAGTGATGCAGAGGCTTAATAGAGGGGATACAGAGGCTCAAGAGAGTGATGCAGAGGATGAAGAGAGTGATGCAGAGGCTTAAGAGAGGGATGCAGAGGTTCAAGAGAGGGATGCAGAGGGTTAAGACAGGGATGCAGGGGCTCAAGAGAGGGATGCAGAGGCTCAAGAGAAGGTATCAGAGGCTCTTGAGAGTGATGCAGAGGCTGAAGAGAAGGATGCAGAGGCTTAAGAGAGTGTTCCAAAGGCTCAAGAGAGGGATGCAGAGGCTCATGAGTGGGATGCCTTAGTTCAAGAGAGGGATGCAGAGGCTCAAGAGAGTGACGCAGAGGCTTAAGAGAGGGATGCAGAGGCTCAAGAGAGGGATGCGGAGCCTCAAGAGAATGAATCAGAGGCTCACGAGAGTGATGCAGAGGATCAAGAGAGGGATGCAGAGGCTTAAGAGAGTGATGAAGAGGCTCAAGAGAGTGATGCAGATGCTCAAGAGAGTGATGTAGAGGCTCAAGAGAGTGATGCACAGGCCCATGAGAGTGATGCAGAGGATCAAGAGAGTGACGCAGAGGCTCAAGAGAGTGATGCAGAGGATCAAGAGAGGGAAGCAGAGTCTTAAGAGAGTGATGCAGAGGGCGAAGAGAGTGATGCAGAGGCTGAAGAGAGTGTTGCAGAGGCTCAAGATAGAGATGCAGAGGCTCAAGAGAGTGATGCCGAGGCTAAAAAGATTTATGCAGAGGCTAAAGAGAGTGATGCAGAGGCTAAAAAGATTTATGCAGAGGCTAAAGAGAGTGATGCAGAGGCTTACTAGAGTGATGCCGAGGATCAAGAGAGGGATGCAGAGGCTTAAGTGAGTGATGCAGAGGCTGAGGAGTGTTGCAGAGGCTTAAGAGAGATATGCAGAGGCTCAAGAGAGTGATGTAGAGGCTCGAGAGAGTGATACAGAGGCTCAAAAGAGTGATGAAGAGGCTCAGGAGAGTGATGCAGAGGCTCAAGAGAGTGATGCAGAGGCTAAAGAGAGTGAGGCAGAGGCTCAAGAGAGTGATGCAGAGGCACAAGAGAGGAATGCAGAGTTTTAAGAGAGTGATGCAGAGGCTCAAGAGAGTGATGCAGAGGCTTAGGAGAGGGATGACGAGGCTCAAAAGAGTGATGAAGAGGCTCAAGAGAAGGATGTAGAGGCTCAAGAGAGTGATGCAAAGGCTCAAGAGAGTGATGCAGAGGCCTAGGAGAATGATGCAGAGGCTCATGAGAGGGATGCAGAGGCTCAAGAGAGTGATGCAGAGGCTTAGGAGAGTAATGCAGAGGCTTAAGAGAGGGATGCAGGGGCTCATGAGAGGGATGCAAAGGCTTAAGAGGGTGATGCAAAGGCTCAAAAGAGGGATGCAGAGGCTCATGAGAGGGATGCAGGAGTTCAGGAGAGGGATGCAGAGGTTCAAGAAAGGGATGCAGTGGCTCAAGCGAGTGATGCAGAGGCTTAAGAGGGTGATGCAAAGGCTCTAGAGTGGGATGCAGAGGCTCATGAGAGAGATGCAGGAGTTCAAGAGAGTGATGCGGAGGCTCAAGAGAGGGATGCAGAGGCTCATGAGAGGGATGCAGGGGCTCAAGAGAGGGATGCAGAGGTTCAAGCGAGGGATGCAGAGGCTCAAGAGAGGGACGCAGAGGCTCAAGAGAAGGATGCAGAGGCTCAAGTGAGGGATGCAGAGGCACAAGAGAGGGATGCAGAGGCTCTTGCGAGTGATGCAGAGGCTCAAGAGAGGGATGCAGAGGCTCATGAGAGGGACGCAGAGGCTCAAGTGAAGGATGCAGAGGCTCAAGTGAGAGATGCAAAGGTACAAGAGAGGAATGCAGAGGCACAAGAGAGGGATGCAGAGGATCAAGAGAGTGATGCAGAGGCTCGAGAGAGTGATGCAGAGGATCAAGAGAGGGATTCAGAGGCTCAAGAGAGGGATTCAGAGGCTTAGGAGAGTGATGCAGAGGCTGAAGAGGGTGTTGCAGAGGCTCAAGAAAGGGATGCAGAGGCTCAAGAGAGTGATGCAGAGACTCAAGAGAGTTATGCAGAGGCTCAAGAGAGTGATGCAGAGGCTTACGAGAGTGATACAGAGGCTCAAGGGAGGGATCCAGAGGCTTAAGAGAGTGATGCAAAGGCAAAAGAGAGGGACGCAGAGGATCATGAGAGGGATGCAGGAGTTCAAGAGAGGGATGCAGAAGCTCAAGAAAGGGATGCAGAGGCTTGAGAAAGTGATGCAGAGGCTCAAAATAGGGATGCAGAGGCTTAAGAGGGTGAAGAAGAGGCTGAAGAGAGTCATGCAGAGGCTCAAGAGAGGGATGCAGGGGCCCAAGAGAGTGATGCAGATGCTCAGGAGAGGAATGCAGAGGATGAAGAGAGTGATGCATAGGCTCGAGAGAGTGATGCAGAGGCTCAAGAGAGGGATTCAGAGGCTCAAGAGAGGGATTCAGAGGCTTGAGAGAGTGATGCAGAGGCTGAAGAGAATGTTGAAGAGGCTCAAGAGAGGGATGCAGAATCTCAAGAGAGTGACGCAGAGACTCAAGAGAGTTATGCAGAGGCTCAAGAGAATGATGCATAGGCTTACAAGAGTGGTGCAGAGGCTCAAGTGAGGGATGTAGAGGCTCAAGAGAGTGATGCGTAAGCTCAAGAGAGTGATACAGAGGCTTAAGAGAGTGATGCAGAGGCTTAAGAGAGGGGATGCAAAGGCTCAAGAGAGTGATGCAGAGGCTCAAGAGAGTGATGCAGAGGCTAAAGTGAGGGATGCAGAGGCTCAAGATAGGGATGCAGAGGCTCAAGAGAGGGATGCAGGGGCTCCAGAGAGGGATGCAGAGGCTCAAGAGAGGGATGCAGAGGCTCTTGAGAGTGATGCAGAGGCTCAAGAGAGGAATGCAGAGGCTTAAGAGAGTGATGCAAAGGCTAAGGAGAGGGATGCAGAGGCTCAAGAGAGTGATTCAGAGGCTCAAGAGAGGGATGCAGAGGCTCAAGAGAATGATGCTGAGGCTCAAGAGAGTGCTGCAGAGGCTCAAGAGAGGGATGCTGACGCTCCAGAGATGGATGCCGAAGCTGAAGAGAGAGATGCAGAGGCTTAAAAGAGTGATGCAGTGGCTCAAGAGAGTAATGCAGAGGCTCAAGAGAATGATGTATAGGCTTAAGAGAGGGATGCAGAGGCTCAAGAGAATGATGCAGAGGCTCAAGAGAGTGATGCTCAGGATCAAGGGATGGATACAGAGGCTTAAGAGAGTGATGCAGAGGCTCAAGAGAGTGATGCAGAGGCTCAAGAGAGTGATGCAGAGGCGTAAGAGAGTGATGCAGAGGCTCAAGAGAATGTTGCAGAGGCTCAAGAGAAGGAAGCAGAGGCTTAAGAGAGTGATGCGGAGGCTTACGAGAGTGATGCAGAGGATCAAGAGAGGGATGCAAAGGCTTAAGAGAGTTATGCAGAGTCTGAAGAGAGTGTTGCTGAGGCCTATTAGAGGGATGCAGAGGCTCAAGAGAGTGATGCCGAGGCTCAAGAGAGTGATGCAGAGGATCAAGAGAGTGATGCAGAGGGTCAAGAGAGTGATGCAGAGGCTTAAGAGAGTGTTGCAGAGGCTCAGGAGAGGGATGCAGAAGATCAAGAGAGTGATGCAGAGACTCTAGAGAGTTATGCAGAAGCTCAAGAGAATGATGCATAGGCTTACGAGAGTGGTGCAGAGGCTCAAGTGGGGGGAGGTAGAGGCTCAAGAGAGTGATGCGGAAGCTCAAGAAAGTGATTCAGAGGCTTAAGAGAGTGATGCAGAGGTTTAAGAGAGGGGATGCAGAGGCTCATGAGAGTGATGCAGAGGCTGAAGAGAGTGATGCAGAGGCTTAAGTGAGGGGATGCAGAGGCTCAAGAGAGTGATGCAGAGGCTGAAGAGAGTGATGCAGATGCTTAAGTGAGGAATGCAGAGGCTCAAGAGAGGGAGGAAGAGGCTCAAGAGAGGGATACAGGGGCTCAAGAGAGGGATGCAGAGGCTAAAGAGAGGGATGTAGAGGCTCTTGAGAGTGATGCAGAGGCTCAAGAGAGGGATGCAGAGGCTTGAGAGAGTGATGCAAAGGCTAAGGAGAGGGGATGCAGAGGCTCAAGAGAGTGATGCAGAGGCTCAAGAGAGGGATGCAGGGCTCAAGAGAATGATGCTGAGGCTCAAGAGAGTGCTGCAGAGGCTCAAGAGAGGGATGCTGACGCTCCAGAGAGGGATGCAGAGGCTAAAGAGAGTGATGCAGAGGTTGAAGAGAGAGATGCAGAGGCTTAAGAGAGTGATGCAGAGGCTCAAAAGAGAAATGCAGAGGCTCAAGAGAATGATGCAGAGCCTCAAGAGAGTGATACACAGGATCAAGAGACGGATGCAGAGGCTTAAGAGAGTGATGCAGAGGCTCAAGAGAGTGATGCAGAGGCTCAAGAGAGTGGTGCAGAGGCTTGAGAGAGTGATGCAGAGGATCAAGAGAGTGATGCAGAGGATCAAGTGAGTGATGCAGAGACTCAAGAGAGTGATGCAGAGGATCAAGAGAGGAAGCAGAGGCTTAAGAGAGTGATGCAGAGGCCGAAGAGAGTGATGCAGAGGCTTACGAGAGTGATGTAGATTATCAAGAGAGGGATGCAGAGGCTTAAAAGAGTGATGAAGAGGCTGAAGAGAGTGTTGCAGAGGCTTATGAGAGGGATGCAGAGTCTCAGGAGAGTGATGCCGAGGCTCAAGAGAGTGATGCAGAGGCTCAAGAAAGTGATGCAGAGGCTCAAGAGAGTGATGCAGAGGATTGAGAGAGGGATGCACAGGCTCAAAAGAGTGATGCAGAGGCTCAAGAGAGTGATGCAGAGGCAAAAGAGAGTGATACAGAGGCTCAAGAGAGTGATGCAGAGGCACAAGAGAGGGATGCAGAGTTTTAAGAGAGTGATGCAGAGGCTCAAGAGAGTGATGCAAAGGCTTAGGAGAGGGATGACGAGGCTCAAAAGAGCGATGAAGAGGCTCAAGAGAAGGATGTAGAGGCTCAAGAGAGTGATGCAAAGGCTCAAGAGAGTGATGTAGAGGCCTAGGAGAATGATGCAGAGGCTCATGAGAGGGATCCAGAGGCTGAAGAGAGTGATGCAGAGGCTCAAGAGAGGGATGCAGAGGCTCAAGAGAGTGATGCAGAGGCTTAGGAGAGTAATGCAGAGGCTTAAGAGAGGGATGCAGGGGCTCATGAGAGGGATGCAGAGGCTTAAGAGGGTGATGCAAAGGCTCAAAAGAGGGATGCAGAGGCTCATGAGAGGGATTCAGGAGTTCAAGAGAGGGATGCAGAGGTTCAAGAAAGGGATGCAGTGGCTCAAGAGAGTGATGCAGAGGCTTAAGAGGGTGATGCAAAGGCTCTAGAGTGGGATGCAGAGGCTCATGAGAGAGATGCAGGAGTTCAAGAGAGTGATGCGGAGGCTCAAGAGAGGGATGCAGAGGCTCAAGAGAGGGATGCAGGGGCTCAAGAGAGGGATGCAGAGGTTCATGAGAGGGACGCAGAGGCTCAAGAGAAGGATGCAGAGGCTCAAGTGAGGGATGCAGAGGCACAAGAGAGGGGTGCAGAGGCACAAGAGAGGGATGCAGAGGATCAAGAGAGTGATGCAGAGGCTCGAGAGAGTGATGCAGAGGATCAAGAGAGGGATTCAGAGGCTCAAGAGAGGGATTCAGAGGCTTTTGAGAGTGATGCAGAGGCTGAAGAGGGTGTTGCAGAGGCTCAAGAGAGTGATGCAGAGGCTCAAGAGAGTGATGCAGAGACTCAAGAGAGTTATGCAGAGGCTCAAGAGAGTGATGCAGAGGCTTACGAGAGTGATACAGAGGCTCAAGGGAGGGATGCAGAGGCTTAAGAGAGTGATGAAAAGGCAAAAGAGAGGGATGCAGAGGATCATGAGAGGGATGCAGGAGTTCAAGAGAGGGATGCAGAGGCTCAAGAAAGGGATGCAGAGGCTTAAGAAAGTGATGCAGAGGCTCAAAATAGGGATGCAGAGGCTTAAGAGGGTGAAGAAGAGGCTCAAGAGAGTGATGCAGAGGCTCAAGAGAGGGATGCAGGGGCCCAAGAGAGTGATGCAGATGCTCAAGAGAGGAATGCAGAGGATGAAGAGAGTGATGCATAGGCTCGAGAGAGTGATGCAGAGGCTCAAGAGAGGGATTCAGAGGCTCAAGAGAGGGATTCAGAGGCTTAAGAGAGTGATGCAGAGGCTGAAGAGAATGTTGAAGAGGCTCAAGAGGGGGATGCAGAAGCTCAAGAGAGTGACGCAGAGACTCAAGAGAGTTATGCAGAGGCTCAAGAGAATGATGCATAGGCTTACAAGAGTGGTACAGAGGCTTAAGTGAGGGATGTAGAGGCTCAAGAGAGTGATGCGGAAGCTCAAGAGAGTGATACAGAGGCTTAAGAGAGTGATGCAGAGGCTTAAGAGAGGGGATGCAGAGGCTCAAGAGAGTGATGCAGAGGCTCAAGAGAGTGATGCAGAGGCTAAAGTGAGGGATGCAGAGGCTCAAGATAGGGATGCAGAGGCTCAAGAGAGGGATGCAGGGGCTCAAGAGAGGGATGCAGAGGCTCAAGAGAGGGATGCACAGGCTCTTGAGAGTGATGCAGAGGCTCAAGAGAGGAATGCAGAGGCTTAAGAGAGTGTTGCAAAGGCTAAGGAGAGGGATGCAGAGGCTCAAGAGAGGGATTCAGAGGCTCAAGAGAGGGATGCAGAGGCTCAAGAGAATGATGCTGAGGCTCAAGAGAGTGCTGCAGAGGCTCAAGAGAGGGATGCTGACGCTCCAGAGAGGGATGCCGAAGCTGAAGAGAGAGATGCAGAGGCTTAAAAGAGTGATGCAGAGGCTCAAGAGAGTAATGCAGAGGCTCAAGAGAATGATGTATAGGCTTAAAAGAGGGATGCAGAGGCTCAAGAGAATGGTGCAGAGGCTCAAGAGAGTGATGCTCAGGATCAAGAGATGGATACAGAGGCTTAAGAGAGTGATGCAGAGGCTCAAGAGAGTGATGCAGAGGCTCAAGAGAGTGATGCAGAGGCTTAAGAGAGTGATGCAGAGGCTCAAGAGAATGTTGCAGAGGCTCAAGAGAAGGAAGCAGAGGCTCAAGAGAGTGATGCGGAGGCTTAAGAGAGTGATGCAGAGGATCAAGAGAGGGATGCAAAGGCTTAAGAGAGGCTGAAGAGAGTGTTGCAGAGGCCTATGAGAGGGATGCAGAGGCTCAAGAGAGTGATGCCGAGGCTCAAGAGAGTGATGCAGAGGATCAAGAGAGTGATGCAGAGGGTCAAGAGAGTGATGCAGAGGCTTAAGAGAGTGTTGCAGAGGCTCAGGAGAGGGATGCAGAAGCTCAAGAGAGTGATGCAGAGACTAAAGAGAGTTATGCAGAAGCTCAAGAGAATGATGCATAGGCTTACGAGAGTGGTGCAGAGGCTCAAGTGAGGGATGTAGAGGCTCAGGAAAGTGATGCGGAAGCTCAAGAAAGTGATACAGAGGCTTAAGAGAGTGATGCAGAGGCTTAAGAGAGGGGATGCAGAGGCTCATGAGAGTGATGCAGAGGCTGAAGAGAGTGATGCAGAGGCTTAAGTGAGGGGATGCAGAGGCTCAAGAGAGTGATGCAGAGGCTGAAGAGAGTGATGCAGAGGCTTAAGTGAGGGATGCAGAGGCTCAAGAGAGGGAGGAAGAGGCTCAAGAGAGGGATGCAGGGGCTCAAGAGAGGGATGCAGAGGCTAAAGAGAGGGATGCAGAGGCTCTTGAGAGTGATGCAGAGGCTCAAGAGAGGGATGCAGAGGCTTAAGAGAGTGATGCAAAGGCTAAGGAGAGGGGATGCAGAGGCTCAAGAGAGTGATGCAGAGGCTCAAGAGAGGGATGCAGAGGCTCAAGAGAGGGATGCTGACGCTCCAGAGAGGGATGCAGAGGCTAAAGAGAGTGATGCAGAGGTTGAAGAGAGAGATGCAGAGGCTTAAGAGAGTGATGCAGAGGCTCAAAAGAGAAATGCAGAGGCTCAAGAGAATGATGCAGAGGCTCAAGAGAGTGATACACAGGATCAAGAGACGGATGCAGAGGCTTAAGAGAGTGATGCAGAGGCTCAAGAGAGTGATGCGGAGGCTCAAGAGAGTGGTGCAGAGGCTTGAGAGAGTGATGCAGAGGATCAAGAGAGTGATGCAGAGGATCAAGTTAGTGATGCAGAGACTCAAGAGAGTGATGCAGAGGATCAAGAGAGGAAGCAGAGGCTTAAGAGAGTGATGCAGAGGCCGAAGAGAGTGATGCAGAGGCTTAAGAGAGTGTTGCAGAGGCTCACGAGAAGGAGCAGAGGCTCAAGAGAGTAATGCAGAGGCTAAAAAGAGTTATGCAGAGGCTCTAGAGAGTGATGCGGAGGCTTACGAGAGTGATGCAGATTATCAAGAGAGGGATGCAGAGGCTTAAAAGAGTGATGCAGAGGCTGAAGAGAGTGTTGCAGAGGCTTATGAGAGGGATGCAGATTCTCAGGAGAGTGATGCTGAGGCTCAAGAGAGTGATGCAGAGGCTCAAGAGACTGATGCAGAGGATCAAGAGAGTGATGCAGAGTGTCAAGAGAGTGATGCAGAGGCTCAAGGGAGTGTTGCAGAGGCTTAAGAGAGGGATGCAGAGGCTCAAGGGAGTGATGCAGAGGCTCAAGAGAGTGATGCAGAGGCTAAAGAGAGTGATGCAGAGGCTCAAGAGAGTGATGCAGAGGCTCAAGAGATGGATGCAGAGGCTTATGAGAGGGATGCTGAGGCTCAAGAGAGTGATGCAGAGGCTCAGGAGAGGGATGTAGAGGCTCAGGAGAGTGATGCAGAGGCTCAAGTGAGTGATGCAGAGTCCTAAGAGAATGATGCAGAGGCTCAAGAGAGGGATGCAGAGGCTCAAGAGAGGGATGCAGAGGCCGAAGAGAGTGAGGCAGAGTCTCAAGAAAGGGATGCAGAGGCTCAAGAGAATGATGCAGAGGTTTACGAGAGGGATGCAGAGGCTTAAGAGAGGGATTCAGAGGCTTAAGAGAGGGATGCAGAGGCTCAAGAGAGCGATGCAGAGGCTCAATAGAAGGATGCAGGGACTCAAGAGAGGGATGCAGAGGCTTAAGAGAGTGATGCAAAGGCTCAGGAGAGGGATGCAGAGGCTCATGAGAGGGATGCAGGAGCTCAAGAGAGGGATGCACAGGCTCAAGAGATTGATGCAGAGGCCCATAGAGTGATGCAGAGGCTCCAGAGAGGGATGCAGGGGCTCAAGAGAGTGATGCATCTCAAGAGAAAGATTCAGAGGCTTACGAGAGTGATGCAGCGGCTTAAGAGAGTGATGCAGAGGCTCAAGAGAGGGATGCAGAGGCTCAAGAGAATGATGCTGAGGCTCAAGAGAGTGCTGCAGAGGCTCAAGAGAGGGATGCTGACGCTCCAGAGAGGGATGCAGAGGCTAAAGAGAGTGATGCAGAGGTTGAAGAGAGAGATGCAGAGGCTCAAGAGAGGGATGCAGAGGCTCAAGTGAGGGATGCAGAGGCACAAGAGAGGGATGCAGATGTTCTTGAGAGTGGTGCAGAGGCTCAAGAGAAGGATGCAGAGGCTTAAAAGAGTGATGCAAAGGCTCAAGAGAGGGATGCAGAGGCTCATGAGAGGGATGCAGGAGTTCAAGAGATTGATGCAGAGGCTCAAAAGAGTGATGCAGAGGCTTAAGAGATGGATGCAGAGGCTCAGGAGAATGATGAATTGGCTCAAGAGAGTGCTGCAGAGGCTCAAGAGAGGGATGCTGAGGCTCCAGAGAGAGATGCAGAGGCTCCAGAGAGCGATGTAGAGGCTTGAGAGAGGGATGCAGAGGCTCAAGCGAGTGATGTAGAGGCTTAAGAGAGGGATGCAGAGGCTCAAGAGAATGATGCAGAGGCTCAAGAGAGTGATGCAGAGGATCAAAAGAGGGATGCAGGGGCTTAAGATAGTGATGCAGAGGCTCAAGAGAGTGATGCAGAGACTAAAGAGAGTGATGCAGAGGCTGAAGAGAGTGATGCAGAGGCTCAAGAGAGTGATGCAGAGGATCAAGAGAGTGTTGCAGAGGCTCAACAGAGTGATGCAGAGGCTCAAGAGAGGGATGCTGAGGCTCCAGAGAGGGATGCAGAGGCTCAAGAGAGTGATGCAGAGGCTCAAGTGAGTGATGCAGAGGCTCAACGGACTAAAGGACTAGCAACGCGAGGGAGGAAAAACAGAGGGAAGGGCGAGAGTCGGAAGCGGCAGAAGGGATTAGAACGAAGGGATTGATCTGCGGCGAGAGGGAAGACGATGGGAAGGGCGGGATGGGATAGGGGCGGGAGTTGGAAGGGCAGAAGGATGGAGGATGAGCAGGTTTATGAGAGGGAGGAAAACGGAAGGAGAAGGTGCCAGAACGAGAGGAGGGAGTTTGGTAGTAAAATAGGAGAGGGAGTGGGGAGGGTGTTGATAGATGGTTATGATAAATGAATAGATTAATGGACAATTTATATTGGTAGATAGATGGATGGATACATTGATCGCTTAATATATATATTGACGGATAGACGGATGCATAGATGAGTTGATGGACGGAAAGACAGATGACTATATGGATGGATAGAAAGATGAGTTGATGGACGGATACATGGATAGATAGATGTATATAATGATAAATGGTTGGTTTAATGGGAAGATAGATTGATGGATTGACAGATATAAGTAGATAGATAGATGGATACATTGATGGATACATTTGTTCTAGGTTAACAGTCGAATCAGGTTAAAGAATATCTTTCGATTTGCTATTGCATCAACCGGGATTCGATCGGGGGCCATTAGGATTATAACCATCGAACTCTCTCCATTTAGACGCTAGGCCTCCAGTTTGTGTGTGTGTGTACTCACCTAGTTGTGTCTGCAGGATCGAGCATTGACTCTTGGATCCCGCCTTTCGAGCATCGGTTGTTTACAGCAATGACTCCTGTCCTATTTCCCTATCATACCTGGTTTTAAAATTATGAATAGTATTTGCTTCCACAACCTGTTCCTGAAGTGCATTCCATTTCCCCACTACTCTCACGCTAAAAGAAAACTTCCTAACATCTCTGTGACTCATATGAGTTTCAAGCTTCCATCCATGTCCTCTCGTTCTGTTACTATTCCGTGTGAACATTTCGTCTATGTCCACTCTGTCAATTCCTCTGAGTATCTTATACGTTCCTATCATGTCCCCCCTCTCCCTTCTTCTTTCTAGTGTCGTAAGGCACAGTTCCCTCAGGCGCTCTTCATACCCCATCCCTCGTAGCTCTGGGACGAGTCTCATTGCAAACCTCTGAACCTTTTCCAGTTTCATTATATGCTTCTTCAGATGGGGACTCCATGATGAGGCGGCATACTCTAAGACTGGCCTTACGTAGGCAGTGTAAAGCGAACAGAATCAGAAAACAGTAAATAGGTACCTGGGAGTTAGTCAGCTTTCACGGGCTGCTTCCTGGTGTGTGTGTGTGTGTGTGTGTGTGTGTGTGTGTGTGTGTGTGTGTGTGTGTGTGTGTGTGTGTGTGTGTGTGTGTGTGTGTGTGTGTGTGTGTGTGTGTGTGTGTGTGTGTGTGTGTGTGTGTGTGTGTGTGTGTGTGTGTGTGTGTGTGTGTGTGTGTGTGTGTGTGTGTGTGTGTGTGTGTGTGTGTGTGTGTGTGTGTGTGTGTGTGTGTGTGTGTGTGTGTGTGTGTGTGTGTGTGTGTGTGTGTGTGTGTGTGTGTGTGTGTGTGTGTGTGTGTGTGTGTGTGTGTGTGTGTGTGTGTGTGTGTGTGTGTGTGTGTGTGTGTGTGTGTGTGTGTGTGTGTGTGTGTGTGTGTGTGTGTGTGTGTGTGTGTGTGTGTGTGTGTGTGTGTGTGTGTGTGTGTGTGTGTGTGTGTGTGTGTGTGTGTGTGTGTGTGTGTGTGTGTGTGTGTGTGTGTGTGTGTGTGTGTGTGTGTGTGTGTGTATGTGTGTGTGTGTGTGTGTGTTTGTGTGTGTGTTAGTTAGAGAGAAATAGATGTTGTAGATATAAAAGAGGATAAATACATTTATTTGATAGGCGGGGTCCAAGAGCTAATAACTTGATTCTGCAGATACATATAGTAAATATAAGGATAAAACACACACACACACACACACACACACACACACACACACACACACACACACACACACACACACACACACACACACACACACACACACACACACACACACACACACACACACACACACACACACACACACACACACACACACACACACACACACACACACACACACACACACACACACACACACACACACACACACACACACACACACACACACACACACACACACACACACACACACACACAGGAGTCAATATCAGGAGTCATTGCTGTAAACAACCGATAGCTAGAAAGGCGGGATCCAAGAGTCAATGCTCGATCCTGCAAGCACATATAGGTGAGTACACACACACACACACACACACACACACACACACACACACACACACACACACACACACACACGCACACACACAAACACTCTGTATAGAAAACCCCCCTTTCCTTCCTGTCCTCCCGCCCCGTTCACCCCATTCCCTCCCTGTCCTTCCCTCTTCACTTGACCTCCCACTCCTCATCCCAGAATCCTCTGCAACCCTGGTATCCACCTCACAAATCCTCACACCCATGGCACAGCTTCCTCCACCAGCAGAACATTCACCAAGGAGGAGATTTGAGAAGGGACAGAGGAAAGTGAGCCTCAAGGCAATGTACACTAACATAGACGGTATTACAAATAAAGCAAATGAACTTGGAGAATGGGTACTAGAGGAAAACCCAGACATAATAGCTCTCACAGGAACAAAGCTGACGAGACCAATAACAAATGTGGTGTTCCCACAGGACTATTATGTTATGAGGAAAGAGAGAGAAGGAAGAGGTGGAGGTGGTGTAGCTCTGCTGGTAAGAAAAGGCTAGGATTTCTAGGAGTTGGTTGTTCAGGGATGTGAAGGTTTCAGTGACTACATAATAGGAACAATAACAACTGGAGGGCAAAAAATTATAGTCGTAGTCATATATAATCCACCACCAAATGACAAAAGACCCAGACAGGAATATGATAGAAACAATATGGCCACCATTAACATAATGGAGAGAGCAGCTTCTGGTGCGAGCAGGAATGGATCTGGACTACTAATCATGGGAGACTTCAACCATGGGAAGATAGATTGGGAGAACAGAGACCCGCATGGAGGACCAGAAACATGGAGAGCTAAGCTGCTGGACGTGGCAACAAGAAACTTTCTAAGCCAGCACGTCAAGGATCCAACAAGAATGAGAGGAGAGGATGAACCAGCAATGCTTGATCTGATATTTACCCTAAATGAGTGGGATATAAGGGAAGTCAAGATGGAAGCGCCCTTGGGAATGAGTGATCACAGTGTTTTGAACTTTGAGTACCTGGTAGAGCTAGGAATTATCCCCCCCCCCCAAAAAAAAAAGAACTAGGAAACAAAAGGCTGGCATACCGTAAGGGAAATTATGAGGAGATGAGAAGCTTCCTAAGGGAACTACCTTGGGACACAGACCTCAGAGCTAAGTCTGTACAAGATATGATGGACTATGTCACCCAAAAGTGTCAGGAGGCAGTAAGCAGATACATCCCGGCCCAAAAGGAAAAATCCGAGAAGCAAAAGAAGAATCCATGGTATAATAGGGCATGTATGGAAGCAAAGGTACTGAACAAAATGGCGTGGAGGAACTTCCGGAATAACAGAACACCAGAAAGCAGAGAGAGATACCAGAGAACCAGGAATGAGTATGTCAGGGTGAGAAGAGAAGCAGAGAAAAGTTATGAAAATGATATAGCAAACAAAGCCAAGACCGAACCAAAGCTACTCCACAGTCATATCAGAAGGAAAACAACAGTGAAAGAACAGGTAGTGAAACTTAGAACAGGCGAGGACAGGTATACAGAGAATGACAAAGAGGTGTGTGATGAACTCAACAAGAGGTTCCAAGAGGTCTTCACAACAGAACAAGGTGAGGTCACTGTGCTAGGAGAAAGGGAAGTAAACAAGGCGGCCTTGGAAGAGTTTGAAATTACGAGAGAGGAGGTCAAGTGACACCTGCTGGACCTGGAAGTTAGAAAGGCTGTTGGTCCAGACGGGATCTCGCCATGGGTACTGAAAGAGTGTGCAGAGGCACTTTGCTTGCCACTCTCCATAGTGTATAGTAGGTCACTGGAGACGGGAGACCTACCAGAAATATGGAAGACGGCGAATGTGGTCCCAATATACAAAAAGGGCGACAGGCAAGAGACACTGAACTACAGGCCAGTGTCCTTAACTTGTATACCATGCAAGGTGATGGAGAAGATCGTGAGAAAAAACCTGGTAGCACATCTGGAGAGAAGGGACTTCGTGACAAATCGACAACGTGGGTTCAGGGAGGGTAAATCTTACCCTGACTGGCTTAATAGAATTCTATGACCAGGTAACACAGATTAAGCAAGAAAGAGAGGGCTGGGCGGACTGCATTTTCTTGCATTGTCGGAAAGCCTTTGACACAGTACAGCATAAGAGGCTGGTACATAAGCTGGAGAGACAGGCAGGTGTAGCTGGTAAGGTGCTCCAGTGGATGAGGGAGTACCTAAGCAATAGGAAGCATAGAGTTACGGTGAGGGGTGAGACCTCCGATTGGCGTGAAGTCACCAGTGGAGTCCCACAGGGCTCTGTACTCGGTCCTATCTTGTTTCTGATATATGTAAATGATCTCCCGGAGGGTATAGATTCATTTCTCTCAATGTTTGCGGACGATGCCAAAATTATGAGATGGATTAAGACAGAAGAGGACTGTTTGAGGCTTCAAGAAGACCTAGACAAACTGCAAGAATGGTCGAACAAGTGATTGTTAGAGTTTAACCCAACCAAATGTAATATAATGAAGATAGGTACAGGGAGCAGGAGGCCAAATACAAGGTATTATCTGGGAGAGGAAATTCTTCAGGAGTCAGAGAAACAAAAAGACTTGGGAGTTGATATCACGCCAGACCTGTCTCCTGCAGCGCATATCAAGAGGATAACATCAGCGGCATATGCCAGGCTGGCCAACATACGAACGGCATTCAGAAATTTGTGTAAAGAATCATTCAGAACTTTGTATACCACATATGTCAGGCCAATCCTGAAGTATGCAGCCCCAGCATGGAGTCCGTATCTAGTCAAAGATAAGACTAAACTGGAAAAGGTTCAAAGATTTGCCACCAGATTAGTACCCGAGCTGAGAGGTATGAGCTACGAGGAGAGACTACGGGAATTAAACCTCACTTCGCTGGAAGACAGAAGAGTTAGGGGGGACATGATCACAACATTCAAGATTCTCAAGGGAATTAATAGGGTAGATAAAGACAGGCTATTTAACACAAGGGGCACACGCACAAGGGGACACAGGTGGAAACTGAGCGCCCAAATGAGCCACAGATATATTAGAAAGAACTTTTTTAGTGTCAGAGTGGTTGACAAATGGAATGCATTAGGAAGTGATGTGGTGGAGGCTGACTCCATGCACAGTTTCAAGTGTAGATATGATAGAGCCCAATAGGCTCAGGAATCTGTACACCTGTTGATTGACGGTTGAGAGGCGGGACCAAAGAGCCAGAGCTCAACCCCCGCAAACACAACTAGGTGAGTACAACTAGGTGAGTACACACATGACCAAGTGACCAAGACACACACATGACCAAGTGACCAAGACACACACATGACCAAGTGACAAGACTGAGGAAAACAGAAGGGGCATATACAGAAAGCGACAAGGAAATCTGCGAGGTACTGAATGCAAAATTCCATGGAGTGTTCACAACCGAGCCTGAGCAGCTCCCTTTGTTAGAAGAGATTACCCAAGATGAAAGACTATCAGATATAGAGGTGACAGCAGAGGATGTAATGAAACAGTTGACAACACTGGATGCAAATAAAGCTGTTGGACCAGACAAAGTATCACCGTGGATACTTAAAGAGGCAGCGCAGGCTCTCAGCGTGCCTCTGGCAATGATCTTTAATGAGTCACTTATGTCGGGAGAATTGCCCAGTTGCTGGAAGGAGGCAAATGTCGTACCGATTTTCAAAAAAGGTGATAGGGAGGAAGCACTTAACTACAGACCCGTATCACTGACAAGCATCCCCTGCAAAATACTTGAAAGAATAATTAGGCTAAGACTTGTTGAACACCTGGAGAGCATTGGGTTTGTAAACAAGCACCAACATGGGTTCTGGACAGGGAAATCATGCCTAACAAACCTTTTAGAATTCTATGATAAAGTAACAAGGATAAGGCAGGACAGAGAAGGCTGGGCAGACTGCATATTTCTTGACTGCCAAAAGGCCTTTGATACGGTACCGCACATGAGACTGCTATACAAACTTGAGAGGCAGGCAGGAGTAAGCGGAAAGGCCCTAGTATGGGTGAAGAACTACCTAACAGGAAGGAGCCAGAGGGTAATGGTAAGGGGCGAAAAGTCGGACTGGCGAACAGTAACAAGTGGAGTACCTCAAGGATCGGTGCTGGGACCAATCCTCTTTCTAATTTACGTAAATGATATGTTTACAGGAGTGGAATCATACATGTCAATGTTTGCAGATGACGCAAAATTAATGAGAAGAGTTGTGACAGACGAGGATTGTAGGATCCTCCAAGAGGACTTAAACAGGCTGCAGAGATGGTCAGGGAAATGGCTACTGGAGTTTAACACCAGTAAATGTAAAGTTATGGAAATGGGATCAGGTGACAGGAGACCAAAGGGACAGTACACAATGAAGGGGAACAGCCTACCTGTAACGATTCGAGAAAGAGACCTGGGAGTGGATGTGACACCTAATCTAACTCCTGAGGCACATATAAATAGGATAACGACAGCAGCGTACTCTACACTGGCGAAAATTAGAACTTCATTCAGAAACCTAAATGAGGAAGCTTTTAGGGCACTTTACACTGCCTACGTGAGACCCGTCTTAGAGTATGCCGCGCCATCATGGAGCCCCCACCTGAAGAAACACATAAAGAAACTGGAGAAGGTTCAGAGGTTTGCGACGAGGCTTGTCCCAGAGTTACGAGGGATGGGATATGAAGAGCGGCTGAAGGAACTGAACCTAACGACACTAGAGAAAAGAAGGGAGAGAGGAGATATGATAGGGACATATAAAATACTCAGGGGAATTGATAAAGTGAAAATAGATGAAATGTTCACACGTAATAATAACAGAACGAGGGGACATGGGTGGAAACTGGACACTCAGATGAGTCACAGAGATGTTAGGAAGTTTTCTTTTAGCGTGAGAGTAGTAGAAAAATGGAATGCACTTGGGGAACAGGTTGTGGAAGCAAATACTATTCATACTTTTAAAACTAGGTATGATAGGGAAATGGGACAGGAGCCATTGCTGTAAACAACCGATAGCTAGAAAGGCGGGATCCAAGAGTCAATGCTCGATCCTGCAAGCACATATAGGTGAGTACATATAGGTGAGTACACACACACACACACACACACACAGGCGGGACCAAAGAGCCAGAGCTCAACCCCTGCAAACAGAACTAGGTGAGAATACACACACACACACACACACACACACACACACACACACACACACACACACACACACACACACACACACACACACACACACACACACACACACACACACACACACACTAGTTGATAATGGACTGTTTTGTGTTCGTATCCATGTGTACTATTGTCATGACCGACAGACACGTGAAGCTATATGTGTTTATGTGTACCTGTAATTAAACTGACATGTGTACGGTAATTATCTGTATGTGTCCATTTTAAAGGTACATATTAGTGAATGTTTATTTATGTAAATTGATTGACATATGTACGTATGCGCGCGTTTAGTGTTACTGTAATTTATATGGTTAACATGTATACGTTTGAATGACATAGTTTCCCATTATTGTCACATTTTTTGTTACTGTTTCGCTGTTCACTCTCACTCTCTGACCCCCGTCGACTAATTGTGCTCACGTGTGTTTGTTCAAGGTACGGTAACCATTGGCTTTTTACCCAATAATTTGCAACTATCTGCAAACAAACATTTCTAAAGAACATCTATGTTTCTGATAAATATTTTTTTTCCTAACATACAAGTCAATCACACAGTACCTAACCTCAATCAGAAACACTTTTCTTGCTATCTCTCACAACGTCTTTTGCATATATATCGTATCTTAATCAATTTATAATTTAAATTCATAACTGGCAACACTCTTCCAGCGCCTTCAAGGCCACCAAACATCATTCCTTTCCATTAACCTCGCCCAAATTATCTTTTGCACCAATACACACACTAGGGGGCTTTATAGCTGAGTGGACAGCGCTCTCGACTCGTAATCCTAGGGTCAAAGTTCGATCCCCCGGTGATGGCGCAAACGAAAATCAGCAGAGTTTCATTCATTCTGATGCTCCTCTTACCTAGCAGTACATAGGTACTTGGGCATTAGACACCTGTTACGGGCTGCTTCCTGGGTGTGTGTATGTGGAATTTTTTTTTTATTAGCTAGTAAAAATTGATTGATTCACAGTTGAGAGGCAGCCGAAAGAGCAGAGTTCAACCCTCGCAAGAACAACGAGGTGAACACAACTAGATATATACTAACTAACCACGATCTCGTATAATCTACTACACACGCTACAACCTCCCCCCCCCCCCCACCTCCCCCCACTCCCTAAATCACTCTACCTAAGTCATTAAAAATATGAAACAAATCAATTAATACACCAAAAATACTAACTATAAATAAAGGAACCAAATTTTAAACATACAGCGACTCCAGCGTGGTCTAGTCGGAGGAGAACGTGTTCTCATCTGGATAGATTGCGATCGAGCCTGTCGGAACGGCTGTGTAACTGCAAGGCACAAATATTTGTGTGTCCCCTCCTGTAGCTGCCTCTGTTTCGACAGGTTCCCTGGATAGCTGGAATTGGCCTGGTCCTAGGAAAGTGGGGAAGGGGTGAAATCCGTTGGGCCCACGGATGGATACCTTGGATCCATAGACCTAGGGTAGGTCTAATCACCTGGGATTCGAACCCACGGTTGGAATAAGGGAGGAGATTTGGGGGAGGAGGGACACAAATGGTTCCTGGAACCAAACCTCACATAAATCCGGACACACACACACACACACACACACACACACACACACACACACACACACACACACACACACACACCCTTATCCGAACATTCACAAGGACACTCACACCATAGACTGTGATAAGGGAGACCATCTGAGGGGACACAGATGGCCTCCTGAAACCACAGATGTAACCGGACACATAATCATCCGGACACTCACAGGGACACTCACACTCACACACTGACACACACCCATAGACACAAACTGTGATAAGGGAGACCATCTGAGGGGACACAGATGGCCTCCTGGACCCACAGGGTCCATATCCATACAGATCAATATTTAAATATACATATATATTTATATATATAAAATTTTTATATATTTTATTTATTTATTTAAATCATTTAAATATTTTAAATAAATAAATTTTAAATATTTATTTACTTAAAAATAATAAATTTTATTTATTTAAATATATCATTTTTATCGTATCGTATTTTATTAATTTATAAATTAATAACAATAAACTGAAAATTCACAAAAACGTGGAAAAACGGCAAAATATTGCCTAATTCGATGATATTTTGTTTAAATAAATAAAGGAAAAGGGGTATGATAAACGTCAAAATATTGCTAAATTCGATGATTTTTAGTACAATATGCAAGAAAAATTGCTAAAAAATGCAATATTATGCGAAATTCTGAGATTTGAAGGCCAAATCACATATCGTGAGAAAACATGAAGTAGTATCGAAATATTGGTAAAACGAATATATTTACGTAAAATCACACTACATGAAAAAGTGTAAAAAGTCACTATATTACCAAATTTGAGGATTTTAACTTCAGATTATAAGTCGAGGTTTCGTATTACTTAGATCCTAGAAATGACATATTGAAATGTTGTTTCCAATACAAATGATAAAAATTAATGTGTTTTCATTAGAATTTACTAAAATGTTCCAGATTTTATGTTTATATTACTAATGGAAGATGTACACGTAAAACCGCTCTAATCCGGCTGAAACGTCGATATATGCAATAAAAACAGAACTTCTCCCCTTTTAAATATCTTACTCAGTATCTTAACGGGAAACAAATAGTTGATTGAAAATGAAGTATTTATGGTTAATTTCTAACCTATTATATGTTTGCATCATTTTTATCGTATATATAATGAATTAATACCAATAAACAGATAATTCACAAAAACGTGGAAAAACGGCAAAATATGCCCTAATTTGATGATAATGGCCTAATTCGGTGATGCAGAGGCTCAAGAGAGTGATGCAGAGGCTCAGGAGAGGGATGCAGGGGCTCAAGAGAGTGATGGAGAGGCTCAAGAGAGTGATTCAGAGGTATACGAGAGTGATGCAGAGGCTTAAGAGAGTGATGCAGAGGCTTAAGAGAGGGATGCAGAGGCTCAAGAGAGGGATGCAGAGGCTCAAGAGAGGGATGAATAGGCTCAAGAGAGGGATGCAGAGGTTCAGGAAAGGGATGCAGAGGCTAACGTGAGGGATGCAGAGGCACAAGAGAAAGATGCAGAGGCACTTGAGAGTGATGCAGAGGCTCAAGAGAGGGATGCAGAGGCTCAAGAGAGGGATGCAGAGGCTTAAAAGAGTAATGCAAAGGCTCAAGAGAGGGATGCAGAGGCTCAAGAGAATGATGTTGAGGCTCAAGAGAGGGATGTAGAGGCTCAATAGAATGATGCAGAGGCTCAAGAGAGTGATGCAGAGGATGAAGAGAGTGATGCAGAGGCTCAAGAGAGAGATGCAGAGGATTAAGAGAGTGATGCAGAGGCTCAAGAGAGTGATGCATGGGCTCAAGAGAATGATGTAGAGGCTTAAGAGAGGGATGTAGAGGCTCAAGAGAATGATGCAGAGGCTCAAGAGAGTGATGCAGAGGATCAAGAGAGGGATGCAGAGGTTTAAGAGAGTGATGCAGAGGCTCAAGAGAGTGATGCAGAGGCTCAAGAGAGTGGTGCAGAGGCTCGAGAGAGTGATGCAGAGGCTCAAGAGAGGGATGCAGAGGCTCAATAGAGTGATGCAGAGGCTTAATAGAGGGATGCAGAGGCTCAAGAGAGTGATGCAGAGGCTTTAGAGAGGGATGCAGAGGCTCAAGAGAATGATGCAGAGGCTGAAGAGAGTGCTGCAAAAGGCTCAAGAGAGTGATGCAGAGAATCAAGAGAGTGATGCTGAGGCTCCAGAGAGGGATGCAAAGGCTCAAGTGAGTGATGCAGAGGCACCTAGTTGTGCTTGCGGGGGTTGAGCTCTGGCTCTTTGGTCCCGCCTCTCAACCGTCAATCAACAGGTGTACAGATTCCTGAGCCTATTGGGCTCTATCATATCTACACTTGAAACTGTGCATGGAGTCATCCTCCACCACATCACTTCCTAATGCATTCCATTTGTCAACCACTCTGACACTAAAAAAGTTCTTTCTAATATATCTGTGGCTCATTTGGGCGCTCAGTTTCCACCTGTGTCCCCTTGTGCGTGTGCCCCTTGTGTTAAATAGCCTGTCTTTATCTACCCTATCAATTCCCTTGAGAATCTTGAATGTGGTGATCATGTCCCCCCTAACACTTCTGTCTTCCAGCGAAGTGAGGTTTAATTCCCGTAGTCTCTCCTCGTAGCTCATACCTCTCAGCTCGGGTACTAATCTGGTGGCAAATCTTTGAACCTTTTCCAGTTTAGTCTTATCCTTGACTAGATACGGACTCCATGCTGGGGCTGCATACTCCAGGATTGGCTTGACATATGTGGTATACAAAGTTCTGAATGATTCTTTACACAAATTTCTGAATGCCGTTCGTATGTTGGCCAGCCTGGCATATGCCGCTGATGTTATCCTCTTGATATGCGCTGCAGGAGACAGGTCTGGCGTGATATCAACTCCCAAGTCTTTTTCTTTCTCTGACTCCTGAAGAATTTCCTCTCCCAGATAATACCTTGTATTTTGCCTCCTGCTCCCTGTACCTATCTTCATTATATTACATTTGGTTGGGTTAAACTCTAACAACCACTTGTTCGACCATTCTTGCAGTTTGTCTAGGTCTTCTTGAAGCCTCAAACAGTCCTCTTCTGTCTTAATCCTTCTCATAATTTTGGCATCGTCCGCAAACATTGAGAGAAATGAATCTATACCCTCCGGGAGATCATTTACATATATCAGAAACAAGATAGGACCGAGTACAGAGCCCTGTGGGACTCCACTGGTGACTTCACGCCAATCGGAGGTCTCACCCCTCACCGTAACTCTATGCTTCCTAATGCTTAGGTACTCCCTTATCCACTGGAGCACCTTACCAGCTACACCTGCCTGTCTCTCCAGCTTATGTACCAGCCTCTTATGCTGTACTGTGTCAAAGGCTTTCCGACAATGCAAGAAAATGCAGTCCGCCCAGCCCTCTCTTTCTTGCTTAATCTGTGTTACCTGGTCATAGAATTCTATTAAGCCAGTCAGGGCAAGATTTACCCTCCCTGAACCCATGTTGTCGATTTGTCACGAAGTCCCTTCTCTCCAGATGTGCTACCAGGTTTTTTCTCACGATCTTCTCCATCACCTTGCATGGTATACAAGTTAAGGACACTGGCCTGTAGTTCAGTGCCTCTTGCCTGTCGCCCTTTTTGTATATTGGGACCACATTCGCCGTCTTCCATATTTCTGGTAGGTCTCCCGTCTCCAGTGACCTACTATACACTATGGAGAGTGGCAAGCAAAGTGCCTCTGCACACTCTTTCAGTACCCATGGCGAGATCCCGTCTGGACCAACAGCCTTTCTAACTTCCAGGTCCAGCAGGTGTCACTTGACCTCCTCTCTCGTAATTTCAAACTCTTCCAAGGCCGCCTTGTTTACTTCCCTTTCTCCTAGCACAGTGACCTCACCTTGTTCTGTTGTGAAGACCTCTTGGAACCTCTTGTTGAGTTCATTACACACCTCTTTGTCATTCTCTGTATACCTGTCCTCGCCTGTTCTAAGTTTCACTACCTGTTCTTTCACTGTTGTTTTCCTTCTGATATGACTGTGGAGTAGCTTTGGTTCGGTCTTGGCTTTGTTTGCTATATCATTTTCATAACATTTCTCTGCTTCTCTTCTCACCCTGACATACTCATTCCTGGTTCTCTGGTATCTCTCTCTGCTTTCTGGTGTTCTGTTATTCCGGAAGTTCCTCCACGCCATTTTGTTCAGTACCTTTGCTTCCATACATGCCCTATTATACCATGGATTCTTCTTTTGCTTCTCGGATTTTTCCTTTTGGGCCGGGATGTATCTGCTTACTGCCTCCTGACACTTTTGGGTGACATAGTCCATCATATCTTGTACAGACTTAGCTCTGAGGTCTGTGTCCCAAGGTAGTTCCCTTAGGAAGCTTCTTATCTCCTCATAATTTCCCTTTCGGTATGCCAGCCTTTTGTTTCCTAGTTCTTTTTTTTTTGGGGGGGGGGGTAATTCCTAGCTCTACCAGGTACTCAAAGTTCAAAACACTGTGATCACTCATTCCCAAGGGCGCTTCCATCTTGACTTCCCTTATATCCCACTCATTTAGGGTAAATATCAGATCAAGCATTGCTGGTTCATCCTCTCCTCTCATTCTTGTTGGATCCTTGACGTGCTGGCTTAGAAAGTTTCTTGTTGCCACGTCCAGCAGCTTAGCTCTCCATGTTTCTGGTCCTCCATGCGGGTCTCTGTTCTCCCAATCTATCTTCCCATGGTTGAAGTCTTCCATGATTAGTAGTCCAGATCCATTCCTGCTCGCAACAGAAGCTGCTCTCTCCATTATGTTAATGGTGGCCATATTGTTTCTATCATATTCGTGTCTGGGTCTTTTGTCATTTGGTGGTGGATTATATATGACTACGACTATAATTTTTTGCCCACGACTATAATTTTTTGCCCTCCAGTTGTTATTGTTCCTATTATGTAGTCACTGAAACCTTCACATCCCTGAACAACCAACTCCTCGAAATCCTAGACTTTTCTTACCAGCAGAGCTACACCAACCCCACCTCTTCCTTCTCTCTCTTTCCTCATAACATAATAGTCCTGTGGGAACACTGCATTTGTTATTGGTCTCGTCAGCTTTGTTTCTGTGAGAGCTATTATGTCTGGGTTTTCCTCTAGTACCCATACTCCAAATTCATTTGCTTTATTTGAAATACTGTCTATGTTAGTGTACATTGCCTTGAGGCTCACTTTCCTCTGTCCCTTCTCAAATCTCCTCCTAAGTGAATGTTCTGCTGGTGGAGGAGAAACAAATAGATGATTGAAAATGAAGTATTTAAGGTTATTATCTAATCAATTATGCGTTTGCATCATTTTTATCGTATATATAATGAATTAATACCCATAGACTGAAAATTCACAAAAACGTGGAAAAACGGCAAAATATTGCCTAATTCGATGATATTTTGTTTAAATCACATAAAGGAAAAAGAGATGATAAATGTCAAAATATTGCTAAATTCGATGATTTTTCGTACGAAACAAAATACAAGAAAACTTGCTTAAAATGCAATATTATGCGAAATTCTGAAATTTGAAGGCCAAATCACATATCGTGATACTACATGAAATAGTATCGAAATATTGGTAAAAATGAATATATTTAAGTAATATCAAACTCCATGATTAAGGTGAAAAAGTCACTATTTTACCATATATGAGGATTTTAAATTCAAATCATAGAGCGAGGTTTCGTATTATTAAGATCAAAGAAAAGACATCTGACAATGTTGTTTCCAATACAAATGATAAAAAACAATGTGTTTTCATTAGAATTAACTAAAATGATTTTGATTTTCCGTTTATATTACCGATGGAAGATGTACACGTAAAACCGCTCTAATCCGGCTGAAACGTCGATATATGCAATAAAAACCGAACTTCTCCCCTTTTCAATATCTTACTCAGTATTTTAACGAGAAACAAATGGTTGATTGAAAATGAAGTATTTAAGGTTAATTTCTAATCAATTATGTGTTTGCATCATTTTTATCGTATATTTATATTCGCAGTTTGAAATTACGACTTTTTATACCGAATATATGCCAATTACTGGGATCAGCGATGCGTCACATTTGGCCAAACCATCCCTGCAGTTTTAAAAATATCACAAACATCCAAAATTCGACACTTGAACCATATTTTGGAGCCAAATTCTGGCTCTCTGCACGGATTCGCAGTATGAAATTACGACTTTTTATACCGAAAATATGCCAGTTACTGAAAGCGGCGATGGATCACATTTTGCCCAAACCCTCTCTGCAGTTTTCAAAATATCCCAAACATCCCAAATTCGACGCTTGGGCCGTATTAAGGATCCAAATTCTGGCTCTCTGCATGTATTCGCAGTTTGAAGTTACGAATTTTATACCGAAAATATGCCAATTACTGAGAGCGGCGATGGGTCACAGTTTGCCCAAACCCACCCTGCAGTTTTGAAAATATCCCAAACATCCCAAGTTTGACGCTCCAGCCATATTTTGGCGCCAAATTCTGGCTCTCTGCACGTATTCGCAGTTTGAAATTACGATTTTTTATACCGAAAATATTCCAATTACTGATCGCGCCGATGAGTCACATTTTGCCCAAACCCTCTCTGCAGTTTTCCAAATATCCCAAACGTTCCAAATTCGACGCTTGAGCCAAATTTTGGAGCCAAATTCTGGCTCTCGGCACGTTTTCTCATTTTGAAATTACGAATTTTATACCGAAAATATTCCAATTACTGAGAGCAGCGATGGGTCACAGTTTGCCCAAATTCACCCTGCATTTTGAAAATATCCTAAACATCCCAAGTTCAACGCTTGAGCAATATTTTGGAGCCAAATTCTGGCTCCCTGCACGTATTTGCAGTTTGAAATTACGACTTTTTATACCGAATATATGCCAATTACTGGGAACAACGATGGGTCACATTTTGCCCAAACCCTCCCTGCAGTTTTAAAAAAATCACAAATATCCCAAATTCTTCTCTTGAACCATATTTTCGAGCCAAATTCTGGCTTTCTGCACGTATTCGCAGTTTGAAATTACGACTTTTTATACAGAAAAAATGCCAATTACTGAAAGCGGCGATGGATCACATTTTGCCCAAATCCTCCCTGCAGTTTTCAAAATATCCCAAACATCCCAAATTCGACGCTTGGGCCATATTAAAGAGCCAAATTCTGGCTCTCTGTATGTATTCGCAGTTTGAAATTACAAATTTTATACCGAAAATATGCATATTACTGATTGCGGCGATGGGTCACTGTTTGCCCAAACCCACCCTGCAGTTTTGAAATTATCCCAAACATCCCAAATTCGACGCTTGAGCCATATTTTGGAGCCAAGTTCTGGCTCTCTGCACGTATTCGCTTTTGGAAATTACGAATTTTTATACCGAAAATATGCCAATTACTGAGCGCGCCGATGAGTCACATTTTGCCCAAGTCCTCCGTTGCAGTTTTCAAAATATCCCAAACATCCCAAATTCGACACTTGAACCATATTTTGGAGCCAAATTCTGGCTCTCGACACGTATTCGCAGTTTGAAATTACGACTTTTTATACCGAAAATATGCCGGTTACTGAAAGCAGCGATGGATCACATTTTGCCCAAGCCCTCCCTGCAGTTTTCCAAATATCCCAAACGTCCCAAATTCGACTCTTGAGCCATATTTTGGCGCCAAAATCTGTCTCTCTGCACGTATTCGCAGTTTGAAATTACGACTTTTTTTTACCGAATATATGCCAATTCCTGGGATCAGCGATGGGTCACATTTTGTCCAAACCCTCCCTGCAGTTTTAAAAATATCACAAACATCCCAAATTCGACGCTTGAACCATATTTTGTAGCCAAATTCTGGCTCTTTGCACTTATTCGCAGTTTGAAATTACGACTTTTTATACCAAAATATGCCAATTACTTAACGCCCTGATGAGTCACATTTTGCCCAAACCCTCCCTGCAGTTTTCAAAATATCCCAAACATCCCAAATTTGACGCTTGAGCAATATTTTGGAGCCAAGTTCTGGCTCCCTGCACGTATTCGCTTTTTGAAATTACGAATTTTTATACAGAAAATATGCCAATTACTGAGCGCGCCGATAAGTCACATTTTGCCCAAGTCCTCCCTGCAATTTTCAAAATATCCCAAACATCCCAAATTCGACACTTGAACCATATTTTGAAGCCAAATTCTGGCTCTCTGCACGTATTCGCAGTATGAAATTACGAATTTTTATACCGAAAATATGCTAGTTACTGAAAGCAGCGATGGATTACATTTTGCCCAAGACCTCCCTGCAATTTTTAAAATATCCCAAACGCCCAAATACGACGCTTGAGCCATATTTTGGAGCCAAATTCTGGCTCTCGGCACGTTTTCGCAGTTTGAAATTACGAAATTTATAACGAAAATATGCCAATTACTGAGAGCGGCGATGGGTCACAGTTTGCCCAAATTCACCCTGCAGTTTTGAAAATATCTCAAACATCCGAAATTCGACTCTTGAGCCATATTTTGGAACCAAACTCTGGCTCTCTGCACGTATTCGCAGTTTGAAATTACGAATTTTATACCTAATATATGCCAATTACTGGGATCAGCGATGGGTCACATTTTGCCCAAACCCTCCCTGCAGTTTAAAAAATATCAGAAACATCCCAAATTCGACTCTTGAACCATATTTTGGAGCCAAATTCTGGCTCTCTGCACGTATTCGCAGTTTGAAATTACAACTTTTTATACAGAAAAATGCCAATTACTGAAAGCGGTGATGGATCACATTTTGCCCAAAACCTCCCTGAAGTTTTCAAAATATCCCAAACATCGCAAGTTCGACGCTTGATCCATATTTTGGCACCAAATTCTGGCTCTCTGCATGTATTCGCAGTTTGAAATTACGACTTTTTATACCGAAAATATGCCAATTACTGAACGCGCCGATGAGCCACATTTAGCCCAAACCCTCCCTGCAGTTTTCAAAATATCCCAAACATCCCAAATTCGACTATTTAGCAATATTTAGGAGCCAAATTCTGGCTCTCTGCATGTATTCGCAGTTTGAAATTATGACTTACGAAAATATGGTTCAAGAGCCGAATTTGGGATGTTTGTAATATTTTTAAAACTGCAGGGAGGGTTTGGGCAAAATGTGACACATCGCTGATCCCAGTAATTGGCATATGTTCGGTATAAAAAGTCCTAATTTCAAACTGCGAATACGTGCAGAGAGCGAGAATTTGGGTCCAAAATATTGCTCAAGCGTCAAATTGGGATGTTTGGGGTATTTTGAAAACTGCAGGGAGGGTTTGGGCAAAATGTGACTCATCGGCGCGCTCAGTAATTGGCATATTTTCGGTATAAAAATTCGCAATTTCAAACTGCGAATATGTGCAAAGAGCCAGAATTTGGCTACAAAATATGGTTCAAGCGTCGAATTTGGGATGTTTGTAATATTTTTAAAACGGCAGGGAGGGTTTGGGCAAAATGTGACCCATCGCTGATCCCAGGAATTGTCATATATTCGGTAAAAAAAAGTCGTAATTTCAAACTGCGAATACGTGCAGAGAGCCAGAGTTTGGTTCCAAAATATGGCTCAAGAGTCGAATTTGGGATGATTGAGATATTTTGAAAACTGCAGAGAGAGCTCGGGCAAAATGTGACCCCTCGCCGCTTTCAGTAATTGGCATATTTTCGGTATAAAAAGTCGTAATTTCAAACTGCGAATAAGTGCAGAGAGCCAGAATTTGGCTCCAAAATATGGTTCAAAGGTCGAAATTGGGATTTTTGGGATATTTTGAAAACTGCAGAGAGGGTTTCGGCAAAATGTGATCCATCACCGCTTTCAGTAATTGGCATTTTTTCTGTATAAAAAGTCGTAATATCAAACTGCGAATACGTGCAGAGAGCCAGAATTTGGCTCCAAAATATGGTTCAAGCGTCGAATTTGGGATGTTTGTGATATTTTTAAAACTGCAGAGGGGTTGGGCAAAATGTGACCCATCGCTGATCCCAGTAATTGGAATATATATTCGGTATAAAAAGTCGTAATTTCAAACTGCGAATACGTGCAGAGAGCCAGAATTTTGCTCCAAAATATTGCTCAATAGTCGAATTTGGGATGTTTGGGATATTTTGAAAACTGCAGGGGGAGGGTTTAGGCAAAATGTGACTCATCGTCGCGTTCAGTAATTGGCATATTTTCGGTATAAATAGTCGTAATTTCAAACTGCGAATACATGCAGAGAGCCAGAATTTGGCGGCAAAATATGGCTTAAGCGTCGAACGTGGGATGTTTGGGATATTTTCAAAACTGCATGGTGGGTTTGGGCAAACTGTGACCCATCGCCGCTCTCAGTAATTGGCATATTTTTGGTATAAAATTCGTAATTTCAAACTGCGAATACATGAAGAGAGCCAGAATTTGGCTCCTTAATATGGCTCAAGCGTAGAATTTGGGATGTTTGGGATATTTTGAAAACTTCAGGGAGGTTTTGGGCAAAATGTGATCCATCGCCGCATTCAGTAATTGGCATTTTTTCTGTATAAAAAGTCGTAATTTCAAACTGCGAATACGTGCAGAGAGCCAGAATTTGTCTCCAAAATATGGTTCAAGAGTCGAATTTGGAATGTTTGTGATATTTTTAAAACTGCAGGGAGGGTTTGGGCAAAATGTGACCCATCGCTGATCTTAGTTATTGGCATATATTCGGTATAAAAAGTCGTAATTTCAAACTGCGAATACGGGCAGAGAGCCAGAGTTTGGTTCCAAAATATTGCTCAAGACTCGAATTTCGGATGTTTGAGATATTTTCAAAACTGCAGGGTGAATTTGGGCAAACTGTGACCCATCGCCGCTCTCAGTAATTGGCATATTTTCGTTATAAAATTCGTAATTTCAAACTGTGAAAACGTGCCGAGAGCCAGAATTTGGCTCCAAAATATGGCTCAAGCGTCGAATTTGGGACGTTTGGGATATTTTAAAAATTGCAGGGAGGTCTTAGGCAAAATGTGATCCATCGCTGCTTTCAGTAACTGGCATATTTTCGGTATAAATAGTCGTAATTTCATACTGCGAATACGTGCAGAAAGCCAGAATTTGACTCCAAGTTATGCCTCAAGGGTCGTATTTGGGATGTTTGGGATATTTTTAAAACTGCAGGGGGGGTTTGGGCAAAATGTGACCAATCGCTGCTCTCAGTATTTGGCATATTTTCGGTATAAAAAGTAGTCATTTCAAACTGCGAATACGTGCAGATAGCCGGAATTTGGCTCCAAAATATGGTTCAAGAGTCGAATTTGGGATGTTTCTGATATTTTCAAAACTGCACGGAGGGTTTGGGCAAAATGTGACCCATCGCTGATCCCAGTAATTGGCATATATTCGGTATAAAAAGTCATAATTTCAAACTGCGAATACGTGCAGAGAGCGAGAATTTGGCTCCAAAATATTGCTCAAGCGTCAAATTTGGTATGTTTGGGATATTTTGACAACTGCAGAGGGGGTTTGGGGAAAATGTGACTCATCGCCGCTCCCAGTATTTGACATATTGTTGGTATAAAAAGTCGTAATTTCAAACTGCGAATACGTGCAAAGAGCCAGAATTTGGCTACAAAATATGGTTTAAACGTCGAATGTGGGATGTTTGTGATATTTTTAAAACTGCAGGGAGGGTTTGGGCAAAACATGACCCATCGCTGATAACAGTAATTGGCATATATTCGGTATAGAAAGTCGTAATTTCAAACTGCGAATACGTGCAGAGAGCCAGAGTTTGGTTCCAAAATATAGCTCAAGAGTCGAATTTGGGATGTTTGAGATATTTTCAAAACTGCAGGGTGAATTTGGGCAAACTGTGACCCATCGCCGCTCTCAGTAATAGGCATATTTTCGGTATAAAATTCTTAATTTCAAACTGCGATAACGTGCCGAGAGCCAGAATTTGGCTCCGAAATATGGATCAAGCGGCGAATTTGGGACGTTTGGGATATTTTGAAAACTGGTGAGAGGTCTTGGGCAAAATGTGATCCATCGCCGCTTTCAGTAACTGGCATATTTTCGGTATAAAAAGTCGTAATTTCATACTGCGAATACGTGCAGAAAGCCAGAAATTGGCTCCAAATTATTCTTCAAGGGTCGTATTTGGGATGTTTGGGATATTTCGAAAACTGCAGAGGGGTTTGGGCGAAATGTGACCCATCGCCGCTTACAGTAATTGGTATATTTTCGGTATAAAAAGTCGTAATATCAAACTGCGAATACATGCAGAGAGCCAGAATTTGGCTCCAAAATATGGTTCAAGCGTCGAATTTGGGATAATTGTGATATTTTTAAAACTGCAGGGAGGGTTTGGGCAAAATCTGACCCATCGTTGTTCCCAGTAATTGGCATATATTCGGTATAAAAAGTCGTAATTTCAAACTGCGAATACGTGCAGAGAGCCAGAATTTGGCTTCAAAATATTGCTCAATAGTCGAAGTTGGGATGTTTGGGATATTTTGAAAACTGCATGGAGGGTTTAGGCAAAATATGACTCATCGGCGCGTTCAGTAATTGGCATATTTTCGGTATAAAAAGTCGTAATTTTAAACTTCGAATACATGCAGAGAGCCAGAATTTGGCGCCAAAATATGGTTCAAGCGTCGAACTTGGGATGTTTGGGATATTTTCAAAACTGCAGGGTGGGTTTGGGCAATCTGTGACCCATCGCCGCTCTCAGTAATTGGCCTATATTTGGTATAAAATTCGTAATTTCAAACTGCGAATACATGAAGAGAGCCAGAATTTGGCTCCTTAATATGGCTCAAGCGTCGAATTTGGGATGTTTGGGATATTTTGAAAACTTCAGGGAGGTTTTGGGGAAAATGTGATCCATCGCCGCTTTCAGTAATTGGCATTTTTTCTGTATAAAAAGTCGTAATTTCAAACTGCGAATACATGCAGAGAGCCAGAATTTGGCTCCAAAATATGGTTCAAGAGTCGAATTTCGGATGTTTGAGATATTTTCAAAACTGCAGGTTGAATTTGGGCAAACTGTGACCTATCGCCGCTCTCAGTAATAGGCATATTTTCGTTATAAAATTCGTAATTTCAAACAGTGAAAACGTGCCGAGAGCCAGAATTTGGCTCCAAAATATGGCTCAAGCGTCAAATTTGGGACGTTTGGGATATTTTAAAAATTGCACGGATGTCTTGGGCAAAATGTGATCCATAGCTGCTCTCAGTAACTGGCATATTTTCGGTATAAAAAGTAGTAATTTCAAACTGCGAATACGTGCAGAGAGCCAGAATTTGGCTTCAAAATATAGTTCAAGTGTCGAATTTGGGATGTTTGGGATATTTTGAAAACTGCAGGGAGGACTTGGGCAAAATGTGACTCATCGGCGCGCTCAGTATTTGGAATATTTTAGGTATACCAATTTGTAATTTCAAAAAGCGATTACGTGCAGAGAGCCAGAATTTGGCTCCAAAATATTGCTCAAGCGTCAAATTTGGGATGTTTGGGATATTTTGAAAACTGCACGGAGGGTTTGGGCAAAATGTGACTCATCGGGGCGTTAAGGAATTGGCATATTTTGGTATAAAAAGTCGTAATTTCAAAATGCGAATACGTGCAAAAAGCCAGAATTTGGCTACAAAATATGGTTCAAGCGTCGAATTTGGGATGTTTGTTATATTTTTAAAACTGCAGGGAGGGTTTGGGCAAAATGTGACCCATCGCTGACCCCAGGAATTGGCATATATTCGGTAAAAAAAGTCGTAATTTCAAACTGCGAATACGTGCAGATAGCCAGACTTTGGTTCCAAAATATGGCTCAAGAGTCGAATTTGGGATGTTTGAGATATTTTGAAAACTGCAGAGAGGGCTCGGGCAAAATGTGATCCATCGCCGCTTTCAGTAACTGGCATATTTTCGGTATAAAAAGTCGTAATATCAAACTGCGAATACGTGCTGAGAGCCAGAAATTGGCACCAAAATATGGTTCAAGCGTCGAATTTGGGATGTTTGTGATATTTTTAAAACTGCAGGGAGGGTTTGGGCAAAATGTGACCCATCGCTGATCCCAGTAATTGGCATATATTCGGTATAAAAAGTCGTAATTTTAAACTGCGAATACGTGCAGAGAGCGAGAATTTTGTTCCAAATTATTGCTCAAGCGTCAAATTTGGGATGTTTTGGATTTTTTGAAAACTGCAGGGAGGGTTTGGGCAAAATGTGACTCATTGGCGCGTTCAGTAATTGTCATATTTTGGAATAAAAAGTCGTAATTTCAAACTGCGAATACGTGCAGAGAGACATAATTTGGCGCCAAAATATGGCTCAAGATTCGAATTTGGGACGTTTGTGATATTTGGAAAACTACAGGCAGGGCTTGGGCAAAATGTGATCCATCGCTGCTTTCAGTAACCGGCATATTTTCGGTATAAAAAGTCGGAATTTCAAACTGCGAATACGTGTCGAGAGCCAGAATTTGGCTTCAAAATATGGTTCAAGTGTCTAATTAAGGATGTTTGGGATATTTTGAAAACTGCAGGGTGGGTTTGGGCAAACATTGACCCATCGCCGCTCTCAGTAATTGGCGTATTTTCGGTATAAAATTTGTAATTTCAAACTGCGAATACATCCAGAGAGCCAGAATTTGGCTCCTTAATATGGCCCAAGCGTCGAATTTGGGATGTTTGGGATATTTTGGAAACTGCAGGGAGGATTTGGGCAAAATGTGATCTATCGCCTCTTTCAGTAATTCGCATTTTTTCTGTATAAAAATTCGTAATTTCAAACAGCGAATACGTGCAGAAAGCCAGAATTTGATTCCAAAATATGGTTCAAGCGTCGAGTTTGGGATGTTTGTGATATTTTTAAAACTGCAGGGAGGGTTTGGGCAAAATGTGACCAATCGCTGATCCCAGTAATTGGCATATATTCGGTATAAAAAGTCGTAATTTCAAACTGCGAATACGTGCAGAGAGCGAGAATTTGGCCCCAAAATATGGTTCAAGGGTCGAATTTGGGATGTTTGGGATATTTTCAAAACTGCAGGGAGCGTTTGGGCAAAATGTGACTCATCGGCGCGTTCAGTAATTGGCATATTTTAGGTATAAAATATCGTAATTTCAAACTGCGAATACGTGCAGAGAGCCAGAATTTGGCTCCAAAATATGGCTCAATAGTCGAATTTGGGATGTTTGGGATATTTTCAAAACTGCAGGGTGGGTTTGGGTAAACTGTGACCCATCGCCGCTCTCAGTAATTGGCATATTTTCGGTATAAAATTCGTAATTTCAAACTGCGAAAACGTGCCGAGAGCCAGAATTTGGTTCCAAAATATGGCTCAAGTGTCGAACTTGGGAAGTTTGGGATATTTTTAAAACTGCTGGGAGGGTTTGGGCAAAATGTGACTCATCGGCGCGTTCAGTAATTGTCATATTTTCGGTATAAAAAGTCGTAATTTTAAACTGCGAATACATGCAGAGAGCCAGTATTTGGCTCCAAAATATGGTTCAAGGGTCGAATTTGGGATGTTTAGGATATTTTGAAAACTGCAGGGAGGACTTGGGCAAAATGTGACTCATCGGCGCGCTCAGTAATTGGCATATTTTCGGTATAAAAGTTCGTAATTTCAAAAAGCGATTACGTGCAGAGAGCCAGAACTTTGCTCCAAAATATGGCTCAAGCGTCGAATTTGGGATGTTTCGGATATTTTCAAAACTGCAGGGTGCGTTTGGGCAAACAGTGACCCATCGCCGCTCTCAGTAATTGGCATATTTTCGGAATAAAATGTGTAATTTCAAACTGCGAATACATCCAGAGAGCCAGAATTTGGCTCCTTAATATGGCCTAACCGTCGAATTTGGGATGTTTGGGATATTTTGAAAACTGCAGGGAGGATTTGGGCAAAATGTGATCCATCGTCGCTTTCTGTAATTGGCATTTTTTCTGTATAAAAAGTCGTAATTTCAAACAGCGAATACGTGCAGAAAGCCAGAATTTGGCTCGAAAATATGGTTCAAGAGTAGAATTTGGGATGTTTGTGATATTTTTAAAACTGCAGGGAGGGTTTGGGCAAAATGTGACACATCGCTGATCCCAGTAATTGGCATATATTCGGCATAAAAAGTCGTAATTTCAAACTGCGAATACGTGCAAAGAGCCAGAGTTTGGTTCCAAAATATTGCTCAAGAGTCTAATTTCGGATGTTTGAGATATTTTCACAACTGCAAGGTGAATTTGGGCAAACTGTGACCCATCGCTGTTCTCAGTAATTGGCATTTTTTCTGTATAAAAAGTCGTAATTTCAAACTGCGAATACGTGCAGAGAGCCAGAATTTGATTCCAAAATATGGTTCAAGCGTCGAGTTTGGGATGTTTGTGATATTTTTAAAACTGCAGGGAGGGTTTGGGCAAAATGTGACCAATCGCTGATCCCAGTAATTGGCATATATTCGGTATAAAAAGTCGTAATTTCAAACTGCGAATACGTGCAGAGAGCGAGAATTTTCCTCCAAAATATTGTTCAAGCGCCAAATTTGGGATGTTTGGGATATTTTGAAAACTGCAGAGACGGTTTGGGCAAACTGTGACCCATCGTTGCTCTCAGCAATTGTCTTATTTTCGGTATAAAATTCGTAATTTCAAACTGCGAAAACGTGCTGAGAGCCAGAATTTGGCTCCAAAACATGGCTCAAGCGTCGAATTTGGGACGTTTGGGAAATTTTAAAAATTGCAGGGAGGGCTTGGGCAAAATGTGATCCATTGCTGCTTTCAGTAACTGGCATATTTTCGGTATAAAAAGTCGTAATTTCAAACTGCGAATACGTGCAGAGAGAAAGATTTTGTCTCAAAAATATGGTTCAAGCGTCGAATTTGGGATGTTTGGGATATTTATAAAACTGCAGGGAGGGTTTGGGCAAAATGTGAACCTTCGCTGATCCCAGTAATTGGCATATATTCAGTATAAAAAGTCGTAATTTCAAACTGCGAATACGTGCAGAGAGCCAGAATTTGGATCCAAAATATGCCTCAAGGGTTGTGTTTGGGATGTTTGGGATATTTTGAAAACTGTAGGGGGGGTTTGGGCAAAATGTGACCCATCGCCGCTTTCAGTATTTTGCATATTTTCGGTATAAAAAGTCGTAATTTCAAACTGCGAATACGTGCAGAGAGCCAGAATTTGGCTCCAAAATATGGTTCAAGGGTCGAATTTGGGATGTTTGGGATTTTTTGAAAACTGCAGGGAGGACTTGGGCAAAATGTGACACATCGGCGCGTTCAGTAATTGGCATATTTTCGGTTTAAAAATTCGTAATTTCAAACTGCGAATACTTGCAAAGAGCCAGAACTTGGCTCCAAAATATAGCTCAAGCGTCGAATTTGGGATGTTTGGGATATTTTCAAAACTGCAGGGTGGGTTTGGGCAAACTGTGACCCATCGCCGCTCTCAGTAATTGGCATATTTTCGTTATAAAATTCGTAATTTCAAACTGCGAAAACGTGCCGAGAGACAGAATTTGGCTCCAAAATATGGCTCAAGCGTCGAATTTGAGACCTTTGGGATATTTTAAAAGTGCAGGGAGGGCTTGGGCAAAATGTGATCTATCGCTGCTTTCAGTAACTGGCATATTTTCGGTATAAAAAGTCGTAATTTCAAACTGCGAATACGTTCAGAGAGCCAGAATTTGGCTCCAAAATAGGGTTCAAGGGTCGAATTTGGGATGTTTGGGATTTTTTGAAAACTGCAGGGAGGACTTGGGCAAAATGTGACACATCGGCGCGTTCAGTAATTGGCATATTTTCGGTTTAAAAATTCGTAATTTCAAACTGCGAATACTTGCAAAGAGCCAGAACTTGGCTTCAAAATATAGCTCAAGCGTCGAATTTGGGATGTTTGGGATATTTTCAAAACTGCAGGGTGGGTTTGGGCAAACTGTGTCCCATCGCCGCTCTCAGTAATTGGCATATTTTCATTATAAAATTCGTAATTTCAAACTGCGAAAACGTGCCGAGAGCCAGAATTTGGCTCCAAAATATGCCTCAAGGGTCGTATTTGGGATGCTTGGGATATTTTGAAAACTGCAGGGGGGTTTGGGCAAATTGTGACCCTTCTCCGCTTTCAGTATTTGGCATAATTTCGGTATAAAATGTCGTAATTTCAAACTGCGAATACGTGCAGAGAGCCAGAACTTGGCTCCAAAATATGGTTCAAGAGTCGAATTTGGGATATTTGTGATATTTATAAAACTGCAGGGAGGGTGTCGGCAAAATGTGACCCATCGCTGATCCCAGTAATTGGCATATATTCGGTATAAAAAGTCGTAATTTCAAACTGCGAATACGTGCAGAGAGCGAGAATTTTGCTCCAAAATATTGCTCAAGAGTCGATTTTGGGATGTTTGAGATATTTTGAAAACTGCACACGGGGGGGTTTGGGCAAAATGTGACTCATCGCCGCTTTCAGTATTTGGCATATTTTCGATATAAAAAGTCGTAATTTCAAACTGTGAATACGTGCAGAGAGCCAGAATTTGGCTCCAAAATATGGCTCAATCGTCGAATTTGGGATGTTTGGGATATTTTCAAAACTGCAGGGTGGGTTTGGGCAAACTGTCACCCATCGCCCCTCTCAGTAATTGGCATATTTTCGGTTTAAAATTCGTAATTTCAAACTGCGAAAACGTGCCGAGAGCCAGAATTTGGCTCCAAAATATGGCTCAAGTGTCGAACTTTGGAAGTTTGGGATATTTTGTAAACTGCAAGGGGGTTTGGGCAAAATGTGACTCATCGGCGCGTTCAGTAATTGGCATATTTTCGGTATAAAAAGTTGTAATTTCAAACTGCGAATAAGTGCAGAGAGCCAGAATTTGGCTCAAAAATATTGTTCAAGGGTCAAATTTGGGATGTTTGGGATTTTTTGAAAACTGCAGGGAGGACTTGGGCAAAATTTGACACATCGGCGCGATCAGTAATTGGCATATTTTAGGGATAAAAAGTCGTAATTTCAATCTGCGAATACGTTCACAGAGCCAGAATTTGCCTCCAAAATATGGTTCAAGGGTCCAATTTGGGATGTTTGGGATATTTTTAAAACTGCAGGGAGGGTTTGGGCAAAATGTGACTCATCGGCGCGTTCAGTAATTGTCATATTTTCGGTATAAAAATTCGTAATTTCAAACTGCGAATGCTTGCAGAGACCCAGAACTTGGCTCCAAAATATGGCTCAAGCGTCGAATTTGGGATGTTTGGGATATTTTCAAAACTGCAGGGTGGGTTTGGGCAAACTGTGACCCATCGCCGCTCTCAGTAATTGGCATATTTTCGTTTTAAAATTCGTAATTTCAAACTGCGAAAACGTGCCGAGAGCTAGAATTTGGCTCCAAAATATGGCTCAAGCGTCGACTTTGGGACGTTTGGGATATTTAAAAAATTGCAATGAGGGCTTGGGCAAAATGTGATCCATCGCTGCTTTCAGTAACTGGCATATTTTCGGTAAAAAAAGTCGTAATTTCACACTGCGAATACGTGCAGCGAGACAGAAATTACCTCCAAAATATGCCTCAAGGGTCGTATTTGGGATGCTTGGGATATTTTGAAAACTGCAGGGGGGTTTCGGCAAAATGTGACACATCTCTGATCAAAGTAATTGGCATATATTCGGTATAAAAAGTCGTAATTTCAAACTGCGAATACGTGCAGAGAGCGAGAATTTTGCTTCAAAATATTGCTCAAGCGTCAAATTTGGGATGTTTGAGATATTTTGAAAATTGCAAGGGGGGTTTGGGCAAAATGTGACTTATCGCCGCTTTCAGTATTTGGCATATTTTCGGTATAAAAAGTCGTAATTTCAAACTGCGAATACGTGCAGAGAGCCAGAATTTGGCTCCAAAATATGGTTCAAGGGTCGAATTTGGGATGTTTGGGATATTTTCAAAACTGCAGGGAGGGTTTGGGCAGAATGTGACTCATCGGCGCGTTTAGTAATTGGCATATTTTAGTTATAAAAAGTCGTAATTTCAAACTGCGAATACGTGCTGAGATCCAGAATTTGGCTCATAAATATGGCTCAATAGTCGAATTTGGGATGTTTGTGATATTTTTAAAACTGTAGGAGGGTTTCGGCAAAATGTGACCCATCGCTGATACCAGTAATTGGCATATATTCGGTATAAAAAGACGTAATTTCAAACTGCGAATACGTGCAGAGAGCGAGAATTTTGCTTCAAAATATTGCTCAAGCGTCAACTTTGGGATGTTTGGGATATTTTGAAAACTGCAGGGAGGGTTTGGGAAAAATGTGACTCATCGGCGCGTTCAGTAATTAACATATTTTGGTATATAAAGTCGCAATTTCAAACTGCGAATACGTGCAGAGAGAAAGAATTTGGCTCAAAAATATGGTTCAAGCGTCGAATTTGGGATGTTTGTGATATTTTTAAGACTGCAGGGACGGTTTGGGCAAAATGTGACCCTTCGCTGATCCCAGTAATTGGCATATATTCAGTATAAAAAGTCGTAATTTCAAACTGCGAATACGTGCAGAGAGCCAGAATTTGGCTCCAAAATATGCCTCAAGGGTCGTATTTGGGATGTTTGGGATATTTTGAAAACTGCAGGGGGGTTTGGGCAAAATGTGACCCATCACCGCTTTCAGTATTTTGCATATTTTCGGTATAAAAAGTCGTAATTTCAAACAGCGAATACGTGCAGAGAGCCAGAATTTGGCTCCAAAATATGGTTCAAGGGTCGAATTTGGGATGTTTGGGATTTTTTGAAAACTGCAGGGGGGACATGGGCAAAATGTGACACATCGGCGCGTTCAGTAATTGGCATATTTTCGGTATAAAAATTCGTAATTTCAAACTGCGAATACGTGCAGAGAGCCAGAACTTGGCTCCAAAATATGGCTCAAGCGTCGAATTTGGGATGTTTGGGATATTTTCAAAACTGCAGGGTGGGTTTGTGCAAACTGTGACCCATCTCCGCTTTCAGTATTTGGCATAATTTCGGAATAAAATGTCGTAATTTCAAACTGCGAATACCTACAGAGAGCGAGAATTATGCTCCAAAACATTGCTCAAGCGTCAAATTTGGGATGTTTGAAATATTTTGAAAACTGCACGGGGGGGTTTGGGCAAAATGTGACTCATCGCCGCTCTCAGTATTTGGAATAATATCGGTATAAAAAGTCGTAATTTCAAACTGCGAATACGTGCAGAGAGCCAGAATTTGGCTCCAAAATAATGTTCAAGCTTCGAATTTGGGATGTTTGTGATATTTTTAAAACTGCAGGGAGGGTTTGGGCAAAATGTGACCCATCGCTGATCCAAGTAATTGGCATATATTCGGTATAAAATTCGTAATTTCAAACTGCGAATACGTGCAGAGAGCGAGAATTTTACTCCAAAATATTGCTCAAGCATCAAATTTGGGATGTTTGGGATATTTTGAAAACTGCACGGGGGTTTGGTCAAAATGTGACTCATCGCCGCTTTCAGTATTTGGCATATTTTCGGTATAAAAAGTCGTAATTTCAAACTGCGAATACGTGTAGAGAGCAAGAATTTGCCTCCAAAATATGGCTCAAGGGTCGTGTTTGGGATGTTTGGGATATTTTGAAAACTGCACGGGGGGTTTGGGCAAAATGTGACTCATCGCCGCTTTCAGTATTTGGCATATTTTGGGTATAAAAATTCGTAATTTCAAACTGCGAATACGTGCAGAGAGCCAGAATTTGGCTCCAAAATTTGGTTCAAGGGTCAAATTTGGAATGTTTGGGATATTTTCAAAACTGCAGGGTGGGTTTGGCCAAACTGTGACCCATCGCCGCTCTCAGTAATTGGCATATTTTCGGTATAAAATTCGTAATTTCAAACTGCGAAAACGTGCCGAGAGCCAGAATTTGGCTCCAAAATATGGCTCAAGTGTCGAATTTGGGATGTTTGGATATTTTGAAAACTGCATGGGGGGTTTGGGCAAAATGTGACTCACCGCCGCTTTCAGTATTTGGCATATTTTGGGTATAAAAAGTCGTAATTTCAAACTGCGAATACGTGCAGAGAGAAAGAATTTGACTCAAAAATATGGTTCAAGCGTCGAGTTTGGAATGTTTGTGATATTTTTAAAACTGCAAAGACGGTTTGGGCAAAATGTGACCCTTCGCTGATCCCAGTAATTGGCATATATTCAGTATAAAAAGTCGTAATTTCAAACTGCGAATACGTGCAGAGAGCCAGAATTTGGCTCCAAAATATGCCTCAAGTGTCGAACTTGGGAAGTTTGGTATATTTTGTAAACTGCAAAGAGGGCTTCGACAAAATGTCATCAATCACCGCTTACAGTAATTGGCATATTTTCGGTATAAAAAGTTGTAATTTCATACGGCGAATACGTGCAGAGAGCCAGAAATTGTCTCCAAAATATGCCTCAGAGGTCGTATTTGGGATGTTTGGGATATTTTGAAAACTGAAGGGGAGTTTGGGCAAAATGTGACCAATCGCCGCTTTCAGTGTTTGTCATAATTTCAGTATAAAAAGTCGTAATTTCAAACTGCGAATACGCGGAGAGAGCCAGAATTTGGCTCCAAAATATGGTTCAAGGGTCGAATTTGGGATGTTTGGGATTTTTTTAAACTGCACGGAGGGTTTGGGCAAAATGTGACTCATCGGCGCGTTCAGTAATTGTCATATTATCGGTATAAAAATTCGTAATTTCAAACTGCGAATACGTGCAGAGAGCCAGAAATTGGCTCCAAAATATGCCTCAAGGGTCGTATTTGGGATGTTTGGATATTTTGAAAACTGCAGGGGGGCTTGGGCAAAATGTGACCCATCGCTGCTTTCAGTATTTGGCATATTTTCGGTATAAAATATCGTAATTTCAAACTGCGAATACCTGCAGAGAGCTAGACCTTGGCTCCAAAATATGGATCAAGCGTCGAATTTTGGATGTTTGGGATATTTTCAAAACTGTAGGGTGGGTTTGGGCAAACTGTGACCCATCGTTACTCTCAGTAATTGGCATATTTTCGGTGTAAAATTCGTTATTTCAAACTGCGAATACATGCAGAGAACCAGAATTTGTCTCCTTAATATGGCCCAAGCGTCGAATTTGGGATGTTTGGGATATTTTGAAAACTGCAGGGAGGGTTTATGCAAAATGTGATCCATCGCCGCTTTCAGTAATTGGCATTTTCTCTGTATAAAAAGTCGTAATTTCAAAATGCGAATAGGTCCAGAGAGCCAGAATTTGGCTCCAAAATATGGTTCAAGCGTCGAATTTGGGATGTTTGTGATATTTTTAAAACTGCAGGGAGGGTTTGGGCAAAATGTGTCCCATCGGTGATCCCAGGAATTGGCATATATTCGGAATAAAAATTCGTAATTTCAAACTGCGAATACGTGAAGAGAGCGAGAATTTTGCTTCAAAATTTTGCTCAAAAGTCAAATTTGGGATGTTTGGGATATTTTGAAAACTGCAGTGAGGATTTCGGAAAAATGTGACTCATCGGGGCGTTCAGTAATTAACATATTTTGGTATAAAAAGTCGTAATTTCAAACTGCGAATACGTGCAGAGAGCCAGAATTTGGCTACAAAATATTGCTCAAGGGTCGAATTTGGGATGTTTGGGATATTTTGAAAACTGCAGGGGGGGTTTTGGCAAAATGTGACTCATCGCCGCTTTCATTTGGCTCAAAAATATGGTTCAAGCGTCGAATTTGGGATGTTTGTGATATTTTTAAAACTGCAGGGACGGTTTGGGCAAAATGTGACCCTTCGCTGATCCCAGTAATTGGCATGTATTCAGTATAAAAAGTCGTAATTTCAAACTGCGAATACGTGCAGAGAGCCAGAATTTGGCTCCAAAATATGCCTCAAGTGTCGAACTTGGGAAGTTTGGTATATTTTGTAAACTGCAAAGAGGGCTTTGACAAAATGTCATCAATCACCGCTTACAGTAATTGGCATATTTTCGGTATAAAAAGTTGTAATTTCATACGGCGAATACGTGCAGAGAGCCAGAAATTGTCTCCAAAATATGCCTCAGAGGTCGTATTTGGGATGTTTGGGATATTTTGAAAACTGAAGGGGAGTTTGGCCAAATGTGACCAATCGCCGCTTTCAGTTTTTGTCATAATTTCAGTATAAAAAGTCGTAATTTCAAACTGCGAATACGCGGAGAGAGCCAGAATTTGGCTCCAAAATATGGTTCAAGGGTCGAATTTGGGATGTTTGGGATTTTTTAAAACTGCAGGGAGGGTTTGGGAAAAATGTGACTCATCGGCGCGTTCAGTAATTAACATATTTTGGTATATAAAGTCGCAATTTCAAACTGCGAATACGTGCAGAGAGAAAGAATTTGGCTCAAAAATATGGTTCAAGCGTCGAATTTGGGATGTTTGTGATATTTTTAAGACTGCAGGGACGGTTTGGCAAAATGTGACCCTTCGCTGATCCCAGTAATTGGCATATATTCAGTATAAAAAGTCGTAATTTCAAACTGCGAATACGTGCAGAGAGCCAGAATTTGGCTCCAAAATATGCCTCAAGTGTCGAACTTGGGAAGTTTGGTATATTTTGTAAACTGCAAAGAGGGCTTCGACAAAATGTCATCAATCACCGCTTACAGTAATTGGCATATTTTCGGTATAAAAAGTTGTAATTTCATACGGCGAATACGTGCAGAGAGCCAGAAATTGTCTCCAAAATATGCCTCAGAGGTCGTATTTGGGATGTTTGGGATATTTTGAAAACTGAAGGGGAGTTTGGCCAAATGTGACCAATCGCCGCTTTCAGTGTTTGTCATAATTTCAGTATAAAAAGTCGTAATTTCAAACTGCGAATACGCGGAGAGAGCCAGAATTTGGCTCCAAAATATGGTTCAAGGGTCGAATTTGGGATGTTTGGGATTTTTTAAAACTGCAGGGAGGGTTTGGGAAAAATGTGACTCATCGGCGCGTTCAGTAATTAACATATTTTGGTATATAAAGTCGCAATTTCAAACTGCGAATACGTGCAGAGAGAAAGAATTTGGCTCAAAAATATGGTTCAAGCGTCGAATTTGGGATGTTTGTGATATTTTTAAGACTGCAGGGACGGTTTGGGCAAAATGTGACCCTTCGCTGATCCCAGTAATTGGCATATATTCAGTATAAAAAGTCGTAATTTCAAACTGCGAATACGTGCAGAGAGCCAGAATTTGGCTCCAAAATATGCCTCAAGGGTCGTATTTGGGATGTTTGGGATATTTTGAAAACTGCAGGGGGGTTTGGGCAAAATGTGACCCATCACCGCTTTCAGTATTTTGCATATTTTCGGTATAAAAAGTCGTAATTTCAAACTGCGAATACGTGCAGAGAGCCAGAATTTGGCTCCAAAATATGGTTCAAGGGTCGAATTTGGGATGTTTGGGATTTTTTGAAAACTGCAGGGGGGACATGGGCAAAATGTGACACATCGGCGCGTTCAGTAATTGGCATATTTTCGGTATAAAAATTCGTAATTTCAAACTGCGAATACGTGCAGAGAGCCAGAACTTGGCTCCAAAATATGGCTCAAGCGTCGAATTTGGGATGTTTGGGATATTTTCAAAACTGCAGGGTGGGTTTGTGCAAACTGTGACCCATCTCCGCTTTCAGTATTTGGCATAATTTCGGAATAAAATGTCGTAATTTCAAACTGCGAATACCTACAGAGAGCGAGAATTATGCTCCAAAACATTGCTCAAGCGTCAAATTTGGGATGTTTGAAATATTGTGAAAACTGCACGGGGGGGTTTGGGCAAAATGTGACTCATCGCCACTCTCAGTATTTGGAATAATATCGGTATAAAAAGTCGTAATTTCAAACTGCGAATACGTGCAGAGAGCCAGAATTTGGCTCCAAAATAATGTTCAAGCTTCGAATTTGGGATGTTTGTGATATTTTTAAAACTGCAGGGAGGGTTTGGGCAAAATGTGACCCATCGCTGATCCAAGTAATTGGCATATATTCGGTATAAAATTCGTTATTTCAAACTGCGAATACGTGCAGAGAGCGAGAATTTTACTCCAAAATATTGCTCAAGCATCAAATTTGGGATGTTTGGGATATTTTGAAAACTGCACGGGGGGTTTGGTCAAAATGTGACTCATCGCCGCTTTCAGTATTTGGCATATTTTCGGTATAAAAAGTCGTAATTTCAAACTGCGAATACGTGTAGAGAGCAAGAATTTGCCTCCAAAATATGGCTCAAGGGTCGTGTTTGGGATGTTTGGGATATTTTGAAAACTGCACGGGGGGTTTGGGCAAAATGTGACTCATCGCCGCTTTCAGTATTTGGCATATTTTGGGTATAAAAAGTCGTAATTTCAAACTGCGAATACGTGCAGAGAGCCAGAATTTGGCTCCAAAATATGGTTCAAGGGTCAAATTTGGAATGTTTGGGATATTTTCAAAACTGCAGGGTGGGTTTGGCCAAACTGTGACCCATCGCCGCTCTCAGTAATTGGCATATTTTCGGTATAAAATTCGTAATTTCAAACTGCGAAAACGTGCCGAGAGCCAGAATTTGGCTCCAAAATATGGCTCAAGTGTCGAACTTGGGAAGTTTGGTACATTTTGTAAACTGCAAAGAGGGCTTCGGCAAAATGTCATCAATCACCGCTTTCAGTAACTGGCATATTTTCGGTATAAAAATTCGTAAATTCATATGGCGAATACGTGCAGAGAGCCAGAAATTGTCTCCAAAATATGCCTCAGAGGTCGTATTTGGGATGTTTCAGATATTTTGAAAACTGAAGGGGAGTTTGGGCCAAATGTGACCCATCGCCGTTTTCAGTATTTGGCATATTTTTTAGTATAAAAAGTCGTAATTTCAAACTGCGAATACGTGCAGAGAGCCAGAATTTGGCTCCAAAATATGGTTCAAGGGTCGAATTTGGGATGTTTGGGATATTTTTAAAACTGCAGGGAGGTTTGGGCAAAATGTGACTCGTCGGCGCGTTCAGTAGTTGTCATATTTCCGGTATAAAAAGTCGTAATTTCAAACTGCGAATACGTGCAGAGAGCTAGAATTTGGCTCCAAAATATGGCTCAAGGGTCGAATTTGGGATGTTTAGGATATTTTGAAAACTGCAGGGGGGGTTTGGGCAAAATGTGACTCATCGGCGCGTTCAGTAATTGGCATATTTTCAGTATAAAAAGTTGTAATTTCAAAATGTGAATACGTACAGAGAGCCAGAATTAAGCTCCAAAATATGGCTCAAGAGTCGAGTTTGGGATGTTTGGGATATTTTCAAAACTGCAGGGTGGGTTTGGGCAAACTGTGACCCATCGCTGCTCTCAGCAATTGGCTTATTTTCGGTATAAAAATCGTAATTTCAAACTGCGAATACGTGAAGAGAGCCAGAAATTGGTTCCAAAATATGCCTCAAGGGTCATATTTGGGATGTTTGGATATTTTGAAAACTGCATGGGGGGTTTGGGCAAAATGTGACTCATCGCCGCTTTCAGTATTTGGCATATTTTGGGTATAAAAAGTCGTAATTTCAAACTGCGAATACGTGCAGAGAGAAAGAATTTGACTCAAAAATATGGTTCAAGCGTCGAGTTTGGAATGTTTGTGATATTTTTAAAACTGCAAAGACGGTTTGGGCAAAATGTGACCCTTCGCTGATCCCAGTAATTGGCATATATTCAGTATAAAAAGTCGTAATTTCAAACTGCGAATACGTGCAGAGAGCCAGAATTTGGCTCCAAAATATGCCTCAAGTGTCGAACTTGGGAAGTTTGGTATATTTTGTAAAACTGCAAAGAGGGCTTCGACAAATGTCATCAATCACCGCTTAGAGTAATTGGCATATTTTCGGTATAAAAAGTTGTAATTTCATACGGCGAATACGTGCAGAGAGCCAGAAATTGTCTCCAAAATATGCCTCAGAGGTCGTATTTGGGATGTTTGGGATATTTTGAAAACTGAAGGGGAGTTTGGGCAAAATGTGACCAATCGCCGCTTTCAGTGTTTGTCATAATTTCAGTATAAAAAGTCGTAATTTCAAACTGCGAATACGCGGAGAGAGCCAGAATTTGGCTCCAAAATATGGTTCAAGGGTCGAATTTGGGATGTTTGGGATTTTTTTTAAACTGCACGGAGGGTTTGGGCAAAATGTAACTCATCGGCGCGTTCAGTAATTGTCATATTTTCGGTATAAAATATCGTAAATTCAAACTGCGAATACCTGCAGAGAGCTAGACCTTGGCTCCAAAATATGGCTCAAGCGTCGAATTTTGGATGTTTGGGATATTTTCAAAACTGTAGGGTGGGTTTGGGCAAACTGTGACACATCGTTACTCTCAGTAATTGGCATATTTTCGGTGTAAAATTCGTTATTTCAAACTGCGAATACATGCAGAGAACCAGAATTTGTCTCCTAATATGGCCCAAGCGTCGAATTTGGGATGTTTGGGATATTTTGAAAACTGCAGGGAGGGTTTATGCAAAATGTGATCCATCGCCGCTTTCAGTAATTGGCATTTTCTCTGTATAAAAAGTCGTAATTTCAAAATGCGAATAGGTCCAGAGAGCCAGAATTTGGCTCCAAAATATGGTTCAAGCGTCGAATTTGGGATGTTTGTGATATTTTTAAAACTGCAGGGAGGGTTTGGGCAAAATGTGTCCCATCGGTGATCCCAGGAATTGGCATATATTCGGAATAAAAATTCGTAATTTCAAACTGCGAATACGTGAAGAGAGCGAGAATTTTGCTTCAAAATTTGCTCAAAAGTCAAATTTGGGATGTTTGGGATATTTTGAAAACTGCAGTGAGGATTTCGGAAAAACGTGACTCATCGGGGCGTTCAGTAATTAACATATTTTGGTATAAAAAGTCGTAATTTCAAACTGCGAATACGTGCAGAGAGCCAGAATTTGGCTACAAAATATTGCTCAAGGGTCGAATTTGGGATGTTTGGGATATTTTGAAAACTGCAGGGGGGGTTTGGGCAAAATGTGACTCATCGCCGCTTTCAGTATTTGGTATATTTTGGGTATAAAAAGTCGTAATTTCAAACTGCGAATACGTGCAGAGAGAAAGAATTTGGCTCAAAAATATGGTTCAAGCGTCGAATTTGGGATGTTTGTGATATTTTTTAAAACTGCAGGGACGGTTTGGGCAAAATGTGACCCTTCGCTGATCCCAGTAATTGGCATATATTCAGTATAAAAGTCGCAATTTCAAACTGCGAATACGTGCAGAGAGCCAGAATTTGGCTCCAAAATATGCCTCAAGGGTCGTATTTGGGATGTTTGGGATATTTTGAAAACTGCAGGGGGGTTTGGGCAAAATGTGGCCCATAGCCGCTTTCAGTATTTTGCATGTTTTCGGTATAAAAGTCGTAATTTCAAACTGCGAATACGTGCAGAGAGCCAGAATTTGGCTTTAAAATATGGTTCAAGGGTCGAATTTGGGATGTTTGGGATTTTTTGAAAACTGCAGGGAGGACTTGGGCAAAATGTGACACATCGGCACGTTCAGTAATTGGCATAGTTTCGGTATAAAAATTCGTAATTTCAAACGGCGAATACGTGCAGAGAGCCAGAACTTGGCTCCAAATTATGGCTCAAGCGTCGAATTTGGGATGTTAGGGATATTTTCAAAACTGCAGGGTGGCTTATGGCAAACTGTGACCCATCGCCGCTCTCAGTAATGGGAATATTTTCGTTATAAAATTCGTAATTCCAAACTGCGAAAACGTGCTGTGAGCCAGAATTTGGCTCCAAAATATGGCTCAAGCGTTGAAGTTGGGACGTTTGGGATATTTTGAAAACTGCAGAGAGGGCTCGCGCAAAATGTGATCCATCGCCGCTTTCAGTAACTGGCATATTTTCGGTATAAAATATCGTAATTTCAAACTGCGAATACCTGCAGAGAGCCAGAATTTGGCTCCAAAATATGGTTCAAGGGTCGACTTTGGGATGTTTCGGATATTTTGAAAAACTTCAGAGAGTGTTTGGGCAAAATGTGATCCATCGCCGCTCTAAGTAATTGGCATTTTTTCTGAATAAAAGTCGTAATATCAAACTGCGAATACGTGCAGAGAGCCAAAATTTTGGCTCCAAAATATGGTTCAAGCGTCGAATTTGGGATGTTTGTGATATTTTTAAAAACTGCAGGGAGGGTTTTGGGCAAATGTGACCCTTCGCTGATCCCAGTAATTGGCATATATTCGGTATAAAAAGTCGTAATTTTCAAACTTGCGAATACGTGCAGAGAGCCAGAATTTGGCCTCAAAAAATATTGCTCAATAGTTCGAATTTGGGATGTTTGGGATATTTTGAAAACTGGCAGGGAGGGTTTGGGCATAATGTGACTCATCGGCGCGTTCAGTAATTGGCATATTTCGAATAAAATTCGTAAATTACACTGCGAATACGTGCAGAGAGCCAGAATTTCGCTCCAAAATATGGCTTAAGCGTCGAAACTTGGGGATGTTTGGGATATTTTCAAAACTGCAGGGTGGGTTTGGGCAAACTGTGACCCATCGCCGCTCTCAGTAATTGGCATATTTTCGGTATAAAATTCGTAATTTCAAACTGCGAATACATGCAGAGAGCCAGAATTTGGCTCCTTAATATGGCCCAAGCGTCGAATTTTGGGATGTTTGGGATATTTTGAAAACTTCATGAAGGTTTTGGGCAAATGTGAACCATCGCCGCTTTCAGTAATTGGCATTTTTTCTGTATAAAAAGTCGTTATTTCAAACTGCGAATACGTGCAGAGAGCCAGAATTTGATTCCAAAATATGGTTCAAGCGTCGAGTTTGGGATGTTTGTGATATTTTTAAAACTGCAGGGAGGGTTTGGGCAAAATGTGACCAATCGCTGATCCCAGTAATTGGCATATATTCGGTATAAAAAGTCGTAATTTCAAACTGCGAATACGTGCAGAGAGCGAGAATTTGGCCCCAAAATATGGTTCAAGGGTCGAATTTGGGATGTTTGGGATATTTTCAAAACTGCAGGGAGGGTTTGGGCAAAATGCGACTCATCAGCGCGTTCAGTAATTGGCATATTTTAGGTATAAAAAGTCGTAATTTCTAACTGCGAATACGTGCAGAGAGCCAGAATTTGGCTCCAAAATATGGCTCAATAGTCGAATTTGGGATGTTTGGGATATTTTCAAAACTGCAGGGTGGGTTTGGGCAAACTGTGACCCATCGCCGCTCTCAGTAATTGGCATATTTTCGGTATAAAATTCGTAATTTCAAACTGCGAAAACTTTCCGAGAGCCAGAATTTGGCTCCAAAATATGGCTCAAGTGTCGAACTTGGGAAGTTTGGGATATTTTGTAAACTGCAAAGAGGGTTTTGGCAAAATGTAATCAATCACTGCTGGCATATTTTCGGTATAAAAAGTCGTAATTTCATGCTGCGAATACGTGCAGAGAGCCAGAAATTGTTTCCAAAATATGCCTCAGAGGTCGTATTTGGGATGTTTGGGATATTTTCAAAACTGCAGGGGAGTTTGAGCAAAATGTGACCCATCGCCGCTTTCAGTAATTGGCATAATTTCGGTATTAAAAGTTGTAATTTCAAAATGCGAATACGTGCAGAGAGCCAGAATTTAGCTCCAAATATGGTTCAAGAGTCGAATTTGTTATGTTTGGGATATTTTCAAAACGGCAGGGGGGTTTGGGGCAAACTGTGACCCATCGCCGCTCTCAGTAATTGGCTTATTTTCGGTATAAAATTCGTAATTTCAAACTGCGAAAACGTGCCGAGAGCCAGAATTTGGCTCCAAAATATGGCTCAAGCGTCGAATTTGGGACGATTGGGATATTTTGAAAACTGCAGGGAGCGCTTGAGCAAAATGTGATCCATCGCCGCTTCAGTGACTGGCATATTTTCGGTATAAAAAGTCGTAATTTCATACTGCAAATTTGTTCAGAGAGCCAGAAATTGGCTCCAAAATATGCCTCAAGGGTCGTATTTGGGATGTTTGGATATTACATTTGGATTACATTTTGCCGAAGCCCTCTTTGCAGTTTACAAAATATCCCAAACTTCCCAAGTTCGACACTTGAGCCATATTTTGGAACCAATTCTGGCTCTCGGCACGTTTTTCGCAGTTTGAAATTACGAATTTTATACCGAAAATATGCCAATTACTGAGAGCGGCGATTGGTCCAGTTTTCCCAAACCCACCCTGCAGTTTTGAAAATATCCCAAACATCCCAAATTCGACTATTGAGCCATATTTTGGAGCCAAATTCTGGCTCTCTGCACGTATTTGCAGTTTGAAATTACGACTTTTTATACCTAAAATATGCCAATTACTGAACGCGCCGATGAGTCACATTTTTCCCAAACCCTCCCTGCAGTTTTGAAAATATCCCAAACATCCCAAATTCGACCTTTGAACCATATTTTGGGGCCAAATTCTCGCTCTCTGCACGTATTCGCAGTTTGAAATTACGACTTTTTATACCGAATATGCCAATTACTGGGATCAGCGATTGGTCACATTTTGCTCAAACCCCCCCGTGCAGTTTTCAAATATCTCAAACATCCCAAATTTGACGCTTGAGCAATGTTTTGGAGCATAATTCTCGCTCTTTTGCACGTATTCGCAGTTTGAAATTACGACTTTTTGTACCGAATATATGCCAATTACTGGGATCAGCGATGGGTCACATTTTGCCCAAACCCTCCCTGCAGTTTTAACAAAATCACAAACCTCCCAAATTCCACGCTTGAACCATATTTTGGAGCCAAATTCTGGCTCTCTGCACGTATTCGCAGTTTGAAATTACGACATTTTATTCCGAAATTATGCCAAATACTGAAAGCGGAGATGGGTCACAGTTTGCCCAAACCCACCCTGCAGTTTTGAAAAATATCCCAAACATCCCAAATTCGACGCTTGAGCCATATTTTGGAGCCAAGTTCTGGCTCTCTGCACGTATTCGCAGTTTGAAATTACGAATTTTTATACCGAAAATATGCCAATTACTGAACGCCCCGATGTGTCACATTTTGCCCATGTCCCCCTGCAGTTTTCAAAAAATCCCAACATCCCAAATTCGACCCTTGAACCATATTTTGGAGCCAAATTCTGGCTCTCTGCACGTATTCGCAGTTTGAAAATTACGGCTTTTTATACCGAAAATATGCCAATTACTGAACGCCCCGATGTGTCACATTTTGCCCATGTCCCCCCTGCAGTTTTCAAAAAATCCCAAACATCCCAAATTCGACCCTTGAACCATATTTTGGAGCCAAATTCTGGCTCTCTGCACGTATTCGCAGTTTGAAATTACGGCTTTTTATACCGAAAATATGCAAATACTGAAAGCGCGGCGATGGGTCACATTTTGCGCAAACCCCCCTGCAGTTTTCAAATATCCCATTATATCCCAAATACGACCCTTGAAGCATATTTTGGAGCCAAATTCTGGCTCTCTGCACGTATTCCGCAGTTTGAAATTACGACTTTTTATACTGAATATATGCCAATTACTGGGATCAGCGAAGGGTCACATTTTGCCCAAACCGTCCCTGCAGTCTTAAAAATATCACAAACATCCCAAATTCGACGCTTGAACCATATTTTTGAGCCAAATTCTTTCTCTCTGCACGTATTCGCAGTTTGAAATTACGACTTTTTATACCGAAAATATGCCAAGTACACGAAAACTGGTCTATTCCGGCTGAAACGTCGATATATGCAATAAAAACAGAACTTCTTTCCTTTTCAATATCTTATTCAGTATTTTAACGAGAAACAAATAGTTGATTGAAAATGAAGTATTTAAGGTTATTATCTAATCAATTATGTGTTTGCATCATTTTTATCGTATATATAATGAATTAATACCAATAAACTGAAAATTCACAAAAACATGGAAAAACGGCAAAATATTGCCTAATTCGATGATATTTTGTTTAAATCACATAAAGGAAAAGTAGATGATAAACGTCAAAATATTGCTTAATTCGAAGATTTTTCGAACGAAACAAAATGCATGAAAACTTGCTTAAAATGCAATATTATGCGAAGTTCTGAGATTTGAAGGCCAAATCACATATCGTGATACTACATGTAATAGTATCGAAATATTGGTAAAAATGAATATATTTATGTAATATCAAACTACATGATTAACCTGAAAAAGTCACTATTTTACCATATTTGAGGATTTTAACTTCAAATCATAGAGCGAGGTTTCGTATTATTTAGATCAAAGAAAAGACATATGACAATGTTGTTTCCAATACAAATGATAAAAAACAATGTGTTTTCATTAGAATTAACTAAAATGTTCTTGATTTTCCGTTTATATTACCGATGGAAGATGTACACGAAAACCGCTCTAATCCGGCTGAAACGTCGATATATGCAATAAAAACCGAACTTCTCCCCTTTTCAATATCTTACTCAGTATTTTAACGAGAAACAAATAGTTGATTGAAAATGAAGTATTAAAGGTTAATTTCTAATCAATTATGTGTTTGCATCATTTTTATCGTATTTTTAATGAATTAATAACAATAAACTGAAAATTAACACAAACGTGGAAAAACGGCAAAATATTGC